>NW_028258293.1:21311562-21615000 GCF_053883595.1 Heterocephalus glaber
CTAATGCCACAGTTTTTAGTAAACAGCCTCTAGTCAGACTCTCTCCCAGTCACTGGAAAGAAGCTGAACAAAGAGACCAGGTTCCTAAGAGGAACCTAAGGAAAGGAATAAACAGGATTGTTTTAGATGATGTTAAAGGTTCCAAAGCACCAAAGCAGTGTGAAGTGATAGACTGGGGGTGGGGTGGGAATTCTGTAGATAAGGAGAATAGGGAAAGGTTCTCTGAGAAGAAGGCAAGTTAGCTAAGTCTGAGTGATGACAAGGAGTCAGCCTTGTGGAGCTGGGGCAGGGTAGAGCCTTAATAGGCAGAGGAAACAGCAAGTGCCAAATACTGAGGCAGCTTATAATAGTAATCAATACAATGAAAAAAGATAAAGGAATGAAGGAAAATGAGAGAACAGGAGAAAGTTACAATGCAAGATACAAGCCAGATATGCAAACCAAAGTTTGGAAAAGTTATTAAAGTTCAGCTGTAAATTTGAATCCCATCTTCGTGGAATCCTTGTTATAAAGGGAAACTTGATCAATCGTACAGTTTGCTTTCTTCATAGGGAAAAAGTATGTCAGTTTCTCAAGGAGAAAGAATCTTTTTCTGACAGTCAGACTTGAAGTAAGTTTTCTTGCATGGACTTTCCTATAAGGGCCATAGAATGATTATATATTAGTGTGATAGGCCTCTCGCCCTATAGATGTTCAAATCCCAATTCCTGGAACCTGTGAACATGTTACTTTGTACACAAAAGGCACTTTACAGATATGAGTAAGTTAAGGACTTTGAGATTGGGAGAATATCTTGCATTTTGTGGGTGGGCCCTGTCTAACCACATGGGTCCTTTAAAGCCTAGAACCTTTCCAATTAGAATTAGAAGTTGTAATGTCAAAGCAGAGTCAAAACGATGCAATGTTGTTGACTTTAAAGATGAAGGAAGAGGGCTTTGAGCCAAGGACTGTGGGAACCTGTAGAAGCTGTAAAAGACAAAGAAACAGATGTAGCCCTGTGAGCCCTGTGTTGGGACTTCTGAGTTAAAGAATTGCAATATTGTATTGTTCGAGTTAATAAGTTTTGGGTTTAAAAAATATATAGGCATATAAATCTAATACAGTTAGATTTATTTTGTTTGTAATAACAGAAATTCATCTACTTAAACTAGCTAAGCAAAATAGTGCATTTTATTATAAAGATCTGGAAATACTACATGGATTTTGAAGGCAGGAATGCAATTTATTTTAGAAAATATATGCTATGACCAGGGACAGGAAGCTGAATAATTTTAGCCCCTCTTTTTCTTCTCTCTTTAGATGTTTTCATCCTTCCTGTTCTTTTCCATTTTTCTAGCAGTCTGCCTTTTACAATTCTCCAGGCCACATGGTTAAAAAAATGTCTGTGGAGAGCTCCGGGTTTACTATGTTAATGATGTTGTATGTTTCCATGTTAGCTACCTTGAGAGAGATTGAAATCTCTCAGTCCTAATTCCAAATTCCTGAGAGAGTAATGTTATTGCCTTGCTATGAGTCAGGTAACCTACTGTTGGAGCAATTATCTGTAGCCAGGTGGCCTGGTTACCTTGTCTGAGGGCGCAGGGCTAGTTTCCAGGAAAAGATATAAGCCTATAGTGCTGTTTTTTAAATGCAACTTGCAACTCAGCTGGTGGTGAAGAAGCCATTTAAAGAGTGGAAAATAACCTTAAAAAAAAGATAAAAACTCTACATGACATAGTTTTAGTAATGTTTTATAAAACGATTCAGTTATTGAATACATAGGTACATGGGTAGTGAGTGATGATGTAAAGCATATTTCTTTTTTATTATATATGTTTGTGACACATAATAATTACATTCCTTTTTCGATGGACGATAGCCCATAAAGTCTGAAAAACCCTGGGGAAGACAATCTGGTAGGATTACACTACAGAATATAAACATAATTCTTAAAATAATTCCTCTAGTAAATGCAGAGGTGTCATGAGTATTTTTTAAAAACAGCATTTTTAACCCCCAAACAGCTTTTCCTAATATAATCCAATGATATAAGGCTGTATTAGTTAGATTTTTGTTGCTATGACCAAATAACCAAGAAAAACAATTTTAAGGAAGAAAGGCTTACTTTTGCTCACAGTTTCAGAGGTTTCAGTCCATGGTTAGTTGGCTCTAAGGCAGAAACATGACAATGGAAGAGCATGGTAAAGGAAAACTGTTCTCTTCATGACAGCTCGGAAATAGAGCAAGAGCCAGACAGAAAGGGGCCAGGAACAAAATATAACCTTTTAAAGGCACACCCCTAATGACCTACTTCCTCCAGTTGGCCTCAGCTCCAAATAGCCCATTCAACCATGAACTCATTCAGGACTAATCCATTGATGAGGTTAGCACCTTTCTGGCCCCACCTCTGAACATTACTGCATTGGAAATCAAAATTTCTCTCAATACATGAGTCTGTGGAGGACGCTTCATATTTACACTATAACAAAGGCTAAAGCATGGCTTCATAAGGCAGTGTTGCAAGAATGAAGACAAAGTGGTACAAATATGTAGCTTTTTTTTTTTTTGGTATCGGGGATCGAACTCCGGTCCTTGTGCTTGCGCAGCAGGTGGTGAAACCACTGAGCTAAATCCCTGGCCCAAAACATGTAGCTTTTTGATGGTCTGGCTTAACCTAGATTAAAGCCTAGTCCAGTGGTTCTCAACTTGGCTTGTATCTAATTCACCTGAATTCCTTTTAAAATGGCTTAATGGAATCTGTTTAATCAAATTTCTGGACGTGTAGCCTGTCAATCTGCATTTAAACACAAAATAAAGCAAAACAAAAATAACTCCTTAGATGTCTCTCATATGTAGCCAGTTTTGGTAATATGTAGCCAGGTTTGGCAGACTGAGGAGGGGTTATCTGCTTGTCCTTCAAATAATTCTCCATAACTATAGTTTCTTTTACCCAGGCTTTTGTTAGGTATCAAAAAGTAAACAGTTGAAAGTTACTTCTTGGAAAGAGTCTGGAACGTAAGAGGCTTCAGAGCTGCATGTTGAAGGTAGATCCATACACTTCAAAGTTCAGTGAAGCAAATGGTAGTTTATCTTCTCTTTTAGACACCGTGGAACATTCACGGTTGGATACGTGGCAGAGAAAAAATTTTTGCAGGCTGTTCCGGAACCTTGTTAGACAATAATTCTGTACTATATTTCTCTAGAACAATGTCTGGCCAAGATTCCAAATTTTTACAGCATAAGAAATCGGTGGAGATAATTTGTGCTTGAAAAAAATGTTCAAAACTGAAGTTACCAAATTAGCCATTTTTAGCTTTTGATAAAGGCAGGATGAATTAATTGCCAAATGTACACCTATTTTTAAACAAATGGATCGATCCGCTTTACCAAGTTATTGACTATCATTCAAATTAATTTTAGAGAACACCTGTCTCAAATAATTAGGCTAGTTAGTATAAGGAGAGTTGAATATCTTCCCCACAGCTGTTAGAGAGCAGGACCCCAGTCCACAGAAGCCATTCCTAATTCAGGTCAATCAATAGCTGTATTAGCATACAGCTGGTGCCCGTATTTTTAGCCTCCTTTGCAGGCTACATGGATTCAGATGGTCCTACGTAAGTTTTCGGCTAATGCCTGTTCCAGGGTTTGTCATTTGATCCGTCAGGAGTCTTTCAGGGCTTCTGAAGAGACAAACACCATAAGCCTGAGGAGTGATACTCTCACCATTGTTTGTCTTTTCAGGCCATCTCGGCACCCACGGTAGTGCCCAGGCCTTGGCCCTAAATGAGACTATTGGCCTGGATATCACCTCACTTTTGTTATAAAGCTTTAATTTCATGCAACATACGGCTCCTTCTCTGCACTACAGTCAGGATTTTCAATTTGGTCCCTAAAAGGAGCTGCCGATCCGGACGCCTTGGACCACACCCAAGGCACTTGGACACCGTTGTGCAGCGGGTGACTGCTCATGAGCTACGCAGCAAGGAAAAGGGGTTTCCCTCCAGTCCCAGCGCTTTGTCCCCGCGCGGCCCCCGTCCGTCCTCCCTGGAGCCGCTTGCCGGTCAAAAAGTTAGTTTCTCCAGGTTCCGGGCTCGGCGACATCGGACGCGAAGTGTGAGTCCCTTCGAGGACAAGCTCGGCCCGCTGCTCGGGGTGAGTGGCCACTTGGGTCGCCGCTCAGGTTCCGCCCCATCGAAGGGTGCGGCCTCCCAAGCGGTGGGTGGTCCGGGCCGTTGCTATGGCAACACACAGGTCAAACGGGCCAGGGCCGGCGGGTTCCCTCGTCGGGTGTCCCGGGGCCCGGCCGTTGGGACCCCACTTTCTCCTGTCTAGTGCTTGGGGTGGGCCCTGGCTGCCCCGGCTCATACACATCTCACCTCCACCCCATGCTTGTGAACTTTTTTGCAAGTTTGAAAGCGAACTTACTGTAGGGTAAGTGTGTGGGAAAAGTAACACAGTATTAGGAGTTCAGAATGTGAGGGTTTTTTTTTTTTTCCTCTTTTCTTTTTAAATTTCCTGGCCCATAGTAGGCCCTCATTATATGGGAACTATTTCTTCTAGCACTTACTATAGTCCCTTGCATACCGTGAGTGCGCGTTGAGAAGAGATAGGATGACATAGATCCCCTACTGGCTCTGTAGGTAATTAAAGCCCTCTGCCTCAATTTCCTAATGCAGATTATAATTTCTGACCAAATTGTGGGTTTAAATGAGCCATTTATATGTGAAAAGTCTTATGAACGGTAAATGTGAAGCCCTTGAGAGTTAGTTGTAGGGGACAGCTGCATGCTTAAACTGTTTCCATGCTTCTGGGCTCACATCATCAGCCGAGGAGGAGCTTTTTTGTTTGGCCTCTCCTCAACTCCAGTGTCCAACCAGGATATTGGAGGCTACGCATAGGAGGAGTGCTCTCTGAATGTAAAGAGCCATCAACAGGTTTTGCACCTAAAGCTTTCCACAATTTGTTCTTCATGTTCATGCCTTCTATTTGGGACCGATATGCAGATATAACACACTTCTAAAACTTTAGCCCGTGAAAGTCCTTCGTGTTTGTAGTTCAGTGAATCATACCGCCCTCTATCCACGTTGCAAAGAAGAAATCTTGGCCTCATCCATGGGACCTATCACTCTTCCTTCTGTATACAAATAATCTTCAATTTGTGTTCATTTTGTTTTCACACCAAATATCAAATCCAAGCACTTATTTCTGTCTCTACCTCTGTCATTCTCAAACAGGCAATCAGTATTTCTTCCTCAGATTCGTGTAGTAGCTTCCCAACTGGCCTAAAGGTATTCTTCTTGTCCTTTAAATATTCCCATCCATTTGCTGCACTGCAGCAGGAGTTATGTTTCAAAAATTAAACTTTGATTATGCTATCCACTGTCCTACTGGATTAAGACCCATCATGGCTTCCCATAATTCTTAGAATAAAGGGGGAGGGGAGGGTGTTTGTCTCCATAGAAGCACTGAGGCTCCTGACAGATCAATGACAAATCCCAGGAACAGGTTTTAGTTGTGTCTAGTTAGTCATCTAATTTATCACCTAAAAGTTTGGTGACCATTTATTTTATCATTCAGAACAAGATACTTTTGATAATAAAAGTGAGTGTGGTATTATTTATCCTGGGACAAAAGTCTTAACCTGGAACTGTTTCTCAGGCAAGCTGGGCAAATGTTTATTCTACATTGGCTCTTTTTCAGTCTTTTCTCACCATTTTTCCTCCTACCACAGGGACTTTGCCCATGCTGTTCTACCTACTGGGTTTGTCATCTTCTCTTTAGTAAGTCTTGCTTGTCCTTTGTATCTCAGGTCAAGTGTTTTCCCAGGAAGTCTGCCTCTGACTAGTCTGTCTAGGACAAACCTCAGTATAATAGACAGATATCCTTCCTTTGTGGCATTTGTCACAATTGCAATTTAAAATTTGTCCATGTGTCTGGTGAATAGTATGTAGTTACTAATATGTGAATATTTGAATTATAAGCATTGTCTCATGTCATTAAACAGTCTGAAAATATCACGCAGTGGTTAGGAGCACAGACTCTAGAGCCAGACAGATGACTTAGATTTGAATTCTATCTCCACTACAATTCCTTAGCTGAAACTTATGGGGCTGGTTAATTTTTCAGCTTATAGAAAGAACATGATATGGATACTGTATTGCATCTAGTGGAGTCTGATAATGTCCAAAATGTCATTAAACACATTAGCTTTTCTTTGTAGAACAAATCCACTCAAATTGGGATAAAGACCATGTATAGATAGTTTCCCAACAGTTCAGGTCAGGGTTTGCTAACAAATGAATTTGCCACAAATTTATGAAAACACTGTTTTCACAGCTTTCTGGAGTTTTGAAATTTAGCTAAGGATGTTAGAGTCTGTCTTAGTGTATCCTTGAGCTAATCACTTAGTTTCTCTATGCCTCAGATCTCACATCTGTAGGATAGACATGATACTAGCACCTGTCTCCTTTGTAGGTTCCATGCTGAATTGTTCTGAGAAGATTGAGTTAATACATGTGAATCTCTTAGAACACTGATGGCAAGCCTTTCAATGATACAAACATCTCGCTGCAGCACACATGCCATAGGTTCCCCACCACTGTCTTACAACACTGACTAGTCCTTAGGATTATATAAGGGTCAGATCGCGTATCATTTTTATTAGCTCCATAATAATTAACACTATGGATGAAATAATTTATCTGCTGTTTACTTATTGTTGGATATTTATACTTAAAGTACCAAATGTAACAATAAATGTCTTTATACTTAGATCTTTTCTATTACAGTTTTGATTATTTAAGATCAATTCCTAAAAATGAAATTACAGAACCAAAGACAGGAATGTTGTGAATGTTCTTATACTATATTGCCATACTGCTTTTCAGAAAGACTATGCAGTTTACAATCCCCTTATTAATTTTATGCCCATGTTGGTATTATTTTTTAAATTGCTAACTTTGCAGATAAAAATGATACTTCCTTATTTTAACTCTCATCCATCATTATGTGTTTAAACATCAAACTGTATTTATTATCATTTCTTCTCTGTGAATTTTCTGTATAAACTCTTTTTCACTGGACTCAACTTTAAAAAATATTTTTATTTTTAATTGACCCATAGTTATTATACATATATATGTGATACAGTGTGACATTTCAGTACATGTGTACAATGTGTAATGATCAAATAATAGTAATTATTATATTTACACTTCACTTATACACCACTTCTTTATGTTTGGGACATTTGAAAATTCTCTCTACCAGAACAATAGAAGTTATTTCTCCTATGCAACTACACCCTTGTACCCGCTCAGCATCCTCTCTGTTTTTTTCACATCAGTGTTAGTTGCTTGATTTCTGTCTTCCTAGCCCAAGCGGGAGCCAGTGTGCTGGGCTTTGGCTCGGATCAGTTGGATGAGGTATCCCTGGAGCCTGGGGCAGGTTATTACTTGCCTGTAGGCTACCACATAAGGTAGAAAGCCATGTTCAGAGGCTGGGTCTTGGGGAAAATTTGAGACCTAGAAAAGGCTAAGTGCCTGTTTACCTAAACCTTCAGTCAAACAGGGCTTGGAAAAAAGGACAAACAGGTAGGGAGCAAAGGACTAAAGTAGACAATAGTGAGAGGCGCAAAGCTGGGCCTGGAAACTAACTTTCTGTGGGCACACTGCAAATTCTTCTACACGGGGAGGGGAGTTGGAGGGCTGTCTTAGCCACACATTGGCCAGTAAAAATATTAACATTTTGCTTGTCAGATGGGGCATTTCCCCCGGAATAGCCTTTTCATTTAATTTATGATGGCTTTTTGTTTTGTTTTATTGATTTATGTAATTTTTTTGGTGGTGTTGGGGACTGAACTCAGGGCCTTGTGCTATGTTTTCTTCTACTGAGCTACACCCAAGCCCCTGTGATGATTTTTGATTTATAGAAATTAAAACAATTCTAGATTTAATATTTGCCTTTATAAGTCATTGCTTTTATGCTTAGAAAGTCCTTTCCATATAGAAACCATCAACATTTTCTCTACAAATGTTATTTTGTGATGTCAGCAAATGAAGACGTAGTGACACTAGTTAAAATTAATGTGATTTCTAAGAAAAACTCTAAAAGATGATTATAAAAAGATGTCTATGACATCTTTGTGCCCCTTGAAGATGGAAGAAAGGAGTTTATGCTGCTGCAGAGGAGATTGAAAAATGCTTTTTTCTGATGGTGTCCACCTTATTTTGTGAATCTGTCAAGTCTTATCCTTGGAAAGACTTTGGAAAGTGTCTTCTGAAAGAGATGTGATCTTCAGATATTTTCTACTCTTATTCATCTGAGGATCCTATATAGTATTTCAAATGCTCATAGTTGCTAGATACTGAGAAATAATTTCCCTGGTTGTAATAGAGACTTAAAAATTGAAAATGTGACATAAAATTAATTGCTGCCTTTTTTGGCATTGATAAATTGGTATGCTTTCAAATGTGGTTTTCTTTCTGCTGAACTCCAGTATGTATTAGTGAGGCTAATTGTGTTTTGCTTGGATCTGTCTTAGGGCTCTAGAATATAAAGAATGGGAAACTAACTGTTAAATTATATTAATATATCCACTCTTGGTTTATTAACTAAAATAAATTATAGAGTACATAAGAAACTAATTACCTCACAAGTTCTTGCAGCTTTATTGACCTGAAGTTGTTTTATTGAAGAAAGGTTTGTAAGGTGAGGGACAGTGACCTTAATAATTAATTAAAATACCTTTTCTACATATAATTGACTGCATAAAATTATCTTTCTTAATAACCACTAATGTCAGTGTGACTGTCAATCAGGATATGATGTTACATTAGGAACAAAGAGAAAATAAATTTGCTATTGATGAAGGTAAGTTGATTAAAAAATTTAATTTAAAAATACTGTTAATAAGCCAGGTGTGGTAGTGCACATCTGTAATCTCAGTTCCTCAGAAGGCCAAGGCAGGAAGATCACAAGTTTGAGGCCAGCCTGGACAACTTAGCAACTTAGCAAGACCCTGTCTCATTTAAAAAAAAAAAAAATATATATATATATATATATATATATATGGGATATAGCTCAGTGGTAGAGCACCTTTGAGTTCAATCCTCAGTACAGTACTCCCCCCAAAAAATCCTGTTACCAATTGTAAACCCAGGGCTTTCACACTGAGCTACATAGCCAGGACTCTTTTATTTTTATTTTTAAGACAGAGTCTCATTAAATCACCGCCTTGCCCAAGCCAGGCTTGAACTTGAGTCCTCTTGCCCCAGCCTCCTAGAGTGCTGGGATTACAGGGATGCAACACCATACCCAGCTCCAATTGTTTTACTTTTTAATCTAAACTTAGTAAACAATATTAACTTTTAGTTAACAATATTAACTCTTTAGTTAACAATATTAACTATTTAAACATTTATTCAACAAATATTTATAGGGTGCCTATGATGTGCTAGGCACAGCTGTAGAATACTGAATTACATCTTCATTTTCACATTGTATGTGTAAAGTTTACCTGTGAGTCAATATTTTTAACACAAGCTGATGGTGATTTGGAAAAACTGGTCTTTTGGACCCACATGTATTAATTCAGGGCTTGTAAAAAAGTCTTACAGAAAATGTTCATCCAGTCTCCAAGGCTGAGGTGTTGGTAATTGATTTGTTGGGATCATAGTGCAATGCTCTCTCTACAGTGAAAGAGCTTGCAGGGGGAGAACCCGCTCTCCACTTACCCAAGGCAACACATCTGAGCCTTAGTCTTACATCATTTGCATTCTCTCAGGTTTGTTGGCTGTTAGTAAATCTAACATAAGGGCTCTTACACCTGTTCTAGGGAATTCAGTTTCTAACTAGCTGAGATTTTGGGAAGAAGGCAAATATTTTTCTTTGGATATTTTTTGTGGAAATCCAATTCACTTTCCTTTCAATCTTTTGAAAATTTTAGTGTTCAGTTTATGACAATAAAATTCAGTATTTTTCTTTCTTCTTCTTTGAATGGGTGGGGGTGGAGATACTTTTTAAATGTGAGACAGTCTTACTATGCTTCCCAGGCTGGTCTTAAACTCATGGTTTCAGGTGATCCTTTTGCCTCAGCTTCCTGTGTAGCAAGCACATGCCACCATGCCCAGCTCTATTACCTAATTCTAGAACACTTTTCCTTCCTTCCTTTTTCTTTTTTCTCCCTCCTTCTCTCTTTCTTTCCTTTTCTTCTCTCCTTTTTTCTTTCTTTTCCTTTCTTTCTTTTACCCTTCTCTTCCTTCCTTTCTTTCTTTCTTTTTTTCTCTTCATGTCTCTCTCCCTCCCTTTTTTCTTCCTTCCTCTCTTTTTCTTTTTCCTGTTTTCACCTCCATTTTCCCCTTCCTTTTCCTTTTTGTCTTTATTTCTTTTCATTTCTTTCCTCTTCTTTCTCACTCTCTCTCCCAGGATCTGGTACATGTTAGACAAACACTTTGCCTCTGAGCTGGCCTCCCAACCCTAGAACATTTTCATCACCATAGAAAGAAACTCCACACTCACTAGCAGTCACTCCTTGTTCCCCTCTTCCCTCAGTCCCTGGCAAACATGAATCTACTTTCTCCCTTTGTGTATTTGTCTTGTATTGAAAATTCATATAAATGGAATCACATAATGTATGGCTCCTTGTGTGTGGCTGATTTAATTTAGCATGATATTTTCAAGGTTCATTTCTGTTGTAGTATGTAATAGTACTTCATTTCTTTTTATAACCATGTAAAATTTAATTCTGTGGCTATACCACATTTTACTTATCCATTCACTAGTGGATGGTCACTTCAGTTGTTTCCTTTTTTGATATTATGAATAATGCTTCTATGAATATATGTGTACACATTTTTATGTGAACATATATTTGTTGTTCTCTTGGATACATACTATACCTATGAGTGAAGTTGCTGGTCATATGATGACTCTATGTTTAACTTTTGAAGAAACTGCCAAACTCTTCCAAAATAATTGCACCATTTTATATTCCTGCCAGGAGTGTGTGAGACTCCCTATTTCTTTACATCTTCACCAAAACTTATTATTACCTACCTTTTTGACTATAGCTGTCTTAGTTTGTATAAATTGGTGTCTGTGGTTGTGATTTACATCTTCCTGATGATGGGCTAGGGGTGAAGTTCAGTGACAGAGCCCTTGCCTGGCATGTACAAGACTGAGTTTGTTCACCAGCACTATCAAAAAAAAAATCCTGATGAGGGATGAGGTGTAGCATCTCTTTTAATGTGATATGGGTTTGTGAAGCCATTTGTGTATCTTCTTTGCAGAAATATCTATTCAAATCCCTTATCTATTTTTTATTTAAGTTCTCACTAGTAAGATTTCTTTATATATTCTCAATCTTAGACCTTTTTCATATATTAGATTTGCAAATATTTTCTCCTGTGCTGTATTTTTTTTCACTTGATAGTATCCTTTGAATCACAAAAGCTTTCCATTTTAATTTTAATTTATAGCTCCTCCCTCTCATCTTCTTGGGGGAAGCCTGCCTTCATGTATCCATCCAATTATTTCTTTCCTCAAGTCACAGCCCTTGAGACATGAAAGACCATTTCTGAAGTTCCCAAGGTCACTTATGCAGGACTTTATTCTGGAATTGTCCCTGAATTGAATCATTGAAGGAATTTGTCTTGAAAAGAAGATTGGTTAGAGTGGGAAGGCAGGGTAAAGCAGCTGTTTTCAATGTTTGAAGGGTTTGTTAAAGTAGAGTACAAAGTTGCGTATTTTGTACTCAAATTCTGCCTATGCGACTTATTAGCTTTTTTCCCCATCTAAATTCTTTTTGGCCTAAAATAATTCTGTAATTCAAACAATGTAACAGGCAGTGACTATACTGATTAGATCTGGATTCTTGAGGCGGATTGAGTGGCAGCATTTTAGCTTTTTGAGCTCAGCCACCAGTGAATTGAAATTGTAATAGCTGTATTTATTATACTCAGAATTGAATGAGTTATTAATAAGCCGTTCCCTAGTCCCATATTACCTCTCTTTTACAGACTATTTTTTCAATAGAATTCCCTTAATTGTATCAAATGTTTCATCCTAGAATGCTTATACTGTCCCATTGCAATAATCTCCAGGGAAACTAAAGTCTTAATTACATCTATTATTTTTTTGTTTCATTTGATTCTTTAGATGAGATAAAAAGTAACATATTTTCAAGGATATGACTACTTTTCATATAACTATACTTATTGCAAATTTAGAAAGTTTTGGTCATATTATATTACAACATTACCATTATCTCAGATAATTTAGGTAGTGGACTAGTGGGATTACAGGCATGTGCCACTAGGTCTGACTCTTATCATAATGCTGATTGACTTTTTTTGTTCTTCTGGCCATTTCTATAGTACACATCAAGACATGCTCCCTAGGAAGCAGAGGAGACTTGAATTTGACCCTTTCTCACATACTTGCTTCCTTGTTAAGTGTGGCAGTGCACACCTGTGATCCCAGGACATTAGGAGGCTAAAGGAGGAAGATCAATATGAGTTTGAGGCCACCCTGGGCTACATGGTGAGTTCAAGGCCAACCTGAACTATATAGTGAGACCCTGTCTCAAACAAGCAAGCAAGCAAGCAAGAAAGCAAGCAAGCAAGCAAGCAAACTTTCTTCCTAGTAGTAAATATTGGTAATAATTTGTGGAATATGTCTTTTAGTTTTAGGTGCCATTTTTCAATAGATATATTGGCCAACTGAATTCACCCAGAGTGAAAAGACTGGGATGATGATCTTTAAATGATATGAAGGATAACTGATGGTCTTGGGGTTGTAGAAAGGATGGTTAGCCTGCAGCAAATATGACCAAGGGATTTATATCCCTTTTCATCTTATCTAGAAGGGTAAGGGCTGTTAAAGAAGGACTAGGCATATTTTGTAAGGGCACAATTAGGCATGGCTTATAGGAAGATTTACAGGTGATTATTTTGGTTCAATATAAAGAGAGACAGTCTGTCATTGGTGTCCAATGAAATGAACTTCTTGGGGAAAGTAAGGAATGGGTTGCTTATCATTGGAAAACTTTAAACAGTGTCTATGTTAGCATCCATCCAATCTTCTGTGAAAGAAATTCTATGCTGTATCAGGTGTCTTCAGATATTCTTTTGAATTCCTGGATTCTGTGTCTGCCTCTCTACTACTGATGCTATAATGTGGCTTCTTCTCTACTTCAGGTTTTGCTTTAGTGATTTATATGATTGGCTTTATAGTCTTAGTACTATCATCCAAAAGGCTGCGATGTGGTAGGTAAAAACTAATGTTAAATATTTTTTTAGGTAGTTCACAAAGTACATATATACATGAGCACATACATACTTATACACATATTTTTGTATAATTGAGTTATACTTTTTAAGCTTTGTTTTTTATTCCAATTATTATAAAGTAATATCTAGTTGCTATATGCTATAGATATCTCTGACTATCTTAGAAAATGATTTTTGGGCTAGGGGTTTAGCTCAGTGGTTCTGCCGCCTGCCTAGCAAGCGTAAGGACCCGAGTTCGATCCCCGGTACCAAAAAAAAAAAAAGATTTTTATTTTATTGACTGATTTTTAAATATACAGCTCTGTTAAATCTTCAAAATAGAACCAAAAAGAGCTTTTGTGGGAAGTAGGAATTGATAACTGGTGGTTTTATTGGTAAGTTGTTTGAGAAAGATCTATAAATAAAATAGTATGGACATTCAATTAGTGCCTTAGATATTTAAGAGTAGGAAGTGGGAGCACTATAGTCATTTTGGAAAATTGTGTTCACAGAGTCACCTACTAATTGGATTGTAGAGTCCTGTATTAGTGCTTTAAATGGCATCACAATTCATTGGCATTCTGATCTGGGTTAATAGATGTACAGGTCAAATGAAATCCATTTTTCTGAAGAGCCACTAGTTATATGAAATGATTGAATCTGATTTTAAAATAAAGCATTAAGTTCAAACCACTAAGAGTTCAAAAAATCCTTACAGGTCCCATGAAAGATTTAGTGCAATTAGCTTTCAAACAGTTTGCTCATTATAGATGAAATGCTTTAAATTGATGCAGGTTATTAAGCCAATAAGTTAATAAAATAGGAATAGTTTTGTATCTCCTCTTTAATGTGGACCTATCCATCAGGGATAGAGTTCTCTTTCAGGAAAGATTTTCTTCTGAAGTGGCAAGGCTCTGAGTGCTTGATCTCTTTTCCTAAGTCAGTGGAGAAATCTGTTTTCCAGGATGAACCTGAGCTAAGTGTGGGGGAGCTTTTATATGGTATGGGGAACAAGAAAGTCATGATGTTGGAAGAATTTTCCTGGTGACAAAGACACAAGTTTTATAGGGCCTTTAGGATTATAAAATACTTTTCATATAAAGAGCCCAAAGCATTTATGATTATGATGGATTATATCCTTTTCCATGGACTCCTTTGCAGCTCCAGCTATTGGTATTAGAGAATATGAGGAATAACTTTTAAGTTCATCGGAGAGTGACATAAATCCTTGGGAATCTTGGAGAATGAACAGATTCTCTGTCTCTGGTAAAAACAAATCTTCCAATCTTTTCTTCTAACTCCAGCCTGAATATTGTGTAATATGAATAGTGACTTTTAATGTCAAGATGATTTTTTCCAAATATGGAGTTATATCTGAGAATTTTAGAGTCACATTGTGAAGCGAAAGTATGACAAAGGTTTTCTGTTGAGAATATCCAACATTTTCTTTTTTCCCCTTTATAGTAAAACAACTGCATGTATCTTTTTCAAAATATTATTAATATTTGCCATGGAACTACTATTTTTGATGTATTTGGGATTTTTAAACATCTAGCTGGAACATAGAAGTTCATTTCTTTTCCTCTTCCCATTCACACCCCTTCTTTTTTATTGTCTCTGTGGCTTTATACAGAATGCATAAAAAACTTATGGAAGTCCTTGTCATATAAGCTTATTTGTAGAGTAGCAGTAGGAATGAGGCTGGGTAGTCATTATCTGTTAGTAACTCTTATTAATGTAAAAATTATCAAATTCTCTGAATGATTTAACTCTTTGGGGACTTCTTTCCCTCATGTCTGTGAGAGTTCTCTGTGAGTTTACCTGATAATTTTTAGTGTATTTGTATAATTAGATTATTCTTAGTCTTCTTTTCCCTTCTTTCCTCCATCCTTTTCTCCTTTCCACAGGCAATGAATACCTATTACACATACTGTGATAGCCCTCAAGTTATAATGATGATTAATGGCACCACCTCTGTCTTCATGAGAATGTAATGGAGGACTTGTACATAAGTAATTATGATAGGGTGCGATAAATGTACTATCAGAGCTATGTATAAAGTGCTACAAAGTATGGAGGCTAGAGAAACTTATTTGTATATATGGTAGGGGAGATAAGAGAACTGAGAATTGATTGTTAAAATATTTATTAATTTTGTATACTTGTCAATGTTGTTCTGTGTGCATGAATTTCAGGCATTGCTTTTTCATTTCAATGTGGTAGAACTTATAGTCAGCCAGGAGACTGAGGTATGTATTTCATATCTTTAAAAGTTGTCCTATGATTGATTTTGTTTTCTTGCTTCCAGAGGTTTAGCTGAAAATATAGCACTGCTTATCACTTCTTACACATGTATTTTCAGAAACTGTTTCTGCTTGTTTGTTGGAGATGCTTATTTGGCCATTTCTGAACTATTTTGACCTCATCTCTGGATATTCACAACGATTAGATTCCGTGTCCTGTAGAGTGCCTTCCTAGAGGTTTTGACTTTATACTTATGCTGTTTACTTGGTTTACTTTTAATTTTAAAAATCCTTACACTTAATGTTATTTGCAAAATATTCATAAATCTTTTGAAGTCATTTTTGTGATATTCAGTTACTTAGTTGACAAATATTTAATAAAGCACCTGCCATGTGTTCAGCCCTGGGATGAAAAAGCTTACAGTCTAATGGAGAAGATAGCTGATTTTGGGGGGTCTAGGCCAATCTCTAGTGGTTATAAAATTGGTGGAAATGGCTGAGTGCCATACGTTTTTCGAAGAATTAGCAAAATTACTAGTGAAAATAACTAAGAGAAAATAGCAAGAATATAACAAGAAAGAGGAAAAGGAATTGGCCATAATTTTGTGACTTCCAAGTCTGTAGCATTACATAAAAGACAGCATTAAATAACAATTATTTCCAGGCACTGTATTGTTTTATATACTTGATTTGGTTTAATTTTCAAAGTAACTATTATTACCCCCATTTTACAGATAAGGAATCTGGAGCTTAGAGAACTTACATAAAGTTAAATACTAGTAAATATCAGAGCTAGTACTTAAACCCAGATCTTATCCACAGAACCTTTGCATGTAACTATTAGCCTATCAATTGTTTTAAAGTTTAATTATGTTTTGAATAGATGATAACTCCACTTAATGAAGAATTTTAAATTAGAAGGGAATATAATGAGAAAGTTTTTCTTTTGGTTTTTCAACATCCTTTGCCCTTACCTAGAGGTAAATGATAATCCCTTTCAGAGATGTTCTATATATATGTGTATAAATTAAATATATAAAACATACATCTATACCTATAGTATATTGTATGTAAATAAAATTTACCCATTTTGCATAAACAATAGAGTGCTGTAGGTACTTCTTTGTACTTTAATTTTTTCCCTACCTAAAATATATATTGGAGATTGTTCTGGTTAAATAAAAGCCTATTCATTTTTAATTGTTGCATAGTATTCTACTGTATAGATGTGCAATTTACTTAACTAGTCCCCTATTGAAAGGCATTTGAATATTTTCCAATATTTTGCTATTACAAATGATGTTATAACAAATAACTATGCATATGTAAGTTTACTGTATATGCTAAACAAGAAACTAGGGAATTGCTGTGAGCATGCTGAAATTCATTGTAGGAAGAGTTATATTTTATTACTAATATGGAAGTTTTTATTTCAAGGACAAATTTGCAGTAAGTCATAAATATGTGAATGTTTTTCTACTAGCAGGGCTCCATACCAGCCACTGTAATCATATATATGTAAGGCCTGTAGTTTTCAAAAATGACAAAAGAGAAGGCTAGGGCATAGTTGACTGAGTTAGAGTGAGAGATGTCTGCATTTGAGAAGACATTTACTCAGCAGACTGAAACTTTTATTCCTAAAGAAAAATGACTCATTACTGCATCAAAGAACTTCCCTGGAGAGGCACTGATGCATTTGACCTTTATTAGAATTAAGGTACAATTTTTGCTCAACAAAGTTACCATGTAAAAATGCTTATAATGGTTTTGTTGCCATAGAGTGTATCCAGAAAATGGGGAAAAGGGAGTTTTTTAGTATTTATATGTGAAATTAAGAAAACCAGAGTAAACTCTTTTATAAAGAGCCACAGAGCTATAAGATGAAATAGATTACAAATGATATTTATATGTACATGTTCATAGCTTCTGCACTGGTAGAATATAAAGTGAATATGAAGGTAAGTGTTAATACTGCATAATACTTTGCATTTTTCTGTCCTGTTGAGTGGGCAATTACTATGTCTAAGAGTGAGTCCAAATATTTATTTTAAAAACATGCTTAAATTAAGTACTGTAATATGTCCAGCTAAATGAGCACAAGAAAGGTAACATGGCAGAATCAATAAAAATATCTAAAATTATTCTGCTTATTGCTTATCAGTGAAATTTGTGAAAAGTCATGTAGACTTTTAAAATTTGAGTTAAGATGGAGTTTGATTTGCTCTTGTAATATTCTAATTGATTAATGATGCATTCTTAAAATATCTGGCTATTTTGTTTCTTAGTAATTACTGTACTTCTAGAATCTAAGGTAAATGAATTCTAGAATGCAGACTAAGTCACTTTACTAATGAAGATTTAAAAATCTTTTTTCCAGAAGTACATATTGGTGCTACCATATTAGCTATTAGAGTGCTCTCCATTAAGCCTTTATTAGACATTTGAAACAGGGTCTCATGAAGTGTCCCAGGACGGCCTTGAACTCATAATCCTCCTGGCTGAGTTTCCTGAGGTTCTAGACATGTTTTGGGGCTTTTATTCTCCCAAATTTTCTTCTGTCCCACAGCCTATTTTCTGCTACCTCCTAGCTCTTGCCTCTACTAACTGCTTACCCTCAGAAAGTCAGATTAGACCACATTGTCTAATTGATGCATGAGACTTTCAGCAGTTTGTGACTCGTGTTGTTTGGCTTATACGAGTGAAATGATTAGATACTTTGATTTGTGTAACATTTAGTTATCAGTGTCCTAGAAACTCCTCTTATTTGCCACAATTTCTCACTGTTTACTGTTTTGTCCTGAGGTTATAGCAGAAACTTTCTTTAGCATTTGGGCCTGTAGAGGTTCTGTCCTTTCCCTCTCTTGCTTGATCGTTCTGCATCTTCATCTTTTACTTTGTATGCGCTGTGTACTCGTTGCTGGAGGGGGAGGAAACAAAATTAATTAGTACATATTTCTAGGATATCATCATACCTATAGCTTATTAGTATTTCATTCTTTTATGGATTGTGGTATTCTTATGGAATGCTTTTATTTACATTTTATCTGATTATCAAATTAGTTCATTTATAAAACACCATCAAATCAACTGTTGTTACAAAGTTACCATGTCTCTCAGTCATTAGTTTTTTCAGTGTTCTAGTAGTAATTCAGCTTCTGATGATGTTCATACAGCTATTTGGAAATTAAATGGAGAGTAACAAGATTTGAGGGTTCACTTTGGCACTGTGAAAAGTTTGCTTGAGCAGGAACTGCTGGAATCTATTTGGTTGTGGTAGCATGAATGTGTTATTTTATGTTAAGCTTCAGCATCACTGTGTATTAGTTGGCAGGTATCATGATTCTCATTTTACAGCTCAGAAGAGCGGGGCACAGAGGTTAGCTAGCATGTTCAGGAACACTGAATGTTCAATAATAGCATAGTGGGAGTGGGGTCTGAATATGACTCTGCCCATGGGATTAGACTTCCCTGAGTTGCTCTGATTAAGTAGTTTTATTAATGCTGTATCAGTCTGTTCCTAGTTCTTACTCATTTATTATTAATCAAGAAGTAGGAAAGAACTATAGTGATTTGTATAAAAATATTGATTATTTACTTAAAATTTTGCTGCATGATACATTCTAGTTTGGTTGTTTCTTATCAATTTGTCAAAGTGATATCATAACAATCCTCTACAAAAGGAGATTGCAAGCTTATATAATTTCTGCTTTTATCCAGAATAATTTTTCTATTATACTTTACAAAGAGTGTAGAGTGATGGCCTTTAAATTCTGAGACCTGGGAGTCACTTTTCACTTTAAATTAATATCTTTAATTTCTACTTTAAAAATTATTTTCCCCCAAAGAATAGATTAACATTTTGTTTAATTGTAAAATACCTACTGAAAGCCTGAAATTTCTTTGTCTATATTAGTGCATTTGTCTTGCTTCTTTTCAATAGTATACATTTACTTCTTGAGTCCTAGTTATAAAATGATGAAAGTTGAAGTATATTTATAATTAAGATATGGATTATATGTGTCTCACATATAAATATATATTACCTAGTTCTCTTTTGATAAACCAGAGTCTTATTTTATTCTTTTTGATCAAGACTAGTTCTTTTTATATTTTACTTTAAGATAAATTCCTGTTAAGTCATTAAATTACTAAGGATGGGCTTGAACTTGTGGTTCTCCTGCCTCAGCCTCCCTGAGTGCTGGGATTACAGGCATGTGCCACTGGTCCTGGCTCTGGGATTAGTTCTTAAAATGGATAAGTGGATGAAATTTGTTGAAAGCAGTCCCTTTTTTCAACGTTGTGATAGTTCCTAAATAAGTATGTGATTTTCACCATTTTTTCTTTTACATTGTAGAGATTCATGCATTTTGTAAGAAATAATGAAGAGATTCCTTAACCAATTTCCTCTAATAGTAACATCTTAGATAACTATAGTATAATGTCACAACCAGGAAGTTGACATAAATATAATCCACTCATTTAGATTTCACCAGTTTTGTAATCACATGTGTGCATGATCCCTTGTGCCACAACCACTGCCTACTCTCCTCACGTTCCTAACGCTGAAAATCCATGGATCTTTCCATCTCTGTAGTATTGCCATTTCATGAATGTTATATACATTCACCTTATTATTTTCCTTCATATGCATAGTATCTGAAAGTGGAAAAACTGGGCTGGGGATTTAGCTCAGTGGTTCCGCCTCCTGCCTCACAAGTGGAAGGTCCCAAGTTCGATCTCCGGTTCCAGAAAAAAAAAAAAATGTTTATCCTAAGTGAAAATAGAAAAACTACACGGAAAAAGGGAAATATTTTAATATTTATTTCTGCATGATTAGGTATTTTAAGGTTCTCTAATAGAACCTATAATGTTCCATCAGTAAATTATATTCCTTGGTATAAACTGGTTTTCTTATATTAAAATGCTGATTTATTAAATCTGTGTATTTGACTCACTCAGAAATGCTTGTAATTTAGATACATAAATATCTTTTCAGAGACATTTTTGATTATTGAAATTGAAGTAGCCCTCAAGTTATTCCTGACCTCATTGTCCTCATATTTTCATCATAGCACATTTTCTTATTTATTTGCCCATCTCTCTATCTTCACCCTCTTAGAATATGTTTTATGAGAGTAGGGCTTTATTTTTGTGTTCACTTTGTATTTCTGATGCCCATAGTATCACTACATAAAATGTTGTTATAGAATGTCCATGTCATAGCATAGGGAAGGATCTGAAAACATATCTTCTAATTTTAATTTTTCTCTAGTGCCCTGATAGGTACATTTGGTATGTAATGCTGAAATAATGTTTAGAATCATTTTACTATAATTTAGTCACCCACCATCTTGTTTGGAATATTAAATCCCAGGGAGTTAGAGCATTTCTTTTGTATCTTACTCAGGGTTAAGTCATATAATAGTCTTTTTTTTAGGAAAAACATTTATTGGTACATTTTAGATATACACAGTGATAACATTAATCATGTGGAATTTGCACCTGCATGTGATATAGCTTTCTTCTTCTTTTTTCCCCATCCTTCCCTCCCTTTGACCCCTTAAATAATAGTCTTGAAAACTGACAAAACTCTGTAATATGTGTCACTCACTTCATTTTACAGCATTGCTGTTAGGAGTTTGGTCTGGTAGCAGATTTTCTTTTTTAACCCTATCTACATCATTTATTAATTGTGTGGCCTTGTGTAAATGTCCTAACCTTTTTGTGTTTTGGCTTCATAATTTGTAAAGTAGAGGTAATGACAGAACCCATTTTATTGAGTTGTTATAAGAATTAAGTGAGATCCAAAAGTACTTATACAAGTTCCTGGTGATACAGGATATGATATAGGAGATGAAATATGAAAATATTATATCTGCCAACCTGTTAGATGTCTGATACACTGAGCTTGTGTTCTCTACAAATCAAAGAATGAATTCTAGGAACAATGGAAGTTAAGAGTAGGAAGATAATTATTGATAGGATAGCTCCTGAGAGTTAGGAGGGGTCCTGAATGGGTAGGCAGGGACCCTACTTTACAGGAGAGCTTTATAGAGCACGTGGGTACAATGTGGGGTACAGCTATGATTAACCAATAAGGTTACAAGCATAGTTGCCTAAGTAATAGTGATCCAATTGGCAAACAAGTCACATAATAAGTGTGGATGGAAAGAACAAAGACTTCTTCTAGGAAATGATGGGTCCAGAGGTCCAGGTCACTCACTGGGGTGACTGATGTCTGTTTAGGCTTCATTAGGCCCAGTGTTTGTTCTTTGAGAAGTATGCAGGCCTGGTTATCTTGTCTTTACCTTGAGGCATGGTCTCCAACAGATGTGTCTCCAGCCACAGGTGTGATGTATTTTTACCTTTGCCCCAACTCTCTCGAGGACCTAGCCCTATCTGACTGCCTGTAATATTTCTGTCTTAGCTGTCTATAATACTGGCATATAAAATATTTGGTAAATGTTGGCTACTATTTCAGTATGAGAAAGTTAATATCTGGTATATTCATGTATCAAAATAGTTTAACAAAATTTATGGCATACACTTATCCAGAAAAACAGATAAGAATTTTATCTATAATCTGAAAGTGGATTTCAGGCTTGTTTATTTTCCCTTGGCTTCATGAACGTCAAATAGTTTGGAAAGTGCTAGAAGGAAATGAAATATTAAAGGCCCAGGAACACAATTTCTTGCTTGTTGGTTGTAATTCTTGCTTTGAATGAGAAGGATCATCTCAGAACGTAGACTGTTCTTTTGTTGTCCATGTGAATAATGACCGCTGATATGACATTGGCTAAATGAATTTCCTAGACATTGGTGAAGGATTAGGAAGCTAGTATTTGGGGTTTTGTTTGTTTTAGCTCCCTTCAGTCTTCTTTTAGAGTTCTGTTTCTCCCATCTCAAATGTCTGGTTTCTGCTTGCTTCCCTCAGGCAACCATTTTACAAGCATCTGGAAATATAGGGTGTTACTGATCGACTAGATTGAGTTAGACCCTTAATATCTCTCTCCCATCTTTAGAAGACAGTCACACTTCCTAAAGCCTGCAAAGCATTCCATGTCTGGCATCTGCCAACCTCTTCAGCCTGCATCTATTAAAATGATCACATGGCTTTTCTATTTGACTCTGTCACTATGGTAAATTACACTGTTTGACTTGCAATGTTAAACTAACCATGAATTCCTAGGAAGGCCCTACTTGGTCACAAAGATGCATTATCTTGCTTTTCATTGTGCTAATACTTACATAAACGCTCTATCTACCTATAAAATTTTTTTGCCATTTTAACCATTGTCAGCCATAAATTCAGGGGCATTGATTGCATTCACAATTTTGGGCAGCTATTACCATTATTGTCAAACATTTTCAACACCTCAAACAGAAATTCTGTAGAATTAATCAGTAATTCCTCACTCCCCTCTCCTCCAGCCCCTGTAGCCTCCAGTCTACCATCACATGAATTTGCCTATTCTAAGTATTTCAGATTAGTAGAATCATCTGATATTTGTCCTTTTGTGTCTGACCTACTTCACTTATATTTTCAAGGTTTATCTATGTTGTCTCAGAGCTTCCTTCCTTTTTGTAGCTGAATCATATTCCATTGTGTATATATACCACATTTGTTTATTTATTCACACTTGGGTTTTTCCACCATTTGGATATTGTGAATAATATTGCAGTGAATATTGGTATATGTATATGTGTTTAAGTCCCTGCTTTCAATTCCTATATCTCTATGTAGGGGAGGAATTGATGGTCACATGGTAATTTTATGTTTAGTTTTCCAAGGCACTGCCAAACTTTCTTCCACAGCAGGGTACCATTTTAATTTATGAGGGTTGGTTTTTCCATAGCCACACCAACATTTGTCATTTCTCATTTAAAAAATTAAAGCCATTTAATTATCCTTTTACATATTAGAGGATTTAATTTACTAAAATTTTGTTAAGAATTTTTGCATCTAGGTTCATGAGAGATATTGGTGTGTAGTTTCTCGTGGTGTCTTTGGCTGGGTAACACATAGTATTGTATTGAGAAGTGTTCCTTTTTATTTTTTGAAAGAGTTTGTATAGAATTGGTTTATTTCTTCTTTAACTATTCTTCTTTAAATGTTTGATAGAATTCACCATCAAGGCTGTCTAGACTTGGAGTATTTTTAGTTGAAAAATTTTAACTACAAATTTATTCATTTATTTTTTTCAGTATTTATGGTTATTCAGGTTATCTTTTTCTTTTAACTTTTTTATTTTGAAATAGTTATAGATTAACAGGATTTTCAAAGAAATGTACAGGGAGGTCCCATGTTCCCTTCACCCATCTCCTGCATACTAACATCTTGCAGGACTGTAGTATAGTATCAGTATCAGGAAACTGACATTTGTACAATCCACTAAGTTTATTCAGACTTCTCTAGTTATATACTCATGTGTGTGTGTTGTTTGTATAGTTCTATGCAATTTTATCATATTGTGGCTTTGTGTGGCCATCTCCACAGTCAGGACCAGGACTGTATCATCACCACAAGGCTCCTTGTGCTGCTCATTTATAGCCACACCTTCCTCTGCCATCCAAAATCCCTGGCAACTGCCAATCTGTTTTCCATCTCTGTAATTTTTTAATTTCAAGAATATTGTATTTTACAAATGTAACCTTATGAGATTAGCTTTTTAAAAAATTAACTTAATTCTCTTGAAGTTCATTAAAGTACATTGTATGTGTCAGTTTTCCATTTTTATTGCTGAGTAATATTCTATGGTCTGGATGTACCACTTCTTGCTTAACTATTCATTTGCTGAAGGACATTTTGACAGTTTTTGATTGTTACTAATAAAGCTTCTATGAACATTTGTGTACAAGTTTCTGTATGAACATAAATTATCATTTCTTTGGAATAAATGCCTAAGAGTACAATTACTGGGTCAAATGGTAAGTCCATTTTTTGTTTTAAACAAAACTGCCAAGCTATTTTTCAGACTGAATGTACCATTGTACCTGCCCACCAAGAATGTATGAGTGATCCAACTTCCCACATCATATTATTAGCATTTGATGTTGTCACAATCTTTATTGTAATCATTCGAATGACACTGCATCTCATTGGGATATTAATTCCCATTTTCCTAATGGATAATAATGTTGATCATCTTTTCCTGTGCTTCTTTGTCATTATATGTTTTCTCTGTGAAATTTCTATTATGTATTTTGCCCATTTTCTAATTGGATTTTTTTTTGACAGTGCTGGGGATTGAACCCAGGGCTGTCATACTGAATGACCTCCCCAGCCTTTTAAGTTTTTTTTGTTTTGTTTTATTTTTAAAATTTTGAGCCAGGGACTTGCTAAGTTGCTGAGTTGCCCAAGATGGGCTTGAACTTGAGACCTCTTGCCTCAGCCTCCCAGAGTGCTGGGATTATAGGCATGTGCCTCCATGTGCAGCTACCATCTTTTAAATGTTGAGTTTTGAAAATTCTTTGATATTGTAGGTACAAATCCCTTGTCAGATTGTGATTTGTGAATTTCCCCCCCTCAGCCTGTACGCTATCTATTGAATCTTTAACAGGGTCTTTTTTTGGGTGCATGTGACAGTGGAGATTGAATCCAGGGCCACTTGGCCACTCTACCTCAGCCTTTTTATTTGAGAGAGGGGCTTGCTAAGTTGCCCAGTCTTAGGCAAAATTCACCATCAACACTCTCGGCCTGGAATTGAAAAGTTTTAACTACAAATTTAATTTGTTTAGTATTTATGATTATTCGGGTTATCTTTTTCCTTTCTTTTAACTTTTTATTTTTATTATCTACCAATAATATGGTAAAAATTCTACCTTGAGCTTCTGATCCTCTTGCCTTAGCCTCCAGCACTGCCATTCTAGCTAAATGTTTTTATTTTATTTTATTTTATTTTTTGGTATCAGAGATTGAACTCAGGACCTTGTGCCAGCAAAGCAGGCAGTGGAACTACTGAGCTAAATCCCCAGCCCAAAAGTTTTTAATTTTTAACGAAGCCTGTCTCATAGTTTTTCTTTTTATCTTTTTTGAATGAGTTTGGAGTTTGTTGAACTTCTTTGATCTGTGAGTTTGTAATTTTTGTCACTTTTAGATAAATTCCAGCTATTATTTCTTGAAACATTTTTTCTGTGCTCTTTTCTCTCCTTGTGGTCTTCCATTTATATGTGTATTAGCATTCTGGATGCTGAATATTGTCTCACAGCTCACTGAAGCTTTATGCAGTTTTTCCTTGGCCCCTTTTATTTTATAATTTGGAAGTTTCCATTGTTGTGACTCCACTGATCTTTCTTTTAGAAGTATCTGGTCTACTGTTAGTCCTACCCATTGCATTTTTCATTTCAGGTACTGTATTTTTTATCTGTAGATGTCCTATTTGGATTATTTAAAAATATCTCTCAAATTTTTCTTCATCATGTTCTTAAGTTTCTTTACTCTCCCAAGCATGTAGAATATACTTAGGATAATTTTTTAAAAACATTCTTATCTTCTAGTTGCATCATCTCTGTCATTTCTGGGCCTTATTTTCCTGAATCTTTGCATGTCTACTAACTTTTAATTGATTGTCAAACATGGTGAATTTTATGCTGTTAGTTGACGGATTAAGTTGACTTTCTTTACATGCTATTGGATTTGTTTTGGAATGCAGTTGAAGCCTTAGTTGGAGACAGTAGAAGGCTTTTGAAACTTGGTCTTAAGCTCCATGAGGGTGAGTCTGGAGGATTCTTTAGAGGAAATATTTCTGTATTACTGAGGTGAAACTCTTCTGAGGATTCTGCTTGCTGCTTTATGTATTATGAGGTCCTTCCTCTCTGGCTGATGGGAGTAGTTCCTTGTCCCAGTCCTATCTGAGCTCTGGGAGTTGTTATTTTTCTTGAAGGCTCTTCCCTTAGGGACCCCTGCCCTCAGCTTTGAGTAGTTTTCTTTTAAAAATTGATTAAATTTTTTATTGTAGTAAAATACATACAACAGAAAATGTACCATGTTAACCATATAAGGCATACAGCAAATGACATTAATTACATGCATAATTTTGTGCAACCATCATCACTATATACTGTACTTCTAAAACTGTTTTCATTATTGCAAACAGAAACTCTTTTTTTTTTTGCTTAAATTGTTTTATTGGTACATTTTAGGTATACAATACATTTACATTTATCATTGGGTGCTTGTACCTGTACATAATGTATCTTGGTTCTTATTTTTTCCCCATTACCTGTGTGCCCTTCACCCCCTCCATCCTTCCCTATTTACATACTTCATTTCCATTTTTTTTTCCTGTTCCTCATAATTTTTCCTTTCCATTCTTTCCTTTCCCTGTCTCCTCCCACCACCCCTACGCCGTAGGACCTTTTCTTATTTCAAACTATCAATTATTAGTTATTAATCCTTTTAATCCTTATTTACACTCTCAGTTTCTCACACTAGAGAAACTATTCTGTATTTGTACATGTGTGTCATTTATTTCACTTAAGAGTATGGCCTCAATATGCATCCATTTAGCTATAAATGTCTCTAGTTTCTCGTTCTTTATGGCTGAGTAGTACTCCATTTTATAAAAAAAACCCACATCTTTATCCAGTTTCCAATTGATGGGCACTTGTGCTGCTTTCAAGCTTTAGCTGTTACAAACTGTGCTGCTATAAACATGGGTACACATATATCTCTGTGGTATGATTCTTTTAATTCTTTTGGGAAAATACCCAGGAGGGGAATACCTGGGTCAAATGGGACCTCTAATCCTAGTTCTTTGAGGTATCTCCATACTGATTTCCACAGTGGTTGCACCAGTCTGCACTCCCACCAACAATGGAGAATGGTTCCTTTCTCTCCACACCCCTGCCAGCATTTGTTATTGGTTGATTTCTTGATAGCATCCATTCTTTGTGGTGTGAGGTGGAATCTCAGTGTTGTTTTCATCTGCATCTCTCAAAAGACCAGTGATGTTGAACATTTTTTCATATATTTATTTGCTGCTTTTACTTCTTTGTCTGAGAAATGTCTGTTCATTTCAGGTGCCCATTTTTGAATTGGGTCGTTGAATTTGGAGGGTCTAATTTTTTTTCAGTTCTTTATAGATTCAAGACAGTAGCCCTTTTTCTGAGTTACAGCTGCTAAAAATTTTTTTCCCACATTGTAGGTTGTCTCTTAGCTCTGTTGGTGGTTTCTCTTGCAGTGCAGAAGGTTTTTTAATGAGATCCCAGTTGTTGATTCTTTCTGCTAGTTCCTGTGCTACTGAGGTTTTGTTCATAAAGTCTTTTCCTATGCCAATATCTTCAAGAGTTCTACCTAACTTATCTTCCAGCAAGTTTAGTGTTTCTGTCTTAATATTTAGATCTTTAATCCACTTCGATCTTAGCTTAGTGCATGGTGATAGATATGGGTCTAGTTTTAATCTCTGACAGGTTGAAATCCAGTTTTTCCAATGCAAACAAAAACTCTTAACCATTAAGTGGTAACTCCCTATTTCTCTCTACCTCTGGCCTTGGGAACTGCTAATCTGTTATCTATCTTTTTTTTTTTTTTGTACTGGGGATCTAACTCAGGTCCTTGCACTTGTGCAGCAGCCGCAGGCGGTGAAACCATTGAGTTAAATCCCCAGCCCTCTATTATCTATCTTGATAAATTTGCCTACTATAGATATTTTATTTAAGGGACATTAAACAAATAAGGTCCTTTTGTATCTAGAGTATTTCACTTGCATGTTTTCAAGGTTTTTCCATCTTGAGTAGCTTTGATCTCACACATGCACATGTCTCCTAGCCACATGGACCTTTCTGCAGATTTCTGGAGCTCTGTTTTGGGCAGTTCTTTCCCTTAAGTAAGCTAACTGCTATTTTGTTTGTGTGTTTGTTTGTTTGGGGTGGGGAACCTTCTCACTCCCGCTCTGTATCCTGAAAAGTGCTTCTAGGCAGTAAGCTGGTATAATGGAAGAACACACCATACTTGTTTTCCCTTTCTCCTTATCTTTCTTGTTACCTGTTGTGTGGTATCTGAAAACCATTGTATATTATGTTTTGTCAAGTTTTGTAGAAATTTAGGGCAGAAAAGTAAATGTGACCCTTGTTATTTTCCATCTTGATTGGAAGCAGAAATCTCTGTGTATAACAGCTTCATGAGACATAATTAACATGCAATAAACTATGCTTAAAGTATACAATTTGATTGATTTTGATATATTTGCACAATCATGAAGCAATCACTTAAATCAAGATAATGAACATATTTATCACCCTCAGAAGATCTCTCACACCCCTTTTAATACCTCCTTTCTACTTCTCCTTGCCCCCATAACCCTTCTCAGTCAACCCTTAAGTCACTTTTCTGTCACTATAGATTATTTGCATTTTCTAGAATATTTTATAAATAGAAGCATCTAGTACAGTGTTGTTGTATGCATTAATAATTAACTCCATTTTATTACTGAGTTGTACAGCACTGTGTGGATATACCACAATCTATCCATTCATTTGCTGATGGACATGTATTTCGGTTTTTAACAATTATAAATAAAGCTGCTATGAAAATATTTCTGTAAGGCTTTTACTACAAAAAGCTGTATGTTTTCATTTTTATTTGCTAAATACTTAGGATTGGAATTCCTTGTTCATACAATAGCTCTACGTTTAACTTCATGAAACAGTGTAAAACTATTTTAAAAAATGTCTATACCATTTTACACTCTACGAACACATGAAGGTTATTATTGCTCCACACCTTCCTAAATCCTTGATTTTGTCAGTCTTTAAAATTTTTTCCTCAGGGTGGGGTGTGTATGAATATTTCTTTTTCTTTTTTTTTTATTGGTACCAGGGATTGAACTTGGGTGCTTGCGCTTGCTTAGCAGGCGTTGAAACCACTGAGCTAAATCCCCGGCCCGTGTGTGAATATTTCATTGTGGTTTTAACTTAACATTTATCTAATGATTAATGATTTTGTGAGTTTTTCATAGGTCTGTGGAATATTCACATATCCTTTCCAAAGCATCTGTTCTCTTGTCTGTTTTTTGAAATGGGATGCTTTTCTTTTTATTATTGAGTTGTAAGAGATCTAATTCTGCATGTAAGCCCTTTCTAGATATTTGTATTATGAATATTTTCTTCCAGTCTGTGGCTTGGCTCTTTAATTTTTTAATGGTGTCTTTTGAAGAGCATACATTTTTAATTTTGATGAGGTCTTATCAACTTTTATTGCTAATGCTTTTTTTTTTTTTTTTGGTACCGGGGATCGAACTCGGGTCCTTGAGCTTGCGCAGCAGGTGGCGAAACCACTGAGCTAAATCCCAAGCCCTATTGCTAATGCTTTCTATGTTCTTTGTAAGAAATCTTTAACTTATCTGAGAGTCGTGAAAATATTCACTTTTCTACTAGAAGGATTCTCATTTCAGTTTGTGCATTTGTGGTCCATTTCAGGTTAATATTTGTGTATGGTGTGAGATAAGAATTAAAGTTCAATTTCTTTTTCCATATGGATATCCAGTTGCTTCAGCACAATTTGTTGAAGTCTTTTCTTACCTTGTTGAGTGAGTTTGCCAGCCTGTCAAAAATCAGATGACCCCTCTTCTCTTGCATTTATTTGTCTATCCTTACCCCAATATCAAATGTCTCCATTACTGTAATTTTGTAGTAAACGTTAAAACAAGATAGTGTGAATCTTCTAACTTTGTTCTTTTTCAAGGTTGTTTTGGTATTTCTGGAACCTTGTCTTTACCGATACATTCTAGAACCCGTTTGCCAATTTCTATAAAATGTGCAGCTTGGCTGAGTGACATAAAAATAAAAGAGAGCTTGGTAAATTCATTCTTGGTGATGTTTCTTGAAAGTCATTTTGGAGGCCTTCTCTTGATGATATTCCTTAGGAACACTGAGCTTTATTTTGTTTGAATTTCTGTGCCTGTAACTTCCAAAAAAGGAAATTTAGAAGAGTAAATATTTTTCTTTTAAATCTTTGTCTGAGAATATGTTTTCTTTGTTTGCTTTCATGTCTTTTGTATAACTTTATTGTTACTGTTTCAATATTAAGCATATACGTGTTGATTTACTATAAGAAAAACAAGAAGGTAACATAGCACATCATTGATTAAAGTCTGTCTATAAAGGATGAGTAGGAGAATGGTATTTTTCTTCTGCTGTATCAGCACTGATCTGCTGCTGCATTATATTTTTTAGACAGGTATTAAAGAAATAGAGATATAGTTTTTGGCATTGTACTTAAAAAAGTATCAAATAGTACAGTAGGTAGATTTATTGCTTTTATATTTCCAAGTAAAGATGCATTTTCCCTTCAGTCTTGTTTTTGTTGTTATCACAAATTACATGGTTTAGTAAGGCTGTGTTTGTTAGTGACTTTTAATGGCAGAGAGAATTATGTTATAATGTGTATGTTTTTTGGAATTGGTATTCATTTTTGTAATTATTTTTGAATTTTAGTTTTATAAATGTAATGTTATCTACAATTTATGATTCCAGTTACATAAATCTCTCCTTTTATTCTCTTGTACTAAATAGATGTATATGTTATGAATAAGATTTTAGAGGAAATTTTATGTCATTTTAATGGGCTCATGTATATATTGAATATCTGAATTGCAACTTTTAATTTCAGCTTGGAGTATACCCAGAATAAAAAATTTAAATACTGAAATGAATCAGGGTATCTCAGGACAGTGATAGAAAGAACTAAGGACTCTATATTCATTTTATTGGAGTGTTCATATTGTTTTATGATAAAAACAGGCCATTTTACTCTAGATGACAATTATTTGGTAGTGAAGAAGTATGCTAGAATTATAGATCATTTTTCAATTTTATGCACATTTCTGTCAGCTGAAAATAATTGCTAATTTGGGTTTTCTATGGAAAAAGAGGTGGGGATTTTATTATTAACTTAGTTGGGAGGCATTTTTTTAGTCATTAATCAGATATATTGCTTTATAAGTAGCAGGATATTGTTAAAAACATTTAGAGCCCTCTAACATAAGCTCAATAAAAGTAAAGATAGAAAAATAGTACCTTGTGTGATTCAGATAATCTGAGACTGAAAACTTGTCATGCATGGCTAGGTGCTAATTGTATGTGCTGAAGACATGAAGCATAAAAAGGAGTCCTTAGCCCAGAAAAAACCACATGGGCTGGATCTATAAGCTCATTTTTGGTTTAAAAGCTAATGTCTGGTGTTCTTCATTATGTCCATATTGTGACAATAAAAGACTTCTCAATATGTCCCACAAAATATTATGTAGGTATAGTTACTTGCTTTGGATTCCCTGCCTTGTTCTGTTATATACAGGTATAGCTCAGATGTTGAAATGAGAAAACTAAATAAATTAGAGCTATGTTGTTTTATTATAGCTGAGTCCCTAAAGAAATGTGCTCCTATATAAGAACTCTTGCTTTTTTCATATCTGAAATTATGGTTTATTTCTAGCCATAATTTCTTCTAGCCATAAATAATAGCACTAAACTGCATACCACACAGTATTCTAGATAGTTTTCATATTTTGACTCATTTGCTCTTCATGTCTGACTCCATGAGGTATGTAATAATTTTCCCATTTCACAGATGGAGAAACAAATGCTACACAACTAGAAAATGACAGAGATGAGCTAGCTACGGACCAGAACCTCTTCTCTTAACCATATGATATTTTACCTCAGTTGAAATTAACAAGCAAATTTTGTTATGTGTTTTAAACATTATTTTAATAATGCCATATGTTAGTTCTATTATTAAAGATCTCTCCAGGAAGCTTGTTTAGTAATTTTTATAATTTCCACTAGAGGTCAGTCTATCACCTGACAATATAAATATTGCTTGAAAGTGCAAAATTTTCTTTAGTAAAGAATTATGCTATGGAAGAGATTTGAGTAGTGGAATAATTTTTGAATTAGAAACATCATCAAAGAATTATTATTTATTTTATATAGTCATAAAACGTATACCGTTACCAGATCCAATATTGGTTCAGTAGTTGGTAGAATTTAGTCAAAACATGGATATGCTGTGAGATGATGTCTGGCACAGAAAAGGGTAATGACCTTGCTTTTTTATTTGTTTCCTCTAAATTAATCACACATTAAACATTAAACCAATTTTGTCTTACTAGGGTTTTAAATTCCTTTTCTTGGCTAACTGAATTCAGTCGTGGATTTAGGATATACCCGGAGAGTAATGAAATAGTGAAATGATTTAGTGCTCAGTAAGCAACACTCTGATAATTTTAAGGCCATATGGGTCTAAGAATTTTTCTTAAAAGTAGTCTAGAGACTTATTTCTCTGCACTCAAATTTTAAAAATAACAAGGTATTGAATTAAAATGCAGAAACCAAGAGACTTCATTTAGAAGTAACATTTTGAGGTAAATTCTGTGCTTGTGAAAGAGGAGAATCTTATTTTGGAGAAGTTAAATATAGTTATTTGGAGAGTCTAGCATAGTCCTGAGTACAGAGTAATTAATCAGTTGACCAGTGGTGTTAGTTATACGTAAGTAATGGTTCTGGCTACTGTAGGCAAAATAAAACCTTTTAGGCAGCCTTCAAACTAACTGACACAATCTGACTTGACTTCAGATTTGTCACACTGGAAATGATGGCACCCTGCAGAAGAGGCCAGGACAAGAAGGAAGTTACACAGGAGGGGTGGGTCAGCACAGTTTGTAGGTTTGGATAGGTAATAAGTTAAATCTAGGGGCTAACTGATATAGTAAGGTGTGAGAGTGAAATAGAAATGGGCAAAAGCAGAAAGGTTAGTGGATAAACAAGTTGTATCTTTGACTGAAAGTCTTTGAAGGCAGCAGTAAGGAACAAATGAACAGGAAGGCAAGAGTTAATGATTTTAGTAGGACTTTTTCCTTATTGTGCACTTACTATGTGTCAGGTACTGTGTTAAGTGGTTTAATGCATTATCACATTTTCTTCTTAAAATACTCTTGTGAGGCAGGTTCTAATTGCTTTTTACAGACAAGATGACTAAGGCTCAGGGCCGGGGATTTAGCTCAGTGGTTCCGCCGCCTGCCTTGCAAGCGCAAGGGCTTGAGTTCAATCCCTGGTACCACAAAAAAAAAACAAGAAAAAAAAACTAAGACTCAGAGTTTTAATAACTTTCTGGTGTCTTACCACTTTTTTTTTTTGGGTACCGAGGATCGATCGAACTCGGGTCCTTGCGCCTGCGCAGCGGGCGGTGAAACCACTGAGCTACATCCCGGGCCCCTTACCACTTTTAAATAGTAGAACTGAAGGCCAGGGATGTAGCTCAGTGGCACCACCCCTGCTTCGCAAGCTCAAGGTCCTGAGTTTGATCCCTAGTTCCAGAAATAAAAAGAAAAAATAAATAGTAGAACTGAGATTGGAACCCAGGGCTTTGTGATGCTAGCTACGAAACTCTACTTTCTGATGTAGAAGGTATTTCTTTTCTGCCCCACTTTTATGCTTCCTGTAGTGTAGGAGTTGCTAAAGACTTACATCCAGTGTGAAATTAACCCCATAGGAAAACCCCAATTACAACAAAAGCAGAGGATTATAACTTCCAGGGAGATCGAGGTGGGAATATTTTTGTTAAAAATGTGAAGTTTGTAACCTTTGATACAAGTCTCCATGTGACAGTGATTAGGTGCTGGTGAATCTGTTGTGCTTTCTCACTACTTTGTTGTTTTTTTCCCCTCTCCTAAAATCCACTAATTATCTTACTAGGTGTTCTCTCTGTTAGTTTGATTTTTCATAAATGATACACCTGGAGGTGGGCTCTCAAGGACTTTTTAGAGTCTTAATAGGAAGAGCAGTGGGCCAACCTAAAAGGAAGTTTAGGGATCACTAATTTGGTCTGTCAGTGTACTTTTGTCACTTTATTTTTACACCTGCAGGCAGCAGTGCTTCTGAGACCTTTTAGTCCTTTAAAGACAGCTTTGATCCCAGATCTCTTTCTGCTTGGGATATGTTTTTGAAGAGATGAGGACAGAATGTCAGCTTTCTTCTCCCAAAGGCACCCATTGCTGAGTTTTCCCTATAATCTAGGACTTTCATCATTTCTTCCATGTTGATGGTAGCACTAAACCTGGAGAACAGCCTTTATCTTTTGTTTTTTGACCCAAATGGCTGGTTAATGGTGAAAGGTCCATCAGCTGAGAATGCTTTTAATAAGTCCCTCTTTTTTGTGGTTGAGACAAGGTCTGTCTACAGTTGTTTTCAAAAAGTATGTTCCAAGTTCCTTCACTTTTTCCCCTACAGTTGCTTGAAGGTGATCCTTAGGAAGAGTACATCCACACATTGTACAAGGGCAAGCAAATGGAAAGTTCTTCTTTTTAAATACCTTTTAATCTCATGGATAAAACTTTGATTTATTTTGATAAAATATTACAGAATTCTTAACCTAGCCCTGGATCCACAAATGCCAGAACTCTTTCAGCAGAATGCCCAGCAGGATGGTGTAAGGCCAGAGTGCCTGCTGTATTGCATGAGAATTTTTTTAAAATTAAATTTACTTTTCTCTGTTTTAATCCATTAGTGCCCAAAGCGTCTCTCTCCTACTTCCTATTTCATAGGGAAGGAAGCCACCACTTGATAGGAATTCCATACAACCTAATCTCTAAACCCATTTGTACCTCTACCTATTCTTCCTCAAATAGCTTTCCAGTTAGTCTTCCTTTTAAAATTTTCAAATTAATTAATTAATTAATGCTTTGAGATAGGATCTCACTATGTAGCTCAGGCTAGCCTCAAACTTGTTATGTAGCCCAGGCTGGCCTCAAAGTTGTGATCTTTTTGCCTCGGCTTCTCAAGTGCTAGGATGACAGGTATGCACCATCATGCCTGATTTCCAATTGGCCTACCTATAAGTTTCCACTCTTTATATTCTTACAAGCTATAGCTACAACCATATTTACAAATGTAAATCTGATCATATAACTCCTTTACCTTGAACTTACATTGCTTTGCCCTCAGGATAGAGCCTCAAATCTTTTTTTTCCCCCAGTACCGGGGATTGAACTCAGGACCTTGTGCTTACCAGACAGGCAAGGTGCCACTGAGCTACATCCCTGGCCCTGCCTCATATCTTCAGTGTATCTTATGAGCCTCACCTTATTTGGCTGAAAACAGTGTAGCTCTTCTTCATAGTCCAGCTGTAGACTCCTCAAATCTGCCAAGTTCTTTCCTGGATCCTCATTTTGGAATGCATTTTTTCCTTTCCTAATTAACTGATCATTATTCTTTATATCTCTGCTGTATAACTTTCTGGGAAATTCCAGTGTAATCATTTCTCTTAATAATCAAGTTGATTGCATTACTTCTTATGTGTTTTTATTGCTGGTAAGTTCATATTTCTCTCTTGAGGACTCTCCTTTTACTTACTGTGTTGTCTAAGAACTAGGGCATTCCAAAGTAGAGTTAGTTCCATGTGAAGAGTGATTGGAAATCTGGTAGGTACAATAAAGCTGCTGGTGATAAAGACTGCTGTTGTTGAAGAATGATTCAGCATAGTCCAAAAGGATAGATCACCCACTGTATTTGTGATGACTTGCCTAAGCCAAGAATGTACATTTTAGACCTGTACATGTACAGCTTTACATTCATATTGTTAGTCATTATTTACAAAGCATACTCTTGTGTCATGGTAGTTATAGACTGGGCTAGATTCCACTTTCCTCATTACCCCATTTGCTAAACTGAGCTTGACTCACCAACCCAGACAGCTGTTGCCTAGGGAATACTCCTTTTGTGCCATTTGTATCCCCTTTTGCCAGAAGACTTTGGTCAAGGTCATGTCAAGTTTATCTTAACAGTTTTCCCTAACTTTGAACCTCAAGGAATATTTCCAGAAGTCTTGTGGGTTTTGTATTCCTAGGAAAGAGGTAGTTCTTGCTAGGTTGTACACCTAAGAAAGCTCCTGTTATACCCAGATGCACAGTACTTACTAATTTTACAGTCTTTCACTTGGGGAGGCAAGTTAAGTGACTTTTTACAAAATAAAGAAAATGTACTTCTAGGAGACTTTTACTTCTACTTGAACTGAGAAACAAATCAGGGACTCTACCAAAGAATTTAATCTTTACCTCGTGGGTACTCTGTTTAATCTTTGCTTGCACAACCACCCTTTCACTCATTTATTGATCTGCTATCCCTGTGATTGTTTATAATAATAATATGTATTCCATACTATGATATAAGCTCTAAAAGGGCAGAACCATATTTTCTCCATTGCTGTATCTTCAGTGCCTCTCAAAGTGCCTTGTGCATGGTTAACATGGCATGAATATTTAATGAGTGAGTGAATTTTAAGTTTTCTGAAGTACAACTTTAATAGTGACTATCATTTTTAAGAATTCAGAAGGTTAAGACATATTAACCATATTCTCTGTCATAGAACTAATTGAAAATAAAAAATATAATGAAAATCAAAGGAAATATTCCACTGGGCATGATGGCACATCCCTGAAATCTCAGCGCTCTAAGAGACTGAAGCAAGAGGATCCCCAGTTCAAGCTCAGCCTGGGCAACTTAGCAACTTAATGAGACCCTGTTTCAAAATAAAAAATACTTTAAAAAAGTACCTCAGTGTGGGGGACCACCCTATTGATTATACCCAAAGCAGCCTAGAAGCAGTGCAGGCTGTAAAGAGTTACCCATTTTTTTTTCTTTTGAACCAGGGATCGAACTCGGGAATGGAATTAATATAAGAAAATGAAAAAAATGGAAACAAAGTCTTTGTAAATAGGTAGGGGGTGGAGGGGTTGAAGGGAGGGCAGGGGAATGGGGGTAAAAAATAAGAAGCAAAATAGAGTATGTAAAGGTGCAAACTCCCAATGATGAATGTCATTATGTTGTATACGTAAAACGTACCAATAAAATTAATAATAAAAAACGAGTTACCTTGTAATTGGCTTATTTTAAGAAGTGAGCCCATCTGAAGCCGACGTGACTCACAGGAGCTTTGCAGTGGGGTACAAGTTAGCACAACCTCTCCACCAGCGGTCACAGCAGAGACCAGAGAGACAGACTCTGAAGCTGTGGGGTTCAATGTGAGGTAATTTAGCAGCCAAAGTCAGGGTGACTCCCACCCAAATTCCATCCCCAAAATTAAGATCTTCTTTACTAAAAAGACTTGGTTAATTATTTTTTTAACTGTATATCCTTTTATTGGTACAGTTTAGGTACACAATATGATGACATTCATCACTGGAAATTTGCACCTTTACATACTCTCTTGGTTCTTATTTTTTCCCCCTTCCCCTGTTCTCCCTTCAACCCTTGCATCCCTCCCTATTTACAAAGACTTTGTTTCCATTTTCCATTTTCTCATATTAATCCCATTCCCTTCTTTCTTTTTCCCTACCCTCCCACTTCCCCTTCCCCTTTGCCCCTTTTCTTCCTATTTCACATTATTATACCTTTTAATCCTTATATACACTTTCAGTTTCTCACACTAGAGAAACAACTGAGTATTTACATGTTTGTCCTGTTTATCTCACTTAAGAGTATCGCCTCCATGTGTATCCATTTAGCTATAAATGTCTCTAATTTCTCATTTTTTATGGCTGAGTAGTACTCCATTTTATTAAAAAAACCACATTTTCTTTATCTAGTTTCCAGTTGATGGGCACTTAGACTGTTTCCAAGCTTTAGCTATTACAAATTGTGCTGCTATGAACACGGTGCACATATATCACTGTGGTATGATTCTTTTAATTCTTTGGGGAAGATACCCAGCAGGGGAATAGCTGGATCAAATGGGACTTCCAGTCCTAGTTGTTTGAGGTATGTCCATACTGATTTCCACAGTGGTGGCACCAGTCTACACTCGCACCAGCAGTGGAGCAGGGCTCCTCTTTCCCCATAGCCCCACCAGCATTTGTTATTGGTTGATTTCTTGATAGCAGCCATTCTTTCTGGGGTGAGGTGGAATCTCAGCATTGTTTTCATTTGCATCTCTTGAATGACCAGTGATGTGGAACATTATTTCATGTATTTGCTGTTTCTACTTCTTTGTCTGAGAAATGTCTGTTCATTTCAGATGCCCATTTTCGGATTGGGTCTTTAAATTTGGGAGGTCTGATCTTTTTAAGTTCTTTATAGATTCGAGATAGTAGACCTTTGTCTAAGGGACTGCTGGTGAAAATTTTTTCCCACATTGTGGGTTGTCTCTTCACACTGCTGGTGGTTTCTCTTGCTGTGCAGAAACTTTTTAATAAGAAGAGATCCCACTTGTTGATTGTTTGTGCTCGTTCACGGGCAACTGAGATTTTGTTCATAAAATCTTTTCCTACACCAGTGTCTTCAAGAGTTCTACCTAACCTCTGTTCCAGCCGGTTTAGTGTTTCTATTTTAATATTTAGATCTTTAATCCATTTTGATTTTAGTTTAGTGCATGGTGAGAGATATAGGTCTAGTTTGAATCTTTGGCAAGTTGAAACCCAATTTTTCCAGCACCATTTATTAAAGAGGCTATCTTTCCTCCAGTGAGGGTGTTTGGCTCCTTTATCAAAGATGAGATGGCTGAGTGTGTCTGGTGTTGATTCTGCGTCTTCTAATCTGTTCCACTGGTCCTCAGGTCTGTTTCTTTGCCAGTACCATGCTGTTTTTTATCATAGTAGCTTTGTAGTATAGTTTCAAGTTGGGGGTTGTAATACTCACTGCCATGACTCTGTTACCTAGAATTGCTTTTGCTATTCTGGGTCTCTTCTTGTTCCAAATGAATTTTTGGATTGTTTTCTCAAGGTCTGTGATGTATGCTGCTGGGATTTCAATTGGGATTACATTGAATCTATATAGCAGTTTTGGAAGCATGGCCATTTTCACTATGTTGAACCTTCCTACCCAGGAGCAAAGGATGTCTTTCCATTTTCTGATATCGTCTTCAATCTCTCTTTTCAAAGTGCTGTAGTTTTCAGAGAAGAGGTCTTTGATTTCTTTTGTTAGGTTGATTCCTAGGTATTTCAGTTTTTTGGATGCTATTGTGAAAGGAATTGTTTGCCCTGTTTCTCTCTCAGTGAGTCTGTTGCTCTTGTAAAGGAAAGTTATTAATTTTTGTGTGTTGACCTTGTATCCAGGTACTTTACTGAATTTGGTTATTAAGTCTAGAAGACTTTTGGTGGCATTCTTGGGGTCTTCTATATAGAGTATCATGTCATCTGCAAATAATGACCATTTGACTTCTTCATTTCCTATCTTTATTCCTTTTGTTTCTTTCCCTTGTCTAATTGCCATGGGTAATGTTTCCATAACTATATTAAACAGGAGTGGTGATAGTGGGCATCTTTGTCTTTTTCCTGATTTTAGTGTGAAGGATTTCAGTTTTTGACTATTTAGTATGATACTGGCTGTTGATTTTTCATAGATGGCTTTTATCAGATTGAGGTAGAGACCATCTATTCCAATTTTTTGTAGGGTTTTTATCATAAATACTTGCTGGATTTTGTCAAATGCTTTTTCTGTATCTATGGAGATGATCATATGGTTTTTGTTCTTGGCACTATTAATATAGTGCATTACATTGAATGATTTGTGTATGTTGAACCATCCCTGCATCCCTGGGATGAATCCCACTTGGTCAGGGTGTATGATCTTCTGCGTTCTATTTGCTAGTATCTTATTAAGGAGTTTGGCATCTATGTTCATTAGTGAGATTGGCCTATAGTTCTCTTTTTCAGTTGGGTCTTTCTCTGCTTTGGGGATCAAGGTGATGCTTGCTTCCAGGAATGAATTTGGGAGTATTGCTTCCCTTTCAATTTCATTGAAGAGTTTAAACAGTAGTGGCAGTAGTTCCACTCTAAAAGTCTTGTAGAATTCAACAGTGAAGCCATCAGGACCTGGGCTTTTCTTAGTTGGTAAGTTTTTAATTACATTTTCAATTTCATTGATTGATATTGGGTTGTTCAGAATTTTTAGGTCTTCTTCGTTCAACTTTGGTAATTCATTTGTATCTAGGAATCTGTCCATTTCCTCTGTATTTTCCATCTTACTGGCACATAGGATCTCTAAGTAGGTATTAATGATACTCTGGTTTTTTGCTGGGTCTGTTGTAATTTCATCCTTTTCATTCCTAATTGCATGGATTTGGGCCTTTTCTTTCCTTTTTCTGAAGGTTGGCTGAGGGTTTGTCAATTTCGTTTATTCTTTCGAAGAACCAACTCTTGGCTTCATTGTTTTTTTGTATTGTTTTCTTAGTCTCCATTGCATTGATTTCTGCTGTGATCTTTATAATTTCCTCCCTTGTATGAGCTTTGGGTTTGTCTTGCTCTTCTTTTTCTAGAAGCTTGAGGTTCAGCATCAGTTTGTGTAATTGAGCTCGGTCTGTTTTCCTAATATGAATATTCACTGCTATAAATTTCCCTCATAAGACTACTTTCATTGTGTCCCATAGATTCTGATATGTTGTGTTGTCATTGTCATTTAATTGAAGGAGCTGTTTGATTTCTTCTTTAATTTCCTCTGTGACCCATTGGTTATTCAGAGGTGTGTTGTTCAATTTCCATGTGTTTATGAAATTTTTGCAGTTTCTTTTGCTATTGATCTCCAATTTCATTGCACTATGGTCTGATAATATACAGGGGATAACTTCAATTCCTTTGCCCTTACCTAAATATGTTCTATGAGCGAGTGTGTGTTCTATTTTGGAGAACAACCTGTGTGCAGCTGAGAAGAATGTGTATTCTGATTTTGTGGAGTGGAGCACTCTGTAAACATCTGTTAAGTTCATTTGTTCAAGAGTTTGATTGAGTTCTAGTATTTCATTGCTTGTTTTTTGTCTAGTTGATCTATCTATTTGTAACAATGGGGTATTGAGTTCCCCCACCACTATTGTGTTAGTACTTATATGATTTTTCATGTCTGTTAGTATTTGTTTTATATAGTTGGGTGCACTGGTGTTTGGTGCATAGATATTTATGATTGTTATCTCTTCTTCTTGGATTGTTTCCTTTACAAGGATGTAGTGCATTTCTTTGTCTCTCTTAATCAGTTGGTTTGAAATCCACTTGATCTGCAATGAGAATAGCTACTCCTGCTTTTTTTTGGGTCCCCATCACATGGAGTATTGTTTTCCACCCTTTAACTTTCAGTCTATGAGTTTCTTTTTGAATTAAGTGTGTTTCTTGTATGCAGAATATTGTTGGATTTTGCTTCTTGACCCATCCTGCCAGTGTATTTCTTTTGATTGGTGAGTTGAGACCATTAACATTGATGGTTATAACTGATACGTATTGAGCTATCACTGTCATGACTTTTTCTTTTTGTTGGATTCTCCCCCTTTGCTTTCAATTTCTTGTAGTGCCTGATGGATTCATTCTTCTGGGCTTCCTGGGGTTGTGATACTCATTTTACTCACATTTTGTCTAAAATGTTTTAGAGTGCTGCTTTGGTATTCATGAAGTTCCTAAGGTGCTCTTTGTCATGGAAGTATCTTATTTCTCCATCAATTTTGAAAGATAGTTTTTTTTGTTTTTTTGGGTTTTTTTGGTACTGGGGATCGTACTCGGGTCCTTGTGCTTGCACAGCAGGTGGCAAAACCACTGAGCTAAATCCCCGGCCCGTGAAAGATAGTTTTGCAGGGCACATCAATCTGGGTTGGAGGTTGTTTTCCTTTAGGGCCTGAAATACATCACTCCAAGCTGTTCTTGCCTTGAGGGTTTACGTTGAGAAGTCTGCTGTGATTGTGATGGGCTTTCCTCTGTATGTGATTTGTTTCTTTTCTCTAACTGCTTGTAGGATTTTGTTCTTCTGTTGGGTTTCTGGAATCTTAACAATTATATGCCTATGTATAGACTTTTTTTGATCAAGGCTAGCTGGACTCCTACATGCCTCACTTATCTGTATGTCAAGTTCTTTTCACCTGGTTGGGAAGTTTTCTGCTATCACTTCTGTGAACAGTTTTTTATGTCATCTGCACTCTCTCATGTTTCTTCACTGACTCCAATCAGTCTGATGTTATTCTTCTTTGCATCATCTAGGAGCTGCTGGATTGATTTCTCGTGGTTCCTTACAATTTTAAAGAAATTTTTCTTTTCCTGGTCACTAATTGCAATCTTATGTTCTGTATCTGAAATTCTGTCTTCACAATGGCTCATTCTGTTGCATAGACTTTCAATGGAGTTTTTTTCCCCCCCATTAACTTTATTGGTACATTTTAGGTATAAAATACAGTTACATTCATCATTGGGATCTTGTACCATTACATGAGTCTCTTGGTTCTTATTTTTTTCCCCTTCCCTTGCCCTCCCTTCACCTCCTCCACCCTTCCCTATTTGCAAAGACCTTGTTTCCATTTTTTTCCTCTTCTCATATTTTTTCCTTTCCCTTTTTTCCCTTCCCTTACCCCTCCCAATTCCCCTGCTCTTCTAGACCTTTCCTTCCTGTTACACAACATCAGTTATACATTTTTAAAATGACAATATCAAGATCTAGGAGACATTACCACAGATTTTACAGAATTTAAAAGGATATAGAAAGCATATTACAAAAATCTGTTTTGAAATAAATTTGACAACTTCTAAGAAGTAACTTAGAAGACAAATTAATGCAACTAACTCTGGAGGATATATAAAATTGAAACAGCACCTATTAAAGAAAGTATATTCCTAGTTTGAAAACCTACCTATATGACAACAGCAGGCTCATAAACATTTTAACTGATAAATTATATCAAACATTTAAAGCAGGAAAAAAGAAGGAACACTTCTCCCCTCATTTTAGGAAATCAACATTGTGCTAATCCTAAAACTGGATAAAGATAATAGAAGAAAAAAGTATGAACATAGATAGAAATTTGTTTAACAAAACAAACTCTTAGAAGTCAGATCTGGCAGTGTGTAGAAAGTGGTTTTATTATAGGGATGGCAGTGTTGGATCAGCATTGGAAGATCCACCCCCAAAAGTAATCATTTTATCAGAGGGAAGGAGAAAGCCACATGATCCTGTCACTAGTTGGTGAAAGAGTATTGGACTAAATTCTACAGCTGTTCAAGGTAAAAGCTATCAGGAGACTAGAAGTAGAACAGAACGTTCTCAACAGATCAAAGACATGTACGCCATACTTCTAACAAGAACTCCTATGAATGGAGACGATACAATCCTTTCTCCCTAAAGTGGGGAACAAGGGCATATATGCCTACTTTTCATCTGCCCATTAGACTTGGAAACATAGGTCTAAATGAAAATAGTCTGGCAATAAAATGACACAACTAGGATAGGATTGGCACAGCAGAAGCAAAATCTTTATATGTAGATGAAATGATCATCTACAGAGAAAATACTAAGAAATCTCTAGGAGCCCCTAGAACTTGTACTTGAATTTAGCAGGATTAGAAAACACAAGGTATATATAAAAATTCAGGTCTGTGTATACTTGCTATAAATGAAGAACTGGATATTGAAATTTAAAAGTTATGTAGGAGTACAAAGGACCCAGAAAAGCCAAAAACAAAAACAAAAGCAAAAACAGTGTTGGAAGATGTTTAGCACCCAATTTTAAGACTTCTTTTAAAGCTACAGTAATCAAGGTAGTGTTGGTGTAAGGAAAGACATATAGATCATTGGAATAAAACAGAGAATCTAGAAATAGAACCACACATATATGGTCCACTGAGTTTTGAAAGATTATTTAACATTAGCATTTTATAGAATATAAACTCGATTCAAGAGCCAAGGAAGCAATAGTGTCTTCAGCACATGGCACTAGAACACCTGGTATCTGTATATAAAAAATTAACCTCAACCCTTTTTTTCCATACATGAAAATAACTTGAAGGGATCTATGAACCTAAATAAGAAAGCCTAAAAGTATAAAACTTTAAGAAGAAATTATGAGGGAAAATATTTATGAATTCAGGGTAGGCAAGAACTACCTAGGATACAAAAAACATGATGTATAAAAGAAAAAAATTGATAAATGAGATTCCATCAAAATTTAGAACTTTAAATGACATCATTAAAATGAAAAGTAGTCCTTAAACAGACCATATTTACCATGTATATAACCTATGAGCAGAATATATAAAGAATTCTTAGAGCTCATTAATAGACAACCCAATTAAAATGTAGACATAAGCAGATGATAAATAGCCAGTATAGGACAAGGAATGGTGTGCAATTCTAGAATCAGAAAAATACTAATCAGTACAATAATAAGATTGAATTATACACTCATTAGGGAGATGAAGTCAAAAGTTTTAAAAGCCTTGTCATGACTTTTTCTTTTTGTTGGATTCTCCCCTTTTGCGTTTAATTTGTCACGCCCAATGGATTCATTCTGCTGGGTTTCCTGGGGTTGTGATCCTCATTGTCTTTTCCTAGGGTATTGTCTAAAATTTTTTGGAGTGCCGGTTTGGTATTCATGAAGTTCCTGAGGTGCTCTTTATCATGAAAGTATCTTATTTCTCCATCCATTTTGAAAGATAGTTTTTCAGGGTACATCAATCTGGGTTGGAGGCTGTTTTCCTTTAGGGCTTGAAATACATCACTCCAAGCTCTTCTTGCCTTGAGGGTTTGCATTGAGAAGTCTGCTGTGATTCTGATGGGCTTTCCTTTGTATGTGATTTGTTTCTTTTCTCTCACTGCTTGTAGAATTTTATTCTTCTGTTGGATTTCTGGAATCCTAACTATTATATGCCTATGTGTAGATTTTTTTTGATTATAGCTAGCTGGAGTCCTATATGCCTCACTTATCTGTATGTCAGGTTCTTTTCCCCTGCTTGGGAAGTTTTCTGCCATCACTTCTGTGAAGAGTTTTTTTATGTCATCTGCACTCTCTCCTCTTTCTTCATTGACTCCAATCAGTCTTACGTTATTCTTCTTTGCATCCTCTAGCAGCTGCTGGATTGATTTCTCATGTTCCCTTACAATTTTAAAGCAATTTTTCTTTTCCTCCTCACTAATTGCAATCGTATCTTCTATATGTGAAATTCTGTCCTCACATTGGTTCATTCTGCTGTGCAGATTTTCGATGGAGTTTTTAATCTCTTGGAAATCTGTTTGTATCTGTTTTATGAATTCCATTTGTTTCCTATGTTGGGATTCCATCATGTTCCTCAGCTCCTCTATTTTTTTATCTGTGTCCTCTCTAGATTTATTAATCATGTCTTGCACCATGAGCAAAATCTTTGCTGTTATGAGTAATTATTTCTGATTTCATTTTTCCTAGATCTTCTTTTGTTGCCAGTTCAGAGAGTCCAGGTGGTTGAATATCAGATGGTTCCATCTCATTTCCCTTTGGGGTTGCTGTAGGTGATCTGGAAATCTGTTTTTGAGGCTTATTTATGTGTCTTCTCATTTCACTGGGGTGGGGGGTGCTTCTGGCACCCACACGGCTCACTTTCTCTGCCCTAGGAGCTTGGGATAGCAGTGGGGGAGCTTCCTTCCGGGTGCTGGGACCGGCTGAGCTTCACTGCCCTAGGAGCCTGGGATGGAAGCAGAGAGCTTCCTTCTGGGTGCTGGGACCAGCTGAGCTTCTCTGCCCTTGGAGCCTGGGATTGAGGCAGGAAGCTTCCCTCTGGGTACTGGGACTGGCTGAGCTTCACTGCCCTAGGAGCCTGGGATGGAGGCGGGGGAGCTTCCTTCCGGGTGCTGGGACCAGCTTACCTCTTTCAATGGAGTTTTTAATCTCCTGGAAATCTGTTTGCATCTGTTTTATGGATTCCATTTGCTTCCTTTGTTGGGATTCCATCATGTTCCTCAGCTCCTCTATTTTTTTATCTGTGTCCTCTCTATATTTATTAATCATGTCTTGCACTATGGGCACAATCTCTGCTGTTATGTGGGAAATTATTTCTCATTTCATTTTTTCCAGATCCTCTTTTGTTGCTAGTTCAGGGATTCCAGGTGGTTGAGTATCAGCGTGTTCCATCTCATTTCCCTTTGGGGTTGCTTTAGGAGATCTGAAAGTCTGGTTCTGAGGCTTGTTTACCTATCTTCTCATTTCAACAGGTGTGTGGGGTGCTGCTGGTGCCTGTGTGGCTCACCTCCTCTGTGCTGGGAGCAGTTGTAGGTTGGCTTGGAAGCCTCCTACTCTGCACTGGGACCTGTGGCACATTTACCTGGAAGCCTCCTCTGTGCTGGAAGCTTTGGCATGCTGACCTGGTAGCCTCCTCTTCGCTGGGAGCTGAGGCATACTCAACATTAATTCTTACAGGTTTCAGTCCATAATTAGCTGGCTCCTAGGCAAGGTGGAAGAGGGGCAACAGTTTATGGCAGCGGAAGACAGTGGAAACAACAAGGGGAGACAGGGTTAATTATTCACCACAACCTATATTTTGTCTGTTCTGTTCCTAATTCAAAAGTGCTTTGTCTCTGTTTTGCCTGCATCAGCAATGTATCCATAGCAACTCCACATAGCCCCTTTACCTTAATCTAACTATGATGTCACCAATAAATATCAGCAGCTTTGGCTGGCCAGGATCTTTTGCTGGTTGCTCACCACTGACCACCCTCGCTCCCCATTTCTCTCTTTAATTCTGTCTTTGAGTTTTTCTTCTCACCTTTCACAGTAGCACCAAGCAGGAGATCAGAACTACTTCAGGGGTCTCTGGTAACTCCTCAGTGTGCAGGCCCTGGGTTCAATCCCCAATTAAAAAAAAAATTCCATAAAACTAGGAAATGGCTCAGTTCCAATTACAAGAGGAAATGGCTCAGTTCCAATTACAAGCTATGGAGTAGTATCTAAAGATTTATGGTAAAATATGGATCATATCAAAGCAGGATGCTAAAAGCTAAAACATACTTCTTTAGACTGTGGATACATTGTAAATTTCACTGAAAATGAGAGGGCCTTGCCTGTACCATCCTGTATGGTTTAACAGTTAGGGTAAGCCAGGGGAAAAACTGGAAAGTCCTCAATGTAGTCAGTGCTATATCCTAGAACAGAGAATGAGAGAGAGCAGTGAGGCCATGGCAACAGTATCTTTTTATATTTCTAACTTACAGTGAAGTGAAGAGGAAAGAAGAAGAAAAAAATGACAACAAGCTTTGCAGAACTTGACTAGATTCAAATGAATACAAATGAAAGAATGAAAAATTAGCAAACCAAAGTTGGCTAAACGGTTTTATTTTAATCATGCAAATAAAATATATTTTAGGTTAAGTATTATTTTGGGAAGCAGATTCCAGAAATACACATTTATATTCACTCAAAGAAATTGAAGGAGAACATAAGATTAAAAAAAACTGGAATTAAGGAAAGCAAGATGGGAGACTCATAGAATGTGAAACTTTAGAGTGACTGGCAGCCAGGTTCCACGCCTTCTGTAGGAAGTTGGTCTGGATCTGATAGTGAAATCTAAGGCAACACATTGATACAGAAATGCAAGATTAGAGATAAATACTCCTCCTTGAGATAGTTCTGGTGGTTTTCAAGTCTCTGGTTCTTGTTATCCCTGAGGCCAAGTTGTTCTTTCTGTGTTTCCCCTAGAGTTATATGAAGGACTCCAGTCTCCTTCAATAGATTCCTTTAAGCTAGTTGAAGGTAGGCTTCTGCCATAAGCTTGCAACCAAGAGTTCTATCTAATACAACATAGATAAAGATAGGCAGAGAAGATCCAACATATGTGTTATGGTGTGCCTGATTAAGATGACAGAATAAATGTACAGAAAAATTTTAGGTCTTTCACAGATTAAAGAAATTAGTAATCTGCAGATCAAAAGAATAGCTGTAGAAAAACTAAAACAGGCTGATCAATATTAACATATTAAAGTAGTTAGTTTTACTTTAAAAAAAGAATTCTACAGGTATTCAGGAAGAAAAGTGACATTCCTCAAAGGGGACAAATTAGACTGGCCTCATTCATTATGGTAATAGCTAAAGCTAGGAGGCAGTGTCTCTAGAGCTTTTGTGGGTGTGTATGTGGGCAGAATAGGTGACCTACAGATTTGATATCTAGCCAAGCTATTGTTTATACATAAAGGTAACAAACAATAATCTCAAGCATTCAAGGACCTACTCCCTGAAAAATTGCTTCATAAAGTGAAATGAATCATCTGAAGATAAGAACTTAGGCACAGAGAAGACATGAAATGATTTGTAGGGCATGTGGCATGTATTTAAATATAGACTAAATCAAGTATGAAGTAACTGTGTATACTGTGAAACAGAAGAAAATGTAAAGTCTCAAATATTAATCAGTAGGTGATTTACATAGCAGAATATAAAGTGTGTGGGGGGGAAGAGAACAAGTAGAGATATGTGTGGGAATTTTTCATTTATCTTAATGGAGAAAGAGTCAATAGAAAGAGCCTGAATTGATAATGAATTTGCTGGTCTGAATAGAAATCTTGGCATTACCACGTACCAGCTTGTGCAACCTCAGTTAAGTTTAAATCTCATATGTAGTTACAGAATCTAAATCTGTATCGTGGAACCGAGTCTACCTACCTACTATGGTTTTGTAAGGACTAAATGCAAATAATGTATGTGAGATGGTTAAAATAGTGCCTGGCCTAGAGTAGTAGTCCAATAAAAATTACCTATTAATACTATTATTTTAGGGAGAAAATATGGGTAATTTTATAATCTTGGAACAGAGAAGACATTTTAAAGCAGAACTAAACCCAATGACCATAAATATTACTAATTTGGCTTCATAAAAATTAAGAGCTTTTGCATGACAAAATTACCATGATAGAAATCAATGAACAAGTACTCAAGTAGAGAAGAATACTTGTGACATATTTGGCAGAAGGATTGATATCATTAATATTCAGAGGTAACTTATAAGTCAAGAAAAAGACAAGATCAATATGAGCAGATATTTCACAGAAAAATAAAGATAATTAAAAATTTGAAGATACTTAGCCTCACTTATAATGAAGGAGGTAGAAATTAAGATGAGATACTTTTTTCAGTTGTCAAATTGACAAAGATGAATAGAGTTTAAAATATCTAATGAGAGAAAGGATGAAGTGAAATAGACACTCATATCCTTTCTTGAGTGCAATGTGACATTTATCTCTGCAACACTATTAAAAGTAAATTCTAAAAATATATTAATTTTAGTGTACAAAAATATAGATAAGAGGATGTTTATCGCATTGTTTATAATAGAAACAAATTGGATACAATTTACTTGACTATATGAATTTAGAATGCTTGTGTTTCTTGGAATACTGAATAGCCATTAAAACAGAAGATGTTTAATATGTGCTGTTGGTCCTTTATATCTGTGTATTCTGTACCTGTGGATTCTTTTTTTTTTTTTTGGTACCGAGGATTACACTCAGGACCTTGTGTTTGCCAGGCAGGTGCAATGCCACTGAGCTACAGCCCTGGCCCTCTGTACCTGTGGATTCAATGAAATATGGATAGAAAATATTTGAGAAAACAATTGTATCTGTACCAAACATGTACACACATTTCCCCTTATCATTATTCTATATATAATGTAGTGTAGCAACCATTTGCGTACCATTTATTTTGTACTAGGTATCATAGTCTAGAGATGATTTAAAGTGTATTGGAGAGTGTGGGTAGTTGTATGAAAATACTACAGCATTTTCTGTAAGGGACTTAGACATCACAGATTTTTGTTATGGTGCGGAGGCAGAACCAATCCTCCATGGATACTGAGGGATGATTGTATACTGATAATGAATGGTAAAATGGTTTAAGATGTTTAGAAAAGATATTCAGCTTAAGATATTTAGGAAAAAAAGTAAGTTACATGAGAATAAGTATAGTGTGAACTTATTTACTAATAAAATGGATAATTTACACATATATGCATAAAAAGCTTTTAGAATGTTATGCAAGAACCATTGAAAGGTGGGGAAGTGGGGAAGGAAATGGAGATGCTATTGACTTTTATTTTCATTTGACATGCTCTGGACTCTTTCAACTTTTATCATAGCAATTATCTTCTAATTTTATATTAACTAAAAGCAAAAATAATATTCCAGTTGGTGACAACCATGTGGCTTTTGAAATAGACTTTCTTTGGGAATAAAATTATTTTGGGTAAATGGCAAAACAAGTAAATTAAGCTAACACTTCTTCAAAAATTTAGTAGGGCCGGGGATTTAGCTCAGTGGTTTCGCTGCCTGCTGCGCAAGCTCAAGGACCCAAGTTTGATCCCTGGTACCAAAAAAAAAAAAAAAAAAATTTAGTAAGATCCCACTTTGCATGAACTACTAAACTTAAGAGTTCTTAATGCTTAAGGAACATAGATTATGTTTGGTAAGTGATATAATAGAGGTTCAGATATTTCTCCTGGAGTTTGGATTTTCCTAATTAAAACTAGATGAAATGAGATGTTAGTGAACAGTATTTTCACAACATTACCACTGTTGTGTTAGCCACCTAGAAACTAGCACCAAGGGAAGGGAAAATGCTGTTAAGGTTTGTGAATTCAGCTCTGTAATTCATTAGTCTTGTGCTTGGCTTATTATAATAATGGCTGCTGAAGGATGTTGGGGATGTGTCAGAAGATGTGGCGAAGATAGGGCTGATATTAACAGGAATAGACAATATGGTATTCCTGAGCAATAATTAGATTTGTGTTTACCAGTGATGATTAGATTTTATGGCACTATATACTTTAAAAAAATTTTTTTTATTAGTGCATGTTTGTGGTACATAATGAATACATTTATCATGGGGAGTTGGTACATATAAATATCACATATTAGTCCAATAAAATTCTATATTCTAGTTGAGCTTTCTTGTAATCCCAGAAACTTGAGTGGCTGAGGCAGGAGGATGCACCTGGAAAATATAATGTTGAGTGAAATAAATCAGATACACAGTTTAAATACCATATGATGTCTCCCATTTGAGTGAGGCAGAGTACAAACAAAGAAAATGATAAAGGATGTATGGAAAGAGACAAGGGGACAGATCTCATCCAATAGGGAAGTGGTCCAAAGGAATGAGGAGAGGCACGAAGAGGAGGGGATGGGGAAATGAGAGGAATAAAGATATGTGCCATGTACAGGATCCTAATAATTCCAGTCAATGTGAAGATTATATTCCATAACAAGAGAGCTAAGACAAATAATATCAACAAGTATGAAAATGGTGATACGGGAACCAGAGTAAGAGGGGAGAGAGGCAAGCTCGAGGACAGCCTGGGCAAGATAGCAGGACTCTGTATCAAAAACCAAACAAAACTAGACTAGACATTCAACAAAATCCTTTCATATTTGATGATGAGTTCTTTTTGAGATTCTGATATGATGTGCATAAATCAAAGAGTTACACCAAGTCTATAATTGCACTCTTGACATCTAAGTTACAATGCTTACCTTCTACTCAGATTGTGTTCCTTATTTCAGTTTACATAGTAGTTGCAATATGAATTCTGTAAAAATATGGAGATTAGAATGTACATTTTGACTTGAATATTTGCTTTAAGGTCTTTTGAGTAGAAACAGATTTTTATTTTGATTTTAGGACAAAGAAATTTGGACTTAACATGAAATTTAAAATTTCTTTAAATTTTCTCTTTGAAATAAGGTAACTTAGCCAATAGTACATTTAGGCTTTAGCAAATATAGTTATGAACAAAAGTACAGTCCTTCCCCTGACAGATTTACTTGAGGAGATAGTCTAATTAATTAGTGACCAAAATATCTAATTATAAATTGTGATGCATACTATGAAGAAAACATGTAAATTCCTTTGAAAGAGAAAAACAGGGGTACTCAATTTGAATAAGTGATTAACAAAAGGCCTGTCTGAGGAAGTGACATTTAAACTGAGACCTACAGGATAAGGAGTTTACCGGAAGGGAAAGGGGGTGGAAAGATTTCCAGGCAAAGGCAGAGGTTTTGTGATATCATTTTATAGTACTTATGACCTTTTTAGATGCTTATATAATTAGGTACTAGTCTATGAGCAAGACAGTTTATAGAGCTGTTACTGAAAAGATGCATATAAATTACATTTTTATAAATGAATTCCTGAATTCCTGCAGGCTTACATTATATTCACTGTGCTATATCATCTGCATTTGATTGATGTTCAGTTACTTCAATTACTGCTAGATTGATCTTTCTAAAGCACAACTTTGATGATGCTTTTTCCTGCTCAGAAATCTTTACCAGCTCCCCAATTATGCAGTAAAATCCCGACTTCTCAGCCTCATAGCCAAGCCCGCCCAAATTGGTCCAAGCTTCAATGTCCTACTTCAACTTTAATTACTCCTCTTGCTGCGGTGCTGTCTGTTAGCCACCAGAACTTCTGGATGTGCATGGCTGCTTTCTCATAGGCCCACTTTTCCTCACATTGTTTCTCTTCCCTTCCAATTTGTTTGCCTACTTCTAAGAGTGTCCAAATCCTGTGTATATATCCAGACCCATCTTAGATGTTATCATCCAGTCTCAATATTTTTTCTGATCACCCCAGCTGGAATCACTTCTTTTTCTCCTGATTTCTTACAACATTTTATTTTTACTATTTTTAGATACTTCTTCCTTTTAAAAAATATTTTAAATTGACAAATCAGTTATATGCATTTATGATATACAATGTGACATTTTGATACATGAATACATTGTGAAATGATTAAATCATGCTAATTAAACCATATATCATCTCAATTATTTATCTTTTTGGGGTGAAACCTTTGAAATATATGCTCCTGGTTCTTTTGAAATATACAATCTATTTTTATTGGCTATAGTTACCCAGGTATGGAATAGATCTCTGAACTTATTCCTCCTTTCTCACTGAAACTATAAGCTTTGACCAACAGCTAAGTCTCCATTCCTTTTCTCTCTCCCCACTCCTTAACCTCTGGTATCCATCATTTTACTTTCTACTTCTGTGTGCTTGGCTTTTTTAGATTCTATGAATAAGTGAGATCATGCAGTTTAATTTTCCTGTGCCTTGATTATTTCACTTAGAATAATATCTCCTTGGTATAACCATGTTGTTACAAATGACATAATTTTTTTCTTTAAAGGTTGAATAGTATTCCATTGTGTATATACAAATGCTCCTTGACTTAGGATGAGAGTTGAAAATATTGTTAAGTTGAAAGTGTATTTAATACACTTAACCTGTCGAACATCGTTACTTAACCTATATGCCCAACTCACACTAGTTTCCATACAGTTGGATAAAATCATAAAAAACTCTTGTAATGAAGTACATCTAAAAAACACTGGCAAGACAGTGTTTTGAAGACTATCAGTTGTGACCCACTGCCATTATCTAGAATTTGGAGAGAATATCATACTTCATATTATAAGTCTGGGAAAAAATCAAATTCAAAATTCAAAGTATGGTTTCTACTAGATGCATATAACTTTCATGTCATCATAAAGCTAATTAGTGGAATCATATTAGGCTGAGAACTGTTCACATATCATGTTTTGTCCATTCATTTGTTGAGGTGCCTATCACAATATCTTGCATATTGTGATGAATTGTGGAGTAAATATGGGAGTTCAGATATCCCTTTGACATATTGATTTCAACTTTGGATATACCTAGCAATGGGATGGCTGAATCATTTGGTGATTGTATTTTCAGTTTTTTTTTTTACAGAAAATTCCTATTATTTCTCAAAGTGACTATCTTAGTTTACATTCCCAAAACAATATAGAAGGATTACCTTTTCTTTTTTTCGCTTAAATTCTTTTATTGGTACATTTTAGTTATACAGTACATTTACATTTATCATTGAGTGCTTGTAGTTATTCATTTTAATCATTTTAATCGTTATTTACACTTTCAGTTTCTCACACTAGAGAAACTATTCGGTATTTACACGTGTGTCCTATTTATTTCACTTAAGAGTATGGCCTCAATGTGCATCCATTTAGCTATAAATGTCTCTAGTTTCTTGTTCTTTATGGCTGAGTAGTACTCCATTTTATAAAAAAACCCACATCTTCTTTATCCAGTTTCCAGTTGATGGGCACTTGTGCTGCTTCCAAGCTTTAGCTATTACAAACTGTGCTGCTATGAACATGGGTACACATATATCGCTGTGGTATGAGTCTTTTAATTCTTTTGGAAAGATCCCCAGCAGAGGAATAGCTGGGTCAAATGGGACCTCTAATCCTAGTTCTTTGAGGTATCGCCATACTAATTTCTGCAGTGGTTGCACCAGTCTGCACTCCCATCAACAATGGAGAAGAGAATTACCTTTTCTTCATATCCTTGCCAGAACTTATCTTTTGTCTTTTTCTTGTTTGTTTTTTTGTTTGTTTGTTTTTTGGTACTGGGGATCAAACTTAGGACCTTGCGCTTGCGAGGCCTTTTGTCTTTTTCTTAATAGCCATTCTAGCAGGTTGAGATGATAGTTTATTGTGGTTTTAATTTGTATTTCACTCATAATTAATAATGTTGAGCATTTTTTCACAATCTATTGACCATTTGTATCCCAAAGGTTTTTTTTTTTTTTTTTTTGGTCCTGCAGATCGAACTCAGGACCTTGCGCTTGCGAGGCAGGCAGCGGAACCACTGAGCTACATCCCTGACCCCCTATTGACCATTTGTATGTTTTCTTTTAAGAAATGTTTGTTCAGGTCTTTTGCCCCTTTTTTTGAATTGGTTTGTTTTCTTGCTAATAAGTTGTTGGAATTCCTTTATATTTTATATTAACCCATTATCAGATGTGTGATTTGCAAATACTTTCTACTCTGTGTTGTCTCTTTACTTTTTAACTTGTTGCCTGTGGTTTTGGGGTTATATTTTAAAAAGTCACTGTGGGGCTTCCCTGTATTTTTTTTTTTATAATTTCAGGTCTTATATTTAAATCTTTAATCCATTTTGAGGTTTTAAGAATGTAGTAGTAAGTATAGAATTTCATTTTTAATGTATGTGGATATCTAGCACCAGTACTGTTTATCGAAGATGCTGCCTTTCTCTCATTGTATATTTTAGCACATTTGTTGAGTCATTTCACCATAAATTCATGGGTTTATTTTTGGCCTTTTTACCCTCTTTCATTGGCTAAGGTATCTGATTTTATGACAGTAACATATTGTTTAGTTACAGTCACTTTATAATGTATTTTGAAGTCAGGGAGTGACTTTCATTGGCTGAGGTATTTGTTTTTGTCCGTAACATGTTGTTTAGTTCCAATGGCTTTATAATATATTTTGAAGTCAGGAAATATTAACCATCCCCCACCACAACCACCACAGCTTTGGGTATTTCCCTTTTTGTTTTGAAGTTGTTTCTGGAAATGTCTTATTGCCCTAACTAGATTAGTCAAATTCTTAAAATCAAAGCCTTGTGGGATGAATCTTTGCTTCTTTTACTGTGCCTCATACAATCCCTTGCATGTGGTAGGCTCTCAGTAAAATTTGTTGAAGGAATTTTATAAGCTAATTGTTAGTTGTTAGATTGTCCATTAAAAATTAGTGATCTTTAAACAAATACAACAGGGGATTGGTATGTACATAAATTTTCTCTAATGTCAATGATCCTAAATTCTTATTTCCTTACAAAGGGCTACTCTTGGATTGGGTTATTTATATGTCTGTTAGCCCATTTCAGCGACACAGATTCACACAGATTAGGTTTATAAATGGTGCTGCCATTTCCATTTTTTGCTTTTCTTTTAAAAACTTACATGCTCATTTAGCTGTAAAAAAAAGAATGAAAAGAACGTATCAGCATTCTTCGTGGTTGTTAATTCCCAGTAGGGAGAAAAAGATTTGAAAGCACATCTAGGTAATGTACTTATTTTGATTGTTTTGGGTTTTCCAAGTGGATGTAAATGGGCTCAGAATAATCTCGCGTAGAATTTTCTTATTCATTGGTTCAGTTGGACTTACGGTTCTGATAGACAACTTCCTATTTATAAATTTTTATTAAAAACCATTTCCCTTTGAGAAGTTGTGCCTTTCACTTCTATCTGAATAAATGTTCAAATGACTTAGGTTGCTTTACAATTTAAAAGAGGTAGGTATGACGAGGTCGTGGCTTTAGCTGATGCAATTCTTGGGGTGTTTCTTATTGGAATAACATTATCTTGGGGGAATATTTAAATACATAGGGCAATGATATATTTCTCATAGCAATATTCATCTCCTAGGACAAAGTACAGTAGCAGAATAATATGTAAACATTTATGATTGATTTAGTATTTATAATGAACATTATTTTGGTTAGATGCTTTTCTTCAGTTAAATCTCAGTTATATTCAATTTCCTCTTTATATAAGTGGTGGATTCTTTAAAGGGAAATTATGTTAGAATTCCAAATCTTTGTGATTAACTCTGTTCTTAAAATTTAACTCTGAAACAGTGTATGGTTCTATGTAAGTTAATGAATATATGTGAGTTATCAGAAGCTTTTTGAATATAGAAGAATATTCACTTTCTTTAAAAATCATGTACTGTACACAATTGAAAAAATTTAAAAAGCTATAAAGAAACAATTAAAAGTATCCATAATTATACTTTTGAGAGAATCATCATTCTAGTTATTTGTTAATAAAATCAATCTCTAGATAGATAAGTTAAGGATAGATAGGATAGTTAAGGATGCATGTAAATCTGGAAAATAAAAACATAAAAATCAAATTTTCACTTTGTGAGCAGTCTTCATATTAGATTGTTTTGAGGATACCAGAGTTTAAACAATTTAAGATGATTTTGAACTGGAAATTATGAATTACTATTTAGAAAGAAATAAAGGCCCCACATGGGCCTTTTAACTTTTTCTAGTTGCATTGTTTACACAAATGAATATTTGTTAAAGAGTATTTCAGCTTTAGTTATTTGATCTTAACTTATAAACTGAGAAAACCCTTAGCTTATCAATAAATATGACCAAATAAAATAATGGTATTTTAATTCCCATAGTTTACAAATATATATATTTTGAGTGTTTAATTATTAAATTGAAGGCATTTGAAATGCTTTCACCTGCTATTTTGAATAAAAATTAAATGGTGACAGTGTTCTTCTTTTGGATTCCTGGGAATCATACCATGGGCCACTTTGTTAATTGGCATGTAGTTTTTCATTTGTGTGGCTCTATTTAATCATAGAGGAATCTGGTAATGAGTAGATTAAGAAAGACCTTGAGGACAGAAACAATACTAAGGAATATCAACTTGATATAAGTAGCACAAAGCTGTAACAAGTGGAAACTATATATTTTTATTTATTAAATTCATTAATTCACTTAGCAAATATTTGTTCATTGTTCAATACATTTGTTCATGTGCTTGGTATTATTTTAGGCCAGGGCTCCCCAGTCTTGGCATTGTCTACATTTTGGACTTTATAATTCTTTGTTTTGTGGTTGTCCTGGGCATCATAGGTGTTCAACATCTTTGGTCTCTGTCTTCTAGATGCCAGTAGCATTCCCCCAGCTGTAACAGCTAAAAATGTCCTCAGATATTGCCACATGTTCCCCAGAAGGCAAAGTCACCTCTGGTTGTAAACCACTGTTTCATATGACAGACATTTTAGAAGAAAAAAGTTTGAAATATAGTTTGCATTGCTTCTCTATTTCAAATTTGTGCATGTTCCATGTAGTTTAGTCTGTCAATATTTCCTGGATAGTGGCCTATTTGAAAAATGACTTAGCTTTTATAATAGTGTATGAAACTAGCCATATTTACCATAGACATACTGAAATAAAAACCTTACATTTTAAAATTAATAGTTGATTTAATGATTCTGTAACACGTATGACATCCTGAATCAAAGAAATTACCATTTCTTGATCTTTTGAAAAGTACTTTGTACCTAAGAACAAATTCTTACAAAGAAGCCTTTGAACGCTTGTTATTTTTCCTTCTTTTAGAATGATCCTATTCATCTTTTGTTTTAAAAGCTCTGTAACTTATTGGTACTGCATAAAAATTCCATTATCATAAGACTATTCTCTCTGCTTCTCTGCTGCATCCTTTTCTGAAGTTATGAGAGATGTGAAACATATTCTGAAAATTCATTCAAAGCTTTAAAACTTATTATATCCAGGAGAGACAGATTTAAGATTGCTAGGATTTCTGGTTGAAGTACTTCAACCAGAAATCCATACTCCATTAGACACTCTAACATTGTGACCTTAATTTTCCAGATATTTTGCCCTTTAAATTGAAAGAAGTGTTTTAATACTATTTAAGTCTTTTGGAGGAGCTTGGAATATCACAGACTTTAGTTGTGAAACATTTGAAACAGATGAAAAGTAAAATGGCAACTGACTTAGGACATTTTTTATTTCAAAATATACAGTGATATAAAGATATGCATGAAAATACTTAGTACACTGGAGTTGGTGAGAAAAGATATTTAATAAGGAGTTGTTCATACTATACTTGAACAAAATTTCTTTCATTGCTTTTTTTTCTTTGCATTGCCTAGAGAATTTCTGATTAGGAGTAGTTGTTAAGCTCTCTGAAGTTAGGAAATTTACTTTTGTATAAAACTATGGTCTGGGTGAAATGAAAATCTACCTGCACAATAGCTACTGAGTTATCTTGCTTCAGCAGATAAAACAGGAAATATAAAACTTTATTGTAGCACTGATTAAAAAAATGAGAGCTATTTTTTTAAACCCTCTGTAGAAAAGGAGAGATGAAAAGCCTCTTGTTCTTTCATTAGTAAATTAGGTCAGTTTTAAAATAGTCTGCTCATTGAAAATGTAAAGATTTCTCAAGTAATTGAGATAATTCAATTCATATCTTGAAGATAGAATAACTGAACTGAATTCTTTAGGGGCCTTTAATTACTTTTCCTGTTTTCTATTGTAAAATATTTAGAACCTAAATTGATCATGAGATCTTTTCTTTAGTTTGTAGCTCATAGAAGGATGATGCATCAAATATTATTTGTTAATCTATAAAAGCTTAAATTTATATTAGTCTTTATTTGTACATTATTTTAATTATGAGTTAGCTATAAGGACATATTTTAACCTCACCATATTAATGTTAGTTCAATGCCACGTAGATTGCATGCTTCTTAATACCAAATAATTATTCCATGTGTTGCTAAAGGGCACTCTTTAACATAAAGAAGTAATTATAGGCATATTCTCCAAAACTTTTGCTATCCTTTCGCAATGCAAAAATATTGAGTAGTTTACTCTTATTACTATTAATGTTTTGGGGTGCTCTTTTGCTTCTTGCTAAAAATGAAAACATTCCCACCTATTTGCAGAATATAACCTGTTTCTGGTGTGAATTTGGTTGCAGAGTCTCCAGGTCAGATTATAATCTCCATGTTGGCCTTACCATATTATTCATTCACATTCTGTCTCCCAAATGATTACTCATTGCCTCATCAGACCAGGCAGGGCAAGAGAGATCTATCATCTCCGCTGAGAGAACAGCTTTTGAGATACAGCACAGTTTCCAAAGATTGCCACTGAGCCCTGGGGGGATTGGGCTTGATAGCAGTGTCAGTCTCTCTGATGTGGGCTTGGTGAATCTTAATTTTTGCCTAGATTTACATCTTAAAAATATCTAAAATTTTATTTGTTCAGAAGGTCATTAATGATTTTTATCCCAAAAGGCCTTTTCTGTAAAATTTCCAAGTCAAGCAATAGTAAAATATGTCTACTGGATTTGATGTTTCTTGGATGTGGTTGCATATTAAGGGAAGAAGAGTCTAGACAAGTCTTAAACTTACACACCCCAGTTTATATCTTCAGGATTTCTGGAAACTTTTCTCTTAGTTTTTAGATGCCATTCTGTTGTCAGAATGGTTAATGGGGTAGACAGCAGTGGTTCATGGGCCTATAATTTTCATCAGAAAAGTTCCTGACCTCTGACTTTTAGGTATTCTTCCTGTTAGGAGATTATATTTCTATATTCTTTCCCTTTTAGATTATATTTCTATATTCTTTCCCTTTTTAGCCTCTTTTAAGAGGAGTTGACATCCAGCTCCTTTTTAAAAGTCTGTAGAGACAGGCATATATGTGTGCATTCATTCATTTGTTCGTTCAACAATAATTTGTCAGGCATCAGACAATAGTACAGGAGCGAATACATTTTGTCAGGTTGGGACACTATGCAAAATTCATGTGAAATTGCTTATTATCCTGAGTGCTTTATGTTTCTAGAAAATATCCTGCTTTTGGGTTTTTATTTTAGTTTGTAGCAATAAAATATTCCACAGTTATTATACTTATAACTACTAAAATGACAAGATTCATCATCTATTGTTCCCATTTCTGCCTAGGGAAATGACATGTTTACACAAATAAAAATACAGCAATAAATTATTAAGGGCATTATGGCATAATGATTTCAAAAGCATGGACTTTGGAGGCAGATTATTTGAATTCATGTTTTAGTTTTATCATTTGCTAGTGGTGTGACATTGGTAAGTTACTTAAACATTAGTTTTCTCATTTGTAAAATGCAGATAATTATAGTGGTTACTTCATAAGGTTGTTGTAAGTATTAAATAGGTGAATATGTATAAAATACTCATTATACTGCCTGCCATATAGTAAACAATATTTAAGAATTAGCTTTGTTATTATATATATATTTCAATCTCAAGAAAACTACCCTTAATTCACCATTTGCATATCCAGATTTTTAAATTTTAATCTAGCAGTATACAATAAAAAAATCACTCATTATACCAAGAACCAGGAGACTCTCAACTTGAATGATAAAAGATGGTACAGACACCAACACTGGGATAACACAGATATCAGAATTATCTGATAAGAATTTTAAGTCAACAATGATAGAAAAGCTCAGCAAGCTATGAATACACTTGAGACAAAAGAAAAAAATCACAATATGTCAACAGAGAAATATAAAATATAAAGAGGTACTAAATGAAATTTTAGCCAAAAAAACCCATAAAAAGCTTACCAGCATTTAGACTTAGGATTGATTAAATTCTAGTTTAATAGCTAAATAATAGTAGTTGATACTGTGTATTTCCTCTTGCATCATATCTTGAGCATGTGTTTGTGTCTGCTTGTTTTACTTTTAGTGTAGTTAGTATTGATCAGTGGATTTAGGTGGTATCAACCTGATCCCTACATTGTGAAGTTCCTTCACCAAACTTTCTTCTTAGTATTCTCTTTTTTTTTTCCACTGAAAATTTTGCATTTATTTTTCTTAAAACCAAATGCTGGGGTAGCATATTTAAAGACTAACCAACAGCTCAGACATTCTTTGGATTTAATGCAAAATTACAATAGTTACATGCACATCTTAAAACTAAAAAGTAAAAAGTTATTCCTAAAATCATGTGTCAGTAAAACTTGCCTGGAACTGGTTATACAATATACATGACATGTGTACTACTTTGTAGCACAAAATTTCTCAGAACACACATGAAAAATAGAATAATTTATATTTATAAAAAGTACTATTTTATGAACAAAACAACTGAAACTCAGAAAAAAGTGATCAGAATATTATAGGACAACTAATGCCCTGTTTCTCAAAATCCTTTACAAAAGGAGGTAGATTCATAAATTAACAGTTCAAGGTCTGGTATTTTAATGTTACTTGTTTTTCTTCTTTTTCTTTTCATCTGCTTCCAGTTTAAGCTTAATAACTTCTTAAGTTGTAAGGGCTCCAAGTTTCTTACTCTTTGCTTTCTTAACCTTTTTCTTGATGGTAGCCACATCAATTTTAGTTTCAGTAGACACTTCCTTAGGTTTTGCGACTGGCTTTTCTTTAGGTGGAATAAATGCTTTATTTCTTTCCTCTTGTCTCTTACTGAGAGCTTCTGCTTGTTTAGCCTTTATTGCTTCCATTTACTGTCGCTTCTTCTGATTTGCCTTCAAAAAGTATTCACCACTAGCCAATTCTTTGTCATCCTGACTTTCTGGCTGTGGTGGTGGGAATGGTGTATACTCTTTCTTAACAGTTTTCTTCTTTGATTCTTTGCTTTTATTCACATTTTTGTGTGTGAACTGTGGCAAAAATATTTCCCAACTTTATGATCATAATTCAGAATCTTTTGCCAACTCTTGTTTAATCCTTAAGGTTTTGATATTATAAATTAGATGAATATTCTTCATGGTATCTAGAACTACTTTTCGAACCTCTTTTAAGCTACTAAAAGATCCAATGGCTGAAACTGTGTTTCCCTGAACCATAATCTAACAGTTTGTTAAGAGTTAAAATGCCTTCAGAGTAGATCCTTTGGGACCACTAAGTCGTTGTCTTCTTTTTACAAATCTTTCTTTATTTCTTACTAAAGAATCTATTTTAATGATGTCACATGCAACAGTTTTATTAGATCTCTGGCCCTGATGATGATGTATGGATCAAAAGTCTTCTTTGTAGTACAAACAGTCATGTTGCCCTCAATCAGGTCCAGGGTGGCATTAATGTGCTCGGTTCTCTGGCTTTGGTTTCTGGCTGCGAAATTCATTTTTCTCAGGTGCTGCGCTGCAGAAGTCCTGTTCTGCGAGGAGGACGCCATTTTCCTCTTCTTAGTATTCTTAAATTATGCAGTGATTATTGATGTACATCCTTTTCATTAAGTTTGCTGTGAAATCTATGAGTTCTTTCATTTTGGAAATTCATGTTCCTCACTCCTAGGAAGGTTTATCTGTATGCTTCCTTTTTTCATTTTCTCTATTTTTTTCTTTGACTCCTGTTATACAAATATTAGACCTTCTGGACCAATTCTTTTAAATTTTCTCATCTGTTCACTCCCTTTTTCCATCTTTGTATCATTTGAACAATTTTCCAAGACATTTCTGAAATTATCTCCTAATTTTTTGTTTAGTCTTTTGTTTTTAAATTTTAATCGTTCATTGCAGTTAGATGGGAGAACTACCTACATGTCTTCTGTTGCCACTAGGGTAGCTATAGAAAGTGGTAATGTATTGTATATTTCAAAGCAACTAAAAGAAACGATTTTGAATGTTTTTATCATAAATGATAAATGGGGAGACAGATATGCTTATTCTGTTTTGAACATTACAAAATGTACACATGTATTAAAATATCACGTTTCTCTGGTGTGAGAAACTGAAAGTGTAAATAAGGACTAAAATGTATAATAGGTAATGTGAAATAGGAAGAAAAGGGGCAAAGGGGAGGGAGAAATGGGAGGGGTAGGGGAAAGGAAAGAAGGGAATGGAATTAATATGAGAAAATGGAAAAATAGGAACAAAATCTTTGTAAATAGGGAGCAATGGAGGGGTTGAAGGGAGGGCTGGGCAAGAGTGAAAAATAAGAACCAAGAGAGATTATATAAAGGTGCAAATTTCCAATGATGAATGTCATTATATTGTATACCTAAAATGTACCAATGATTAGAATGAATAATCGATAATGCAAAATAGGAAGAAAAGGTCCAAAGGGGTAGGGGTAGTGGGAGGGACAGGGGAAAGGAAAGAAGGGAAAGGAAAAATGCTGAGAAATGGAAAAAATGGAAATAAAGTCTTTGTAAATAGGGAAGGGTGGAGGGGGTGAAGGGAGTGCTAGGAATGGGAGAAAAATAAGAACCAAGATGCATCATGTAAAGGTACAAGTTCGCAATGAGAAATGTAATTGTGTTGTATACCTAAAATGTACCAATAAAAGAATTTAAGAAAAAAAAAACATGAAGCATGTTGTTTAAAATGTTACTTTATAGGGCCGGGGGGAAAAATAAAATAAAATATCACTTACCACTCCATAAATGTGTACAATTTTAAATGTCAATTAAAATATATGAATGTTTTAGGGTTTCTTTCTTATTTCTGAATTTTTTATTGTTGTAGCTTCTCATTTCTTAGATATGACATCATCTTTTAACTGTCAGAAGATATTTTAAATACATGCATAGTTCTGTACCTGGCTGCCTCTCTGTGCTGATTTCTTTTTCCTGATTTTTTTGTTGTCTTTCATTTTTGAGTCTTTCCTAAAATGTTGAGGTATCCTGACCTATCTTTTCCATTTAAAAACCAGGCAATAAAATTCCATCAGAACTCTGTGTCAAATAGTGACGGTGGCCTGGTGAGGAATCTAAGCTCTTTTTCTGGGGGCTCTAGGGAAAAAATCCCTGTGCATTAGTCTCTGTACATCTTTTTTCTTGTGTCAGGTAGTTTGTCCTAATGGAGTATTCTGGGAGCCAAACAAGGGAAGAGGAGTGGCCACTCAAAACGAAATACTGTAATGTCCACTCGAATCACAGATGGCCTAATTGTTTTCAATGGATGATGATTTAAATGTTACAAAGTTGAATTCTTGGCAATCCACTGAATATAACCATTTTCATGCCTTAGAGCAGTGACTTCTTAGACTTTATTATGAAAAATATACCTTGCTACACACAGACACACACACACTGACACACACACACACACACACACACTGAAGCAAGTTTGAAGAAATAATGCTTTTATGACCAGTGTTACACTCTTATACTTTCTGTTCTATTTAATTTTAAAACATGTGCCTTACAAGTGACCAATAATTTTTGAAACACTGTAGTGTTATTCTTAATATTTTGGGGGTGGGAGTGTATTTTGAACATGTTTGGGATTCTGATAAAATTACTGGGTTCTCTTCTGAGAAAAGTACTTACATACACATTTTTTGCATATTTTTCAGGAGATTCACAGTTGGTAGTCATAAACATGGACTTCTTAGTTCTAAAAGTTTTTATACTAGATAAAATTTAGAATTATCTTGCTTTGCTGATATATTTCACCCAGCATGCTTGGACAAATATCATCAACTGCACAGCAGATATTCTGCCCTTTCTCCCTTCCTCTTACTCAGCATTATTAATACAGGATTACCAGAGAAGCTATGTAATAAATAAAACTATAAATAAATAAAATCATGAAATAAATACAATTTCCTCTTGTATATCATGGTTAAAAGTCTCATATATCCTTCATTCTTCCTGGGTATTTAGTTGTCTTTATAATATTTAGGGTCAGTGCATATGGGACTGGGAGAAACAACTACCTATTTCTGATGTGTCATGAACTATCACGTCTTTTGCAGGGCTGCCCCATTTCTTAGCAAGTTGTTCCCTTAGCAATTTCAGGCTGATTCCCCAGCCACCTCAATTTCTCGTGGAGAACATCATTTATTGCCAGGCACCTTTCCCAACTGTTCTGTACAAACACTATCTATAGTTAGACTGGAGCCACAGCTTTGTTGGATTCACTTAGAAAACGCTGGCTTTTTGTTGTGAACTGCTTTCCTCCCTTCAGCTGTCCTCCCTTCAGCTTTCATGCTCATCTTTCCTTCCATAAATATTGAGTTCTTTCTATGTGCCAGGCTGTTCATGTGAGAGACACATGTATGGCTATGCCTGGCTGACCCTTATTCTTCTGGGACCATTCTCTGTGGCTAGTTCTGTGGCACTACCAGTGCTCTCAGTGGCAGCCCTGCTGCTTGATTCCTGCTCTACTGGGTTCTGTATTTAACTGTTTTTTACCCCCATGGAAAACTTTTCTCTACAATTTTTCTTCTGTCTAGAACTACAAGCATATACATAAATTTTCTTGTGCAATTTTTCTTTTGCCTAAAACAACATTTTTTCTTCTAAATAATAACATAAATATGCAAATCTTAAAATATAATTTCTGTTGTTGATGTGTTCTGGGCCACTATTTTGAAACTAACATCATGGGAAAATAGTGTTTATGTGCAAAAAACACTCCCAAAGTTTAGAGTTAGGATCGTTGAAAGATGTCTTAATAATGGGACATTTTCAACTGATAAAATACAGGCTTATAGCATTTGAAATGTTATTAGTATTCTTTCAAGAGCAGACATCAATCTTAGAAATCTGTGTACAAACATGACAAAATTGGTCTATATTACACTCCAATAAAATCATAAAATGGTTTTATTTTCTCTACATTTTTATGAATGTGAAATATTTGCATATTATTACAATAACTTCCACAGCCATTGGAACAAAAGCTGATCTAGTGTTAATGGTGCAGTTAAAAATTGGTGCATTACATCTATATTTTGTTGCAGTTATCCAACAGTTTTTTGAAAAGAATTTTAAATCTTGCATATTTTACAGTTGGGCTCAGAAAATACACAGCAGACATGCTGCAAGTTACCCCTTGGCATGCTCATGGTAGACATCTTTAATCTATTGCAACATTCTTTCCCTTTGAGCTTGGGCAGTCTCACATCATTTACTCCCAGAGCATAACACTGGGTTTCAAAAACCTATCCCTTACTTTTCTACTGTAAATTTTTACTATAGTGTAATAATAGCCAGCTGTGTGTCTCAGTACCTTTCCCCAAGGGACACAGAAAGCAGCCTTTGTGTTTACCCACTTGGTATGACAAACAGCAAGGTGTGTACATGTGTGCAAAAGTGTCAAACCAGGATATGCACCCACATTATGGTCCACCTAACATGTTTTGTGTTATGTTTACCTGAGCATCACAGAGGGTGTGATACACCCATACCACTCTAGGATTTTGTTTTGTTTTGTTTTGTTTTGTACCAGGGATCGAACTCAGAATCTTGCGCTTGCCAGCCAGGCACAGTGTCACTGAGCTAAATCTCTGGTAGGATTTGTTTTTAAAATTTTTTTCTTTTGATTTTTTTTGTAGAAGTAGCCCAATTCAGTACAGTGACGTAAGAAAAACTAGATTTGCAAGTTTTGGAGGAGGTCAAAAGTGAATCATAAGATTATTCATACATGGATGATGAAGATGATTCATTATGATAAAATATGTGTTTTTATAGCAGAAGAGTGGTGTGGATGTATGATGATGATGACTTTGACATTGGCCAAGTTCCCATGACAGTGAAATGAAGCAAGAATTGACAAATATAGATACAGGAAATGCTGACCTCCTTGATTCAGAGGACAAAGAAAACAGCAATGTGACTACATATTTGATGAGTCAAAATGTTGCAAAATGGTCATGCAACCAAATGAAATGATCCAATGTTAAAACTAGGTCCAAACATATAGTGAAGGTCTTGGCAGGGGTGAAACATATTGGGCAGAATGCCAGCATTGCCATTCAATGTTGGAAATTATAACAGACGATATGCTACAAGATGCTGTAAAGTACATAAAGGCTGAAGTACAACTAAAACATTCTGTATGCACCACTAGCCATATTAAAAATGTATTTATTATGACATCTCACTAGCTGAACTGAAAGCATTCATAGGGCTGCTGTACTTAGCAGGGATTTTTCATGGTAATTGAAGGAATGTAAAAGACTTGTGGAAAAGTGATGGGTCAAAATATGGCATAAAAATCTATGCCCTTGTAGATCCAAAGACTTATGCCTTCAGTTTAGAAATTTATCCTGGAACTCAGACATCAGGTTATTATTCATATAGTAACAAGCCAAATGATGTTGTGAACGTTAGACATTGCTCCCACCTCTCAAACAAATTGGAATGTGACATTCGACAATTGGTTTATCAGTTTCCAATTGATGTGACATTGCTAACAGAGCACAAGTTGACCAGCACAGGAACTGTACACAGGAACAAAGCAGAAATTCCAAATGAAATGTTGCAATTTCAAAACAAAGAATTGTATAATATAAACTTTGGATTTCAGAAAGATTTACATTGACCTCATATATGGCAAAGAAAAACAAACTGGTGTTGCTGATGTCAACATTGCACCATGATGGAAATATTGATAGGGAAACCTCAACAAAACAGAAGCCTGAGATGGAAACTTTCTACAGTGAAACCAAAGGCAGGGTAGATGTTGATGAGTTATGCAGTAACTGTGATGTCACTCAAAACACAAAGCATTGGGCAATCCTAAACATGTGCATTTTACTCAATCCTAAACATGTGTGGCATAAATAGTTTGATAGTTTACAAAGAAAATAACAAGTACAAAATACCACCGAGAAATTTTCTAAGAGAATTGGGACTAGAACTCATAAGAGATCATTTACAGCAGATCATTTACAGGGAACTATCTAAAACAATTTTAGTGAGTTGAAAAGTGAACAGGCAAGCACAGCATCCCGAAGACCTACTACAATAACAAGAAAACGAAAAAGATATCAACTATGCCCTACAAGAAGGGACAGGAGAACAAAATATATGTGTTATCAGTGTAAGTGATACTTGTGTATGGAAAATGCAATATTAATGTGTAAAGACTACCTTAAGTGTGACAATTGAAGCAAAGATTATTGGTCTTGTAGAGTTCTATTGGTACTTTCATTGTAGTTCACATAAGTTTTTATATCTGATGTTATCTCTTAGGTTTTGTAAGCAAGTAAACTGATGATATGAAAATGTTGATGTCTATTCAAAGAATTCATTACGCATTTGGTATTTTATTTTATTGATATCTTATTTTACTGATAAGTACACATTCTACATCATAGTAGGAAGAGAAGAGAAATGACAAGAATGGCTTGACACATGGGAAAGGAAAGCTAAGTACATGTGCTGTCTGTAAGTGAGACATGTGCACAGAACATGCAGTTGTCAGGTGTGAAGCCTGCCTTGGGTGTGACAGTTGAAGCAAAGATTATTTCCATGGTAGACTTCTGTTTGTGTTTACATTTTAGTTCACATAAGTTTTTATTTCGGATGTTATCTGTTAGGTTTTGTGAGCAAGTACACAGCTGATATGAACATGTTGATGTTTATTCTAAACACACAATAAAATTAGGAATTTTATACTTTATTTTATTGATTTTTTTATGTTCTGTCAACTACACATTGTATAACATAATAAAAACAGGGAGATCAGTGATATGTCAAGTATGTCCTACAAAAAGGCCAGGAAAGGAAAACACATGTGCTGTCAGTGTAAGTAATACATGTGCATGGGATTTGCTGTTGCATCATGTGTGAAGATTGTCTTAGGTGTGATAATTGAAGTAAAGATTTTTTTGGTAGAGTATTATTGGTATTTTCATTGTAGTTCATATAGGAATTTATTTCTGTTGTTCTTTTTCAGACTTTGTACACACAAAAAAGTCAATGTTGAAAATTTTGATGCTTTTTTATAAACAATAAATATTAAAGTTACAGTACTTTATTTTTTTGATTTTTTTTCCTGTTAAGTACTCATTGATTAATATAATAAAGCTCAAAATTAAAATTGATAATTCATAAATAGAAATATTCTAAAGAATAAATGTGAGTGTGAGACACCCATGTTTATGCACCTTTATGACAAAATTAGTGTTACACTTCATGAATAGTAATCCAAGTTGTTGCTGAATGCAAGTAGCATATGAAATGAAAGCTGTTTATTGTATTAATTTTGTACTTCAACCATTAGAATATTAGTAGAATATCCCAAAAGCCTGCTGAAGTTGGGAAGAGGAAAAATATGAGGTAGAATAAGGTAGTGGTTTTGGCACGTGGTGGCAAACTTTTCTCGGTAAAATGTCCAGTGCTATTGATTTAGGTTTTGTGGGCCATACAGGCTAATTGTATCTCTACTTCTGCCTTTTTAGTGCAAAAGTGAACATAGACAGGCTGTAAATGAATGAACATGGGTGTATTCCAGTAAAACTTGGTTGGTAAAAATAGGTGACCGCCAGGTTTAGCCACTGGGGCATAGTTTGCTAACCCTTGGTTTAAATGACTGCTACTCAATTCTGTGGACAGTGTTATCAGCATCATCTTTATGCTTGTTAGGAACGCACATCCTTGGTCTACACTTTAAAATTGTCAGAATCTGGGGGTGGGGCCTAGAACTCTGTTTACTAGCTGATAAGGTGATTCTGATGCTCGCTAAAGTTTGAGAGCCCCTGATTTTAATAATATTGCACTTTTTTCACCCTTTGGATATTACATAGAACTCAGCAGTGCAGCTACTCAGTGCATTTATTTTATCTTTAATCACTTTTCCTATCTCTTCTATGACATTTGATCCATCTATTTGTCTGCTATCTTTTATTGCTTTATATTTTAGAATTTAGATTTCGCTAGAAAATTATTTCTTCTAAACTTCAAATTTGTATCTGTAATAAGGTTGGTAAACATTTTTGCACATTTTGATACTGGTATCAAGATGTGGGTTCATGTCTACCCTCTGAATCTAGGCAGGCTTATGATTCAACTAATAGAATATGGCAGAAGTGATGCTATGTAATTTCCAAGTCTAGTTCAGAAAAGGTCATGCAGCTTTGACCTCATTCAGGGAATGCTTACTCTGGGGAAGTCTGCTGCCATTTAAAAAGTCTGATTTCTCTGACTTCACCGTGTTGGAGAGGGTACATAGAAGTTTCTCTGTCGATAGCAACATTTATGGCCAGCCAGTTGAGTGAGCCATCTTGGACAAGCTACCTGACTTGACTTTCAGATAACTGCCACCCCTTTGTCATCTCAGTGCAATTACATGAAAGACCCTAGCCTAGATGAGCCCAAGTTCCTGACCTGTGAAATCTGTGGACATAATAATTGTTGTCTTAAGCCGCTAAGTGTTATGCAGCAATTGTAACTGGGACCCCAAATTGCAAGTAGTATTGTTTTATGATTGTCATAATGTCTTTCCTATCTGCACTTATGACTTCTTTCATGCTGTTTAATCTTTTATTTATCTTCCTCTCAGTTTTCTTTAGTCAGAGTTGAGGGAGGTTCAACCATTTTAAAGAATCAGTTTTTAGATTTGTTCATTTTACTGTTTCAGGTATTTTAGTTTAATTGCTAAAAGCTTTACTTTTATTCATTTTTTTCTTTCTACTTTCTGTGTATTATTCTTTTCTACATGCTAAAGGTAAGTACTAAGTTAATTTCCTTTTTTATCTTTCTTCCTTTGTAAAAAATGCTTTGGAAACTATAAGGTTTCCTCTCTGTACAGCCCCATCTCATTGTGCCCCATCAGTTTGCTAAGACATGTTCTTCTTCACTGTCTTCTTGAGAATTTTAAATTTCAGTTTTAATTTTCTTTTTATCAAAGCATTTTGGTCATGCTCATTCCTGGGATTTTATTTATTTTAGATTCTATTGTAAATGAGATGGTTTCCTTAATTTCCTTTTCAGGTAATTCAGTGCTAAGGTATATGGAAATGTATTGATTTTTATATGTTGGCTTTGTGTTCTGCAACTTTACTGAATTCATTGATTAGTTTTGAGTTTTGTTGTTGTCGTTGTTACTGGACCTCGAACTTGGGACCTTGTGTTTGCAAGGCAGGTGCTGGAACCACTGAGCTAAATCCCTGGCCCCTCATTTATTAGTTTTGAACATTATGTCTGTGTGTGTGTGTGTGTGTGTGTGTGTGTGTGTGTGTGTAGATTTTAGGATGTATTTTTCTCTATTATACTGTTTGTGAGTAGGGACATTTATACTTTTTCCTTCCAATTTTGATGCCTTTTATTTCTTTTTTTCACCTAATTGTGTTTAGGACTTCCATATCTATTACTTTTCCATTTATGGGACATAATATCTGACAAATACAATTTAAAGAAGGAAGAGTTTATTTTGGATCACAGTCTCAGAGGTTTCAGTCCATGGTTGACTGGCTCTGAGGCAGGAACATCATGGCAGAAGGATATGGTGAAAAAATGGATATGGCTACCTCTTGGCAGCCAGGAAGCAGAGCACAGGGGAATATAGCCTGAGAGGAGGAGACCAGGGACCAAATATAATCCCCAATGTCAAACACTCATGACCTACCCAGACATACTTAGACATGTGCTTTGTTAATTTCCTAGGCATTTCTCAAGGCCAGTCAAGTTGACAGTCAAGATTAACCATCACAAAACTATGGCAAATAGAAGTAGTGAGAATGGGTATCTTGCCTTTTTCTGAATCTTAGAGGAAAAGCTTTCAGTTTTTCACCACTGGTCTTTTCATTTATGGGCTTTACCATGTTGAGATACATTGTCAGTATTGGATTACAAATACCTTTTTTTCTCTCCCTCTCCTTGTTCCTGTTATCTGTCTTTTATTTTGAAATTTATATATATTAAGGTGTCTATATAAGAGAAACCATGTGATATTTAAGCTTGTGTGTCTGGAGTTACTTCACTTAACATTATGATCTTGAGGTCCATCCATTTTCCTACAAATGACTCAAGTTTATCCTTCTTTATGGTAGAGTACTATTTCATTGTGTATTAATAAAACATTTTCTTTATCCATTCATCAGTTGATGGATAAATAGGCTGTTTCTAAAATTTAGCTATTATGAATTGCACCGCTGTAAATGTGCAGCAGGTGGCGAAACCACTGAGCTAAATCCCCGGCCCTGCACTGCTATAAATGTGGATATGCACACATCACTGTGGTATAATTTTTAAAACTCTTTTGGGAAGATACCTAGAAGGGGAATAGCTGGGTCAAATGGAACCTCTAGTTTTAGTTTTTTGAGAATTCTCCATACTAATTTCCATAGTGGTTGTATCAGTTTACAGTCCCACCAGCAATGGAGAGGAGTTCTTTCCTCCCCATAGCCTCTCCAGAATTTATTTGTTGATTTCTTGATGGTAGCCATTCTTTCTGCAGTGAGACGGAACTCTTTCTGGAGTGAGATGGAATTGTCAGTGTTATTTTAATTTGCATTTCTCAAATGACCAGTGATGTTGAACATTTTTAATGTATTTATTGGCCATATATATTTAATCTTCATCGAAGAAATGTGTATTCATTTCAGATGCCCATTTTTAACTGGGTCTGTAAAGCTGGGGTGTCTAATTTTTTAGTTCTTTAGATATTCTAGATATTAGTCCTTTGAAAAGTAGATGGCAAAATTTTTCCCATTCTGTGGGTTGTATCTTCATTCTGTTGGTGATTTCCTTTGCTGGCATATTTTTGTTTTTTTCAGTACTGGGGATTGCATGCTAGGAAAATACTCTGTCACTGAGCTACATCCCCAGGCCTGTGTGACTCTTTTAATGTGATGTTGAATTCATTTTGATAGTATTTTGTAGAGGATTTTGGCATCTATTTTCATCAGGGATATTGGCCAATAGTTTTTTTTTTCTTGTAGTGTCTTTGTCTGGCTTTGGTATCCGATCAATGTTGAATTCATAAAATGAATTTGGAAGTTTCCCTTCTCTTCATTTTTTGGGAAAAGTTTGAAAGATATTGGGATTAATTCTCTAATGGTTGGTATAATTCACTAGTGAAGCCTTTGGCCTTGAGCTTTTCTTCATTGAGGGAATTTTGATTAGTGATTCAGTCTCCGTATTAGTTATAAATGTTTTGACTTTTTATTTCTTCATGATTTATTCTTGGTAGATTGTATTTAAGAATTGTTCCATTTCATCCAGGTTATCCAGTTTGTTGGCATATTAGTTGTTCCTAGTAATCTCTTATGATTCTTTTTATTTCAGTTATATATTTGTCTTTTATTTCTGATTTTATTTTAGTATTCTTTTCTTAGTTTAGGTAAGAGTTTGTCAATTTTGTGTATTCCATGTGTCTCTTAAATTCTTTTAAATACCCATTGTTTTCTCCTTGATTCAATCTGGATGCATTTTTTTGCTTGTTTTTTGTTTTTCTGAGTTCTCAGCTCAGCATAGTTTGATGTGCTATAATACCCATTCCTTTAGTTTTAAATTTTCTTTCTTTTTTTTGTATTAAACTCTTTTATTGGTACATTGTAGGTATACAACACAATTAGATTCTCATTGGGAATTGTACCTTTATATAATGCATCTTGGTTCTTATTTATCCCCCATTCCTAGCCCTCCCTTCATGCCCTCCACACTTCCCTAATTATAAAGACTTTATTTCCATTTTTTCCATTTCTCAGCATTTTTCCTTTCCCTTCATTTCTTTCCCCTGCCCCTCCCATTACCCCTACCCCTTTGGACCTTTTATTCCTATTTTACATTATCGATTATTCATTCTAATCATTGGTACATTTTAGGTATACAATATAATGACATTCATCATTGGAAATTTGCACCTTTACATAGTCTCTCTTGGTTCTTATTTTTCACCCTTGCCCAGCCCTCCCTTCAACCCCTCCAGTCCTCCCTATTTACAAAGATTTTGTTCCTATTTTTCCATTTTCTCATATTAATCCCATTCCCTTCTATCCTTTCCCCTAGCCCTCCCACTTCCTTCCCCTTTGCCCCTTTTCTTCCTATTTCACATGACCTATTATACATTTAGTCCTTATTTACACTTTCAGTTTCTCACACCAGAGAAACTATTCGGTATTTACACATGTGTGTCCTATTTATTTCACTTAAGAGTATTGCCTCAATGTGCATCCACTTAGCTATAAATGTCTCTAATTTCTCATTTTTTATGGCTGAGTAGTACTCCATTTTATAAAAAAAACCACATTTTCTTGATCCAGTCTCCAGTTGATGGGCATTTGGGCTGTTTCCAAGCTTTAGCTATTAGAAACTGCACTGATATGAACATGGGCACACATATATCACTGTGGTATGATTCTTTTAATTCTTTGGGGAAGATCCCCAGCAGTGGAATAGCGGAGTCAAATGGGACTTCCAGTCCTAGTTCTTTGAGGTATCTCCATACTGATTTCCACAGTGGTTGCACCAGTCTACACTCCCACCAGCAGTGGAGCAGGGTTCCTCTTTCCCCACAGCCCCACCAGCATTAAATTTTCTTTCTTTTTAAAAATAGTTTTTAATTTTCATCATTGGATTTTTACAGGTCTTGAGTTCCTTTTTAAAAATAGTTCCCAGTTTTCTGCCAAAATGTTCTTGTTTTTGTCTTCTTGATTTAAAATCTATGTTGATAGCTTTAATGTCTGTAGCCTCAGGTGGTGAGTTTATGTTCCTGGTTTTATTCATGTTTACTTATCTACTCACATGTCTTTTTTAAAAAAATTAAATTGTGTGCCAGAAATTATATTTGCAAAGTTCTTTGTAGAAACAATCTGAGGTCCAGAATGATGTAATCTTCCTTCAAAGAAAGATATTTATTTCTGTTAACACCTGGGGACATAAATAGTTCAGGATCAATTTTAGTGACTGAGAGGATTTGATGTCTATTGCTGTATGTTGTGAATCCTTCAGAGTTCTACCTCAGTGTAGTGGGGCTTTAGACTCTGATTTTCAGACTCATAACTACAGGATGCTATCAGAAACGTCTCATTCACTCTGTTACTTGTTTCCTCCGGAATTGGCAAACACTCTCTTCCCTGAATTGCCATTCTTTTCCCCGTTTTAGCCTGGTGATTCTGCCCTTTTATGTTAGCTCTTTGATGCCTTCAAACACTTTTCTTTTTTTTTTTTTTGGTCTAAACTTTTTAGTTATCCGCAGCAGACTGGTTGGTTTGAATTACCCAGTGGTACACTATCCAAATGTCACTTTCTTTGTGAAATATTATAATATCCTTAGGCTGAATTAATTCCTTTCACCATGGTCTTTTGGTCATTTTATAGCATTTATGCCAATGTGATGTGCACTTCAGTTATACTTTCTTCTTTATTCTGCCTCTACAAAACGACTTCCAAGTTTGTGATCTTCTTCATTGAATTTGATATTTCAAAAAAAAAATCCAGGCCTTTTGCTCTTCTCTTTTCTTTTTTTGCCTCTAAGTCATGAGGTCATTATTTCTTTAGAGGCAATTCCACATTTCTAAACAGAATCTATAAATTAGTTATAGTCTAATTTTTTAAAACTCAGATTTTTCCTCTATAGAAAAGTTTTATTCATGGTGACTAGGCTTCCAGGCAAACTTTGAAAGATGATTTAATCTACCATTGAACTGAAATGAATTTTTAAAAGTTAGAAACATATATAAGCAGTGGTTATAGTAATTAATCAAAAATTAAGAGTACCATAACTAAAACATTTAAAAATCATGAGTACCTTTGATTTTAAAAAGCAACCTTGATTGCAAGGGGAAAAATAAGTAAATTGATAATGTTATAAGGATTTTGAGGGGATAACTTATGTGTACAACCATTATAGAGGGTTATAGCACTGGATATATTTGGAATCTATAGTCAGAACTATAGTTCTACTTTTGGTTAATGTAGCAGTATTAGTAGCACTATAGATAAAGACAGTACTCACGAATAATTCCTTATTTTGGCTACCAATGAAATATGTAGAGAGAGAAAGCTTCTTGAGGTATCAGTCAGCATTTAGATGTAAGAATACATATATGCACAATTATAAGGGGTTTTAGTAGGTAGAGTTAACTGTACTGTACTGATAAAGAGGAATCAGGTGTTGGGTGGGCAGGATAAAGCCACCAAGTTTTGGCTTCTTTGATGAGCTCTAGGATTGTTAGTCCCACTGACTCTCCATTATGCATAGGACTCCTTGCTCACTTTGATAAATAGTGTTGGGTAAGTGGCAAAAAAGTGGCAAAAGAAAATAGTATATATTAGCAACTAATACCTATTATTCATAAAGCTGCTCCTTATAACTAAGGATCAATTATCACTTAAAGAATTAAGGAATGTATAAATATGTGAATTCTGTCATGTGTTTAATTTTTTCCCAGTTTGGGGTATAATTGTAGGTTCTTGAAAAATATGATGTGAAAAGCAACTTATTCCTAAATTTGGGGATGCTGAGTACATTAAACATAATGCAAAGTTATGAGACACAGTAAAAAGAAAGAAAAATAAGGAAATAGATGGTGGTATACCCAAGGCAGGCCACAGACAAATTTAGTCACAGACTGAAAGTGGTTTGACACTTACTTAGTGAAGTCATACTGACTCTGAGGGAACAAACTTGTGCAAGAAAAAATTTTGAATCAGAATATAGGAAAGTACCTAAGAATGAGAGTAGGGTCAGGTGGAGAGACTAGGCTTAAATATTTAGTGAGTATTTTATGTGTTAAAGTTATTAAAAAATAACAATTACAGGTTTAAGGAGCTCATAAAAAGTGAACTTTGGACAAAATTCTGAACATTTGGCTATCTCCATAAGTGTTCTCGCCTTATTACTCTCAGTATGTGTTCCAGAAATGCTTTTCCCTTCAGCTTCTGCCAGTTAAAGCCATACCCCTCTTCAAGATTAAGTCAAATGCCACTATCTTTTGTGAACTTTTCCTTTTTACCTTTCTGTAAATCATCTTTCCCTTCTGGGAGAGTCAGTAGCATTTTGTGTTCCCTGTGTATTTATCAAATTCTACCTTTGATTACATTCAATAAAGATAATAGCTGATATTTTTGTATCCTTATCCTTTTCCCACATGGCCAAACACAGATTATTACATAAATTAATGCCCAATAAATATGAAATATGAAGAAATTATATATGGGTATGTGAATTTCTCTGAGCTTCAGAGAAAAGCGTAAGTAGTAAGGTGAACTTTAATAATCAGTAGAAATAAGAGAATCTAAAAACTGTTTTATTGTGAACTTAATTATTTTGTCTTATCTGTGAGCATTATCTACTTAGAAGAAAGAAGACCTGCAATTTAATCTGAAACTTTATTTGTAATAATAGTTGATGCAGAAGGAAGTATGTACACATTTAATCCCTTATAAACAGCTTGTTTGATCATTTTATATAATTTCCATTTTATATGTTAGAATTCTTCTTTTTTTTTTTTTTTGTACCGGGGATTGAACTCAGGTCCTTGCACTTGCACAGCAGGCGGCCAAACCACTGAGCTAAATCCCTGGCCTAGAATTCTTATATATTTATTTATGTTGAGGACAATATCTGAAATATTATTACTTAATAATAATTGAAGATTATGGGATCATTAAAGCATATTCATTATTAGTTCTCCAGACCTATTGAAAAATGTTTAAACTTTATCCCAATTTTATTTCAGTATATTTTTATGGCCCAAATGCAGTTTAAAGTGTTTGATTTCATTTTGAATCATAAAAATAACATTGCTACATATAAAAAGTTATAGAATAAGTTGGGCATAAGGTCACATGCCTGTAAAACCAGCACTTTGGGAAACTGAGGCAGGTGGATCACAAGTTTGAGCTCAGTTTGAACAATTTTGTGATTCACTGAGACCCTGTCTCAAAATTAAAAATAAAAAGTGGGGCAAATTAGATAAATGCAGATTAAAGCAACATCATTATAGTATGAACACTAAGCCAAACCAAATATTGATCTACTATTGACCTACAGTAAAATATTTACGAAATAGAACAACTGTACTGCTACTAACAATAGAACAACATTCAATAGAAATGGTGCAAATTTAACTAGCTGTCTAGAGATTCATCACCCTTAATAGTTATATTAGTAAAGGTAGAGGGAGTGTGGAACTGCAAAACGCAAAAAGCAAAATTGAGAAAAGTGAGAGAGCCGGGGATTTAGCTCAGTGATTTCATTGCCTGCTATGCAAGTGCAGGGACCCAAGTTTGATCCCCGGTATCAAAAAAGAAAAAAAAAAAAAAAAGATCAGAGTGAGATGGGGGTCCTGTTGAGGAGTAAAAGGAAATTAATAGTGATAAAAGTTGCAGGAAAGCATGAACAAGAAAAAGATGACAAAAGATAAACAGAGAGCAAAATACAGGTTATAAGACAAAGATATGAAGGAACAGAACAAAGTCAAAAGGGGAAAAGAGATAAGGAGAGAAAGTAAAAGCAGAAAAAGAAAAATGGGGGAGGAAAAAATCCCAACCCCTCAAGTACCAATGAAGGAAAGACAGAAATAATAAAAAATAGACAAATCAAAGAAAAAATTGAGTAAAAATAAAATTCCTGTGTTTTGAATGAGTCATTTTTTTCCAAGATCCACAGTCCTGGGATTTAGCCGATCATGATTTTTCCCACTTAACCTTAGGGCCTGTGGGTTTTTGGTGTACCCTCCCTGTACCAGAGGCCCCTCTGTCTGTTCATTCCAGACTGTAGTTACCATTCAAGCCAAGGTGTGTCCCTGGTCCCATTGGTAGATGGGGAATGTGAGGCCTCTGGTCTCTGCTGGATGTATGCTACACTGTGGCGATCCAAGTGGACTGTTGGACTTAATACCAATAGGATTGGGGTCCGGTTGCTCGCTTTTCTCCCTGTATGTTGTTCTTATCTAGGATCAAGTCTGTTGATCCTCTGCTGCCCATGACCAAGGGAAGCAAAATGTAGAGCAGGCTTGGAGTTGATGGATAGTCTTGCTCTTGTGTCAAAGGGCCGTGCCAGCATCTGGTGTGGGCCTGTTTGCTTGGATGTGAGGGTCACCACACATTCTGCATGCGTCTGTTTGCTCATCTCAAGGGAGGATCACTGCACATCTAGTGCAGGCCTGCAAGCTCTGGCATGGACCTGCTTGCTTGTGTTGGGGCCAGGAGGATGCAGTCTGCTTTTTAATTCTGAGTCTGGCATCCTCCAAGTAATTATTCTTGAGTTTTCCTCTAGGGTTTTAAGTTTTTTTAGTGTTAGATCTTCTTTAAAGGTTTCGTAAAATTCAGCAAATCTATCTAGTCCTGGGCTTTTCTTTCTTGGGGGACTTTTTATACTGCTTCAGTCTCATTGCTTTTATTTGATCTGTTTAGCTTTTTATAAACTCCTGGTTCATTTGGTGATCAGTCATATGTGTCTAAAATTTTATCTTTTTCATCTAGATTCTCATTTATTGGATATAAGTTTTCAAAATAGTCTGTAATTATCCTCTGGATTTTAGTGATATCTGTTGTAACATCCCTTTTTACACTCCTAGTTGTATTGGTTTAGTTCTCTTCTCAGTTTCTTTGAGTTAGTTTGGCTAAGAATGTATCAATCTTGTTTATTGTTTCAAACTTTTCTTTTTTCATTGATCTTTTGTATTGTTCTTTTTAAGCTCTGTTTTTTTTCCTTCTACTGGGTTTGAGGATGTGAGGTTAGTTTGTTCTTATTTTTCTAAGACCTTCAGATATATCATTTGGTTATTTATTTGAGATATGATTTTTTTATGTGGGTACTCATAGCTATAAACCTCCCTCTTTGAACTGCCTTTCCTGTGTCCTAGAGATTCTGGTATGTTGTGTTTTTAATTTCATTTGAGCCTAAGATTTTTAAAAATTCACTCTTGATTTCTTCAATGACAAAATGATAATTCAAAAGTGAATGTTTTCAATCTTCATGCATCTTAATTTGTATATTTTCTGTAGTTTCTCTTGCTATTGATTTCTATCTTTGTTCCATTATTATCTGATAAGGTACAGGAAATTATTTCTATTTTTTGTATTTGTTAAGACCTGCCTTATAGCATAAGATGTGATCTGTTTTGGAGAAAGTTCTACAAGCTGCTGAAAAGAATGTGTATTCTGCAGTTGTTGGGTAGAATGTTCTATAGATGTCTGTTAAGTCCTTTTGATCTATGTTGTAGTTTAACTGATGTTTCTTTATTGATTCTTCTCATCTGGATGAACTATGTATGGGTAAGAAAGGAATACTGAAGTCACTCACTATTATTGTATTGGGGCCTGTGTGTCCTTTTATATCAAATAGTGGTTGTTTTATGAAATTGGGTGTGTTAATTTGTAAAACTATATCTTCTTAGTGGTATAGCTTAGTGCTATATCTTCTTAGTGGATTATCCCCCTTTACTAATATGCAGTGGCCTTCCTTGTAATTTTCAGGCTGTTTTGAAGTCTGCTTTGTTAGATATTAGTATAGATACTCCTTGCTTTTTGATTTCATTTGCAAGGAATATTATTTTCGTGTACTTATCTATTCTTCTTTGTGTAGGGTTCTTTATCTTTTGCAGTCCTGGCTTAGTGGTCATTAATTCCTTTATTTCATGCTTATCTTAGAAGGTCTTCAGTTCTCCTTTGTTTCTGAAGGATAGCTTTACTGGATATAATAATCTAGGTTAGCAATTATTTTCTTTCAGGGATTGAAATACATCCTTTCATGCCTTTCTGGCCTTTAGAGTTTCTGTTGAAAAATCTGTAGTTATTCTAATGGGTTTTCCTTTGTAAGTGAAGTGGCATTTTTCTTTTGCAGCTGCCAATATCCTTTCTTTGTTTTTGGCATTGTAACTATAATATAATATGGGCAGTTCTTTTCTGGTCATGCCTGTTTAGGGTTTTAAATGCCTCCTATACTTAGATGTCCATATATTTCCCAAGATTTAGGAAATTTTTAATATAATTTAACTGAATAAATTTTATATGCCTTTAGTCTGTACCTCAGCACCTTGTTTTAAACAAAAATATCTTTAAGTTTTATCTTTTAACTGTGTTTCAGAGTTCTTGGATGTTTTGTTCTTAATTTCAGTTTTTTACTATTGAGTGTGATAATTCCTCAACTTTGTTTTCAAGCCCTGAAATTTTGTCTTCTCCTTGATCCAGTCTGTTGGGAAGGCTTTCCACCAAGTTTGATGTGACTTATTGAGTTTTCTATTTCCAAAATTTCTGTTTGGATGCTTCTCAAACTCTTTCTGTGTTGGACTGCTCTTTCATAGCCTGCATTGTCTTCCTTAATTTAGCCAGCTGTTTATTTGTATCCTTTTTTATTTTTGGTACTGGAGATCAAACTCAGGACCTTGCGCTTGTGAGACAAGCAGTGGAACCACTGAGCTAAATCCCTGGCCCCTATTTGTATCCTTTGGAAGTCACTGATCATTTAAAAAAGTAATCTTTTGAATTCTTTGTCCAGCATTTCATCTATTTTTATATCTTTGCAATTAGTTACTGATGAGTTACGGACATTTGGAGGAGTCATGTTTCCTTGTTTTTTTCTATTTCTTGTGTTTTTTTCTTGTGTTTTTATGTCAATATTTGTGCATACAGCAAAAACCAATTAAAAGTAACAACTATACTACCATTAACAATAGAAAAGAAAGGGACAGTTATAATATAAACTAAAGGGCAAAAATTCGTAAAGGTTAAAAGTAATAACAAAGTAATAATAAAAATAGGATGAGAAGGAAAAAGTGGAATAAGAAACAGTATTAACAAAAGGAAGATAGGAGAAAGGAGGAGGAGATAAAAAATCCAATTAAAGAATAAAAAAGTAAATACAAATAAGAGGAAAATAACAACAAAAACAACAAGGAAAGAAAATGAAAGAAAGTAAAAGAATCAAAGAACAGAAAAGAGAAATGAGTCCCCCAGATTCCTCTGTGCTAAGGTGTTTGAACCAACTTTAGGGGAGAGGTAGTAGTCACACCTGGCATCAGTTATATTTTCTCTCCAAGGTGCTGTATGAATGCTGAGCCTTGCCCTGCCTTTCCCACTGGGTTAGTTCAGTCAATGGTTTTTTATATACCCCAGGGCTATATTCACTCCAGAGAGTTTTAGTATTTGTTTCTTTCTGTGCAGTTGGAGTTACTGCTATTCCCAACTAGTTTTGTGGCATATGGGCTGTCAAGGTGCCCTACTTGTTCCAGAGGGGCCCTCCCCATCCCATGCAGCCAGTTTATGACAAACATCCAAGCAGAAGCCTATTCTCAAACACATAAGAGAGTGGCAAAAGCAAATAGACCACTGAATTTTGTGCTGGAAGGGGTGCAGCAAGAGGGATAAATAGATGTTATGCTATTGTGATAATAATAAAATGACTTTAGTAATGGTTCCACAAATTTACCATGGTAAGTTTTTTTGTTGTTATATGGACTGTCCTATTAAAGCAAAATTATTTTCTAGATACAATAAAAATATAGTATATAGTACATAGAATAGATAGATAAATTCTTAGTAGCTTATTTATCTGTGGATCTCAAAATCTTTAGATGCTTGATTTTTTCTTTTCTCTGGTGAGGTCAGTGGGTATGGTAAGATCTGGGTTTGATAACATTAATGAATTAGACAGTACTTTATGTATTAAATGCAGATGAAACATGCATATGTGTAATAGTAGTTCTCCTTTTACCCCTAAACCATTTAAATCAGATTTTGAGCAAGTTTTGATTATGTTTATGAGTGTCATGTAGTGTTGGAAAAATGGGGAAATTGTGTGCCAAACTTGGGACAAAACTGCAAACTGCAGCACCACTTGGGAGCCCTGGAAATCAACAAAGGCAGAGGAAACCAATTTAGACAGTTAGTGGTTTTAGTGACTGGGCATTAGGATCGTATGGGTTGATTGCTCATCCAAGAGGGACAAGTGACAAGTACAATATAAATGATAGCATCTAAGCCACAAATCAGGTAACTATGAAGCTTTCTTTAACTACTAAGTTTATAACTAACCTTTGCCAATACTCTGTGTATCACATATTTTAGTAGCTTGTCTTCCACTTAGGCTAGAGAGACCCAATTTTAATTTTATTGGTTGAATTTCCATTCATGTCCATAGTTATATAGAGTGGACCCTGGATGCTACAGTTAAAATTATTCACATGATCTATGTTCCCATGATATCAACTTCTCTTAAATACTTAATTTTCCTTTATTTTGGAGTTAATTGGTCATATATCCAGATTGATATTTTTCAACAGTACTTTGGTCAAACTTTGGACCATGACCATTGCTGGGAAGTAAAATCAATTTAGTGAGGTCAGAAATGTTTTAACATGAATTTTGAAAAAGGGAATAGAATAAACAAGAGTGCAATGTACAGTATATTACATTTTTTTCATGAAATATTGGGGCATAGAGCAGATTTGCATTTATTATTGTGGATCAGGTAAAAAATGTTTGAGAGATAGTCAACTTGATGGAAAGATCCTTGTGATAGGAGTCTAATTTATTCAAAGATCAATTTCATCAAAATATGGGATCAACCCAGATGCCCATCAGTAAATAAATGGGTAAAGAAAACATGGTATATTTACAGAATGGACTACTATTCAGCCACACAGAAGAATGAAGTCACATCATTTACAGCACCATAGATGGATCTGGAGATCATTATGCTGCATGAAACAAGCCAGATACAGAAAGGCAATATCACCAGTTCTTACTTATTCATGGAAACCAATAAGTCAACCTTGTAGAAGTATGGAATGGAATAATGGGTACTAGAGATAAGGAAGTATAAGAAGAAAGGGGATAGAAATTAAGAGGGACTGGGAAAGGTGCTCGGATGGGACAAGGGTTAAAGGTAGAAGGAGAGTGGATGGACATATGCAATGCATGATGTGAGCATATATGGAAATATCACAGTGAAGCTCATTAATTTGTACAATGTATTAATGATAATGGTAAAAAGATGAATTTCATAGTATAAGTACTTATTAAATTCTCATAGAATTATAATATTTTTCTCGGGCTGGGGATTTAGCTCAGTGGTTCTGCCACCTGCCTCACAAGCGCAAGGTCCTGAGTTCGATCCCCGGTACCCCCCCCAAAAAAAGAATTATAATATTTTTCTCAATTGTCACTGTATATTAAAAAAAGAAGGGGTTTATTTATCCAAGGCATTTCTCATTTGGCTTATGTGGATATAGAGATTTTTCATCAGGAGTGTGTTAAGAGTATCCCATCCATTATTTAGTATTCAGAAAGTTAAATGGGATTGATGTGGACATGCACTATTTCTTCCTCTCCTTTACTTTCAACACAAGACTCATTAAAGAATCTTTTCTAGGGCATAATGTAAGGGGTATGGTCATGAGTTAGACTTATTTCCCCTTTCATCTGCCCATAATGTATATTGAATTTTTATAATTTATTGAGAACTACTCTAAGCATTTTATATGCATTAATTCATTTGCTCCCCATCATAGCCATTTGGGAGATGCTCTGTTATCTCCAAATTACTGATGAGGAAACTAAAGCACCGAACTAGATTTAAATATATTAAGATAACAAACTTAATAAGTAGACAGGATTTGAACTTAGGCAGTCTGCAAGTAGAATAGAACACAGCCCTTTTCAAGGGCAGAGAGCTAGTGAGAGGGAGTTTGGCTCAGTTTTGCTCAGTCAAGGCTCCTTCTTCTGGCAAGACTTCAAGACAAACAGCCTCACATAGTCTGTATAGCAGACCCCTGAAACTATGTAAGGTGGAAGATTTATTGAATGCTTGCTTTTTTCTTAATATTTTGATGGTCTATGGGCAAAACTTGAGATAAGTACCTTGTCATTTAAGACAAGTTCATAATTTGAGTTGGAAATTTGAAGTATAATTCATTGTATAACATATCCTGTGGCTACCACAGGAATGGATATACTGAAAAAGTTCAGGCAGAATAATCCAAGAAGAGAGGAATAATTAAGGTATACATATACATGTATTTATACTTATATGTACAGTCATGTGTACCTTAATGTTGGGAGGAGCATTCTGAGAAATGCATTTTGTCATTGTGTTAACATCATAGAGTGTAATTTCACAAACCTACATGATATAAGTAGCTCAATCACTTGACATAACTTCTTGATACAGTCTAGAGACATGGCAAACAAGAGATGTGTGGATGTGCTGCTGGTGTAATATGGCATACTGCTTTGTAGTTAACTTTTTGTTTTTTAAAGTAAAAGGAATATACGGTAATGACAAAAAATGTAAAAGAGTAAGTACGTAAATCAGTGACATGGTGATTTATTATCAAATATTATTATGTACTGTACATATATGTGCTATATTTTTTATGACTGGCAATGCAGTAGATTTGTTTATATCACAGTCTCCACAAACACCTGAGCAAAGAATTGTGCTATGATGTTACAATTGCTTTGATATATGCTATTAGGCAATAGGAAATTTTAAGTTCCTTTATAATCTTATGGGACCATCATTGTATATATGGTCCATTATTGGGCAAACTTTCTTTTTTATGGAGTGCATAACTGTGTAGGTGTGTATGTATTATTTATTAAGTTTATATGTAAAAAATATATTTATATATATTTTAAAATAAAATTATGGACATGGGTAAATCATATTGACAAATGTATCAGGGAAAATGATACAGTGAAAGTCTTGAAGGAGCTTATTGTAAGCAGAGTAATGGAACCCCAAAAGATGTTCAGGCCCTAATCCCTAGAACTTGTACATGTTGCACAAAAAAGATGTTGTACAACTGATTAAAGTTAAAAATATTGAGATGGGGAGAATTTTCTGGATTACCTTTGGGTGGGTTCAGTATAATCACATGAGTCCTTAAAATTGGAGAACATTTTCTAGTTGTAGAGAATCCAGCAAGGAAATAGGTTCTCACCTAAAGCTTCCAGAAAAGGAACTTAGCTCTGCCTAGTCTTTACAGCTTAATGAGATTCTTGTATTTCTAACCTACAGAACTGTGAGATAATGTTTGTATTGTTTAAGCCACTGAATTGTGATGATTTGTTACAGGAGCAATAGAAAATGAATACAAAGCTCTGTAGTACCTCCCCAATTATCAAGAAGAGAGAGTCTAGGAAGATAAGGGTTTCTTCCACATGCTTGAAGAAACTAAACTTTTTTAGCCTTGAGAAGATAGAGCTAATGAGGATGCTTGAAATCTAGTTTTCAATATTTGAATGGCTGTCATATGGAAAAAAGATAAGATTATTATGTTGAGTTAGATGAATTTAGGTCAAGAGTTGAAGTTATGGAGAGTGAAAATTACAGCTGTCAAAATCAGACTGGATAGTTTTGCAGAATATGAGCTCCTTTTCTCTGGAGATGTCCAAAAGTAACATGTATTTGTGAAATATTTTGCAGTTTACCAAGAACTTTGAATTCATAAATCATCCCATTTAATTCTTAACAATTCAGTGAGTTAGCATCAGTTTTCTTGTTTTATGCGTAAGCAAATGGAGGCTAAGATAGCTTTGTGTAACTTAATGATGGGTCCTCAGCTAATAAAGATCTGGATTGGAAGTTGAGTTTTATTTTGGGAATAAGAGGTCAGTACTTTTCCTACTTCCCTCATTCCTTCCTTGCATTACGAGACTGGGTAGATGCCTTGTAGGCTCCTTCCAACTTTATAATTCATTACTTCCATGAAAAAATATTTATAGGTAACAAACTGAATGGCTTCATTTGAATTTTTTCCTTAGCCAATATTATATACAGGGACATATTGATACAAATCAGGATGTTAAGCACTGAACAAAAATGTTTTGGACTAGAGATAGTAGATTTCCAGGAGAAAACAGACTACAGTTTACGGCTATACAGTGGTATGTTGGTAAATGTGTAACAACCAGCTTTCCAGAAAAATAAGCCCTGATTTGTAGCATTTGCCAATTCCATGGTAAAAATACTCCCACCTTGGCTTATTTTCAGGTACCAGCACTGATGCAGAACTGGGAAGAGGTGAGCTGGGAAAGCATCTAGGATTAATAGATTCAGAATGCGGCCTCTGGCTCCTTCATCACTGTGGCCTGAGGACCTAGTGCAGACGGTTCACAGTAATACAAAGAAAGTGGATTAAATCGATCCTTTTATTTTTTAAAAAGAGTTAAAAACACAAAAATACATGAATTCCTCATTGCAAATAGGTAAAAATAAGTATGAATTTAAAAATGAAATTTCTTCTTCATATATTCTATAGCCCAAAGTCCATTTCCCTTCCTAGGGGTAGCCATTGGGATGCATTGCATTAGACATTTTCTTATACATCTACCAACATAAATATTTATATATAGAGTATAAATATTATCATATTATATTCATATTTAATTTTAACAAATTAATGTCTTACAGATCTTTTGATATGACCATCTTTTAAACAGCTGTACAATATTCTATAGTATGAATAAATTACTAAAACTTACTTAACCCATCTCCTATGGGTGAGCATCTAGTCAGTCCCCCCTACTTTTTTTTACCATTAGAAGCAATAATTCATGTCTTTGTATACATTTGTGAACATTTCTTTTGTGTTGATTCCAACGAATAGAATTGCTAGTTGTAGTGTATCTCTATAAAAGCTTTATATTTGCTCTCCAAAAATAATATATAACTTTTCCCTTCTACCAGTAGTGGAACTTCATTTATAGATAGAAATTTAGACCACATTTATTGTTTTTACCTTCCTGGTATTGACTTCCTTTTTTCTGATAATAGTTCTCTGATTTCCTTTGGGGCCACCATCATCCTGTGAATTAATGACTCCACTCGGCTGCAGAAGTAGAACATGTTCATAGCAGCGCAGTTTGTAATAGCTAAAACTTGGAAACAGCCCAAATGCCCATCAACTGGTGACTGCATAAAGAAAATGTGGTTTTTTTATAAAATGGAGTACTACTCAGCCATAAAAAATGAGAAATTAGAGACATTTATAGCTAAGTGGATGCACATTGAGGCAATACTCTTAAGTGAAATAAATAGGACACAGATGTGTAAATACCGAATAATTTCTCTGGTGTGAGAAACTGAAAGTGTAAATAAGGACTAAATGTATAATAGGTCATGTGAAATAGGAAGAAAAGGGGCAAAGGGGAAGGAAGTGGGAGGGCTAAGGGAAAGGATAGAAGGGAATGGTATTAATATGAGAAAATGGAAAAATAGGAACAAAATTTTTGTAAATAGGGAGGACTGGAGGAGTTGAAGGGAGGGCTGGGCAAGGGTGAAAAATAAGAACCAAGAGAGACTATGTAAAGGTGCAAATTTCCAATGATGAATGTCATTATATTGTATACCTAAAATGTACCAATGATTAGAATGAATAATCGATAATGTAAAATAAGAATAAAAGGTCCAAAGGGGTAGGGGTAGTGGGAGGGGCAGGGGAAAGGAAAGAAGGGAAAGGAAAAATGCTGAGAAATGGAAAAAATGGAAATAAAGTCTTTGTAAATAGAGAAGGGTGGAGGGGGTGAAGGGTGGAGGGGGTGAAGGGAGGGCTAGGAATGGGGAAAAAATAAGAACCAAGATGCATTATATAGAGGTACAATTCCCAATGAGAAATGTAATTGTGTTGTATACCTACAATGTACCAATAAAAGAATTTAATACAAAAATAAATAAATAAAATAAAATAAAATACTTAAAAAAAAAAAAAGAAGTAGAACACGTATGTGACTCATACCTACATTTTGAACACCAATTCTATATACCCAAGTAAGTGGTTCTAGAATAGGCAAAAAGCTTGGCAAATCAATGTAATTCTTTCTTCTGGTCACAGTAATTGTTTCAGAAAAGGCACAAACCCCTACTTGATCCAGTTAAAGTGAACCCAGGGACTTCTGGGAGCTCTACTAGAAAACAGAACTTGTTCCTTTCTGCTGTACATGAACCTAAGAAGAGGTAGGGCCAAAGATTCTTATTTTTAATATTTTTGTACTGAAGTCATGCCCTCTCTTTCCTTTGGTTCCTTTGATCCATTCTTACTCATAGTCTCTCCCTGCTTCCCCTCTCTTATGTATCTTGAAAAATAATTCAGTCTATGAATATACACAAATTTTCTTATAATACAAAGCTCTCTTTACCCTAGTGCAAAACTCTTGTTCTGTTCCTTCCTTTAAAGGTAGGCTTCTTGGAAGAATTATCTCTCATCGTATTCTTATTCCATTCCAATTGATGCCTGACCTCTACCACTTCACTTACATTGATCTGGCAAATTTTAAAATTTTGAAATTTAGATATAACTTACATACTATAAAATGTACCTGTTTAAAGTATACAACTTTGTGGTTATACAACCATCATCACTGTTTAATTCAATAACATTTTCACCTTCCCCAAAGGAAACCTTGTACCCACTAGCAGTCACTCCCCTTTTCTTAGGCCCTGACATCCATTGCCTGCCCTCCACCCCACCTTCCAAAAGTAAGTACAGGGAACAGAACAGGACATTCAACAGCACCATGTTGTGGTCCTTCATCTATCAATTTTCTGTCTTGGTGAATTTGCCTATTCTTGCACATGTTGTGTAAATTGACTTATACAATATGTGGCCTGTGTATTTGTCTCTTTTACTTAACATTTTTAATGCTAATTCATGTTGTACCTATATCAGTGGCCAAATAATATTCTATGGTATGCGTATTACTGCATTTTGTTTTTCATTCATCAGCTAGTGGATATTTGTATTGTTTTCATTTTTTAAGGTAGGTTCTCCTTATATAGTCCAGGTTGGCCTTGTATCCCCCAGGTAGCCCAAGTTGAGCTTGAATTCATGATCCTCCTGCATTAGCCTCCCAAGGGCTGGGATTGCAGGTATGTAGCACCACCCCTGGCTGTTCCAACTTTTTAAAAAATTCTTTTTTTGGTACATTTTAGGTATACAACACATTTACATTTCTCATTGGGAACTTGTACCTTTACATGATGCATCTTGGTTCTTATTTTTTCCCCATTCCTAGCCCTCCCTTCATCCCCTCCACCCTTCCCTATTTACAAAGACTTTATTTCCATTTTTTCCATTTCTCAGCATTTTTCCTTTCCCTTCATTTTTTTCCCCTGCCCCTCCCACTACCCCTACCCCTTTGGACCTTTTCTTCCTATTTTGCATTATCAATTATGCATTCTAATCATTGGTACATTTTAGGTATACAATATAATGACATTCATCATTGGAAATTTGAACCTTTACATAATCTCTCTTGGTTCTTATTTTTCACCCTTGCCCAGCCCTCCCTTCAACCCCTCCATTCCTCCCTATTTACAAAGATTTTGTTCCTATTTTTCCATTTTTCTCATATTAATACCATTCCCTTCTATCCTTTCCCCTAGCCCTCCCACTTCCCCCTCCCCTTTGCCCCTTTTCTTCCTATTTCACATGACCTATTATATGTTTTAGTCCTTATTTACACTTTCAATTTCTCACACCAGAGAAACTATTTGGTATTTATACATGTGTGTCCTATTTATTTCACTTAAGAGTATGGCCTCAAAGTGCATCCATTTAGCTATAAATGTCTCTAATTTCTCATTTTTTATGGCTGAGTAGTACTCCATTTTATAAAAAACCCACATTTTCTTTATCCAGTCTCCAGTTGATGGGCATTTGGGCTGTTTCCAAGTTTTAGCTATCAAAAACTGTGCTGCTATGAACATGGGTGCACATATATCACTGTGGTATGATTCTTTTAATTCTTTGGGGAAGATCCCCAGCAGGGGAATAGCAGGGTCAAATGGGACTGCTAGTCCTTATTCTTTGAGGTATCTCCATACTGATTTCCATAGTGATTGCACCAGTCTACACTCCCACCAGCAGTGGAGCAGGGTTCCTCTTTCCCCACAGCCCCACCAGCATTTGTTATTGGTTGATTTCATGATAGTAGCCATTCTTTCTCAAGTGAGGTGGAATCTCAGCGTTGTTTTCATTTCCATCTCTTGAATGACCAGTGATGTGGAACATTATTTCATGTATTTATTTGCTGTTTCTACTTCTTTGTCTGAGAAATGTCTGTTCATTTCAGATGCCCATTTTCGGATTGGGTCTTTAAATTTGGGAGGTCTGATCTTTTTAAGTTCTTTATAGATTCGAGATAGTAGACCTTTGTCTGAGGGACTGCTGGTGAAAATTTTTTCCCACATTGTGGGTTGTCTCTTCACACTGCTGGTGGTTCCCTTGCTGTGCAGAAACTTTTTAATAAGAAGAGATCCCACTTGTTGATTGTTTGTGCTAGTTCATGGGCAACTGAGGTTTTGTTCATAAAATCTTTTCCTACACCAGTGTCTTCAAGAGTTCTACCTAACCTCTGTTCCAGCCGGTTTAGTGTTTCTATTTTAATATTTAGATCTTTAATCCATTTTGATTTTAGTTTAGTGCATGGTGAGAGATATAGGTCTAGTTTGAATCTTTGGCAAGTTGAAACCCAATTTTTCCAGTACCATTTATTAAAGAGGCTATCTTTCCTCCAGTGAGGGTGTTTGGCTCCTTTATCAAAGATGAGATGGCTGAGTGTGTCTGGTGTTGATTCTGCGTCTTCTAATCTGTTCCACTGGTCCTCAGGTCTGTTTCTTTGCCAATACCATGCTGTTTTTATCACAGTAGCTTTGTATAGTATAGTTGCAAGTTGGGGATGGTGATACCCGCTGCCATGTCTCTGTTACCTAGAATTGCTTTTGCTATTCTGGGTCTCTTCTTGTTCCAAATGAATTTTTAGATTGTTTTCTCAAGGTCCGTGAAGTATGCTGCTGGGATCTCAGTTGGAATTGCATTAAATCTATATAGCAGTTTTGGAAGTATGGCCATTTTCACTCTATTAATCCTTCCTACCCAGGAGCAGGGGATGTCTGTCCATTTTCTGATCTCATCTTCAATCTCTCTTTTCAGAGTGCTACAGTTTTCGCAGAAGAGGTCTTTGATTTCTTTTGCTAGGTTGATTCCTAGGTATTTCAGTTTTTTGGATGCTATTGTGAAAGGAATTCTTTGCCCTATTTCTCTCTCACTGAGTCTGTCATTCGTGTAGAGGAAAGCTATTGATTTTTGTGTGTTGACCTGTATCCAGATACTTTACTGAATTTGGTTATTAAGTCTAGAAGACTTTTGGTGGAGTTCTTGGGGTCTTCTATATAGAGTATCATGTCATCTGCAAATAATGACAAGTTGACTTCTTCATTTCCTATCTTTATTCCTTTTATTTCTTTCTCTTGTCTAATTGCTGTGGCTAATGTTTCCAGAACTATATTGAACAAGAGTGGTGATAGTGGATATCCTTGTCTTGTTCCTGATTTTAGTGTGAAGGATTTCAGTTTTTGACCATTTAGTGTGATACTGGCTGTTGGTTTTTCACAGATGGCTTTTATCAGATTGAGGTAGAGACCATCTATTCCAATTTTTTGTAGGGTTTTTATCATAAATGCTTGTTGAATTTTGTCAAATGCTTTTTCTGCATCTATGGAGATGATCATATGGTTTTTGTCCTTGGCTCTATTGATACGGTGTATTACATTGATTGGTTTGTGTATGTTGAACCATCCCGGCATCCCTGGCATGAATCTCACTTGATCAGGGTGTATGATCTTCTTGATGATCTTCTGCATTCTATTTGCCAGTATCTTATTAAGGATTTTTGCATCTATGTTCATTAGTGAGATTGGCCTATAGTTCTCCTTTTCAGTTGGGTCTTTCTCTGCTTTGGGGATCAAGGTGATGCTTGCTTCCAGGAATGAATTTGGGAGTATTGCTTCCCTTTCAATTTCATTGAAGAGTTTAAACAGTAGTGGCAGTAGTTCCACTCTAAATGTCGTGTAGAATTCAGCAGTGAAGCCATTAGGGCCCGGGCTTTTCTTAGTTGATAAGTTTTTTATTACGTTTTCAATTTCATTGGTTGATATTGGGTTATTTAGAAGTTTTACGTCTTCTTTGTTCAACTTTGGTAATTCATATGTATCTAGGAATCTGTCCATTTATTCTGTGTTGTCCATCTTATTGGCGTATAGGTTCTTGAAGTAGGTATTGATGATCCTCCGGATATCTGCTGGGTCTGTTGTCATTTCACCCTTTTCATTCCTAATTGCATGGATTTGGGCCTTTTCTTTCCTTTTTCTGGTAAGGTTGGCTAAGGGTTTGTCAATTTTGTTGATTCTTTTGAAGAACCAACTCTTGGCTTCATTGATTTTTTGTATCGTTCTTAGTCTCCATTGCATTGATTTCTCCTTTGATCTTTATAATTTCCTCCCTTGTATGAGCTTTGGGTTTGTCTTGCTCTTCTTTTTCTAGAAGCTTGAGGTTCAGCATCAGGTTGTTTAATTGGGTTCATTCTGTTTTCCTAATATATGTATTCACTGCTATGAATTTCCCTCATAATACTGCTTTCATTGTGTCCCATAGATTCCAATATGTTGTATTGTCATTGTCATTTAATTGAAGGAACTGTCTGATTTCTTCTTTAATTTCCTCTATGACCCATTGGTTATTCAGAAGTGTGTTGTTCAATTTCCACATGTTTATGAAATTTTTCCAGTTTCTTTTCCTATGGATCTCCAATTTCATCGCACTATGGTCTGATAATATACAGGGGATAATTTCAATTCCTTTGCACTTATATAAACATGTTCTCTGTGTGAGTATGTGGTCTATTTTGGAGAATGACCCATGTACAGCTGAGAAGAATGTGTATTCTGATTTTGTGGGGTGGAACACTCTGTTAAGTTCATTTGTTAAAGAGTTTGATTGAGTGGTAGTATTTCATTACTTATTTTTTGTCTAGTTGATGTATCTATTTGTGACAGTGGGGTGTTGAGGTCCTCCACTACAATTGTATCAGTGCTTGTTTGATTTTTCATGTCCGTTAATATTTGTTTTATATAGTTGGGTGCACTAGTGTTTGGTGCATAGATATTTATGATTGTCATCTCTTCCTGTTAAATTGTTCCCTTTACAAGGATGTAGTGTCCTTCTTTGTCTCTCTTAATCAGTATTGGTTTGAAATCTACTTGATCTGCAAAGAGGATAGCTACTTCTGCTTTTTTTCAGGTTCCTGTTGCATGGAGTATTGTTTTTCACCCTTTAACTTTCAGTCTATGAGTTTCATTTTGAATTAAATGTGTTTCTTGTATGCAGCATATTGTTGGATTTTGCTTCTTGACCCATTCTGCCAGTCTATTTCTTTTGATTCGTGAAATGAGACCATTAACATTGATGGTTGTAACTAAAACGTATTGACTTATTATTGCCATGACTTTTTCTTTTTGTTGGATTCTCCCCCTTTACATTTAATTTCTTGTCATGCCAGATGGGTTCATTCTGCTTTGCTTCCTGGGGTTGTGATCCTCAATGTCTGTTCCTAGGATATTGTGTAAAATTTTTTGGAGTGCTGGTTTGGTATTCATGAAGTTCCTAAGGTGCCCTTTGTCATGAAAGTATCTTATTTCTCCATCCATTTTGAAAGATAGTTTTGCAGGGTACGTCAATCTGGGTTGGAGGCTGTTTTCTTTTAGGGCTTGGAATATGTCAGTCCAAGCTCTTCTTGCCTTGATGGTTTGCATTGAGAAGTCTGCTGTGATTCTGATGTGTTTCTTTTGTATGTGATTTGTTTCTTTTGTCTAACTGTTTGTAGAACTTTGTTCTTCTGTTGAGTTTCTGGAGTCTTACCAATTATATGCCTATGTGTAGATTTTTTTTGATCAAGGCTATTTGAAGTCCTATATGCCTCACTTATTTGTATATCAAATTCTTTTCCCCTGCTTGGGAAGTTTTCTGCCATTACTTCTGTGAAGAGTTTTTTATGTCATCTGCACTCTCACCTGTTTCTTCTTTGACTCCAGTCAGTCTTATGTTATTCTTCTTTGCTTTGTCTAGCAGCTGCTGGATTGATTTCTCATGTTCTCTTATAATTTTGAAGCAATTTTTCTTTTCCTGGTCACTAATTGCAATCTTATCTTCTATATCTGAAATTCTGCCTTCATATTGGCTCATTCTGCTGTGTAGACTTTCAGTGTAGTTTTTCATCTCCTGAAAATCTATTTGCATCTGTTTTATGGATTCTATTTCTTTCCTATGTTGGGGTTCCATCATGTTCCTCAGCTCCTCTCTAAATTTATTAATCATGTCTTATGTTAGGAGTACAATCTCTGCTGTTATCTGAGAAATTATTTCTAATTTCATTTTTTCCAAATCCTGTTTTGTTGCCAGTTCAGTGGGTCCAGGTGGTTGAGTATCAGAGTGTTCCATCTCATTTCCCTTTGGGGTTGCTGCAGGTGATCTGGAAGCCTGGTTTTGAGACTTATTTATGTGTCTTCTCATTTTGATGCGGGTCGGGGTGCTGTTGGCACCTGCGTGGATCACCTCCTCTGAGCTGGGAGAGGTGGGACAGGGGCCAGGAGTGGTGGGAGGGTCGGTGGCCCAGAAGCCCCTTCCTCTGGGCCAGGAGTGGTGGGACAGAAGGTGGCCCAAAAGCCCTTTCCTCTGGGCTGGGAGTGGTGGGACGGATGGTGGCTGGGAAGCCCCTTCCTTTGGGCTGGGAGTCCTGGGCTGGATGGTGGCCCAGAAGCCCCTTCCTCTGCACCAGGATCAGTGTTTTGGTGGCTCAGAAGCCCCTACCTCTGGGTAAGGGAGTGGTGGGACAGCTGTTCCAACTTTTTGGCAGTTACAAATAATGCTGATTTCTTTTTTTTTCTTTTTTGGTACCGGGCATCAAACTTGGGTCCTTCCACTTGTGAGGCAGGTGACGGAACCACTGAGCTAAATCTCCAGCCCAGTTACAAATAATGCTGTATGAACGTTCACATGTAAGTTTTTCTGTGAACATAATTTTCAATTTTCTTGGCTCTATACTAGGAGTGTTATTACTACATATAATAACTCTATGTTTCACATTTTTAGGGACCTGTCAATGGATTTTCCATATCAACAACATCAGTTTACATTCCCAATAGCATTATAGCAGGTTCCAGTTTCTCTACCTCTCCTCCAGCATTGTTATTAGAGTTTTTTGTTAATAATCCTAGTGAGTTATAAAGTGGTATGTCATTATGGCTTTGATTTGCATTACCCTAGTGAATACAAATATTGAGAATCCTTTCATGTGCTTATTGGCACTTATATATTTTCTTGGAAAAATGTCTATTCAAATCCTTGGCCATTTAAAAATTGGATTGTCTTTATATTATTGTGTTGTAAGAGTTCTTTACATTTTTTATTCTGAATACTAGACCCTAATAAGCTATATTATTTGCAAATATTTTATCCAACTCAATGTTATATTAGTAGTGATTTTTACTTTCTAGATAGTGGCCTTTGAGGTACAGATGTTTTTAATTTTTATGAAGTCCATTTCTCTATGTTTTCATTGGTTACTTGTCCTTTAAATGTCATGTCTGATAAACTGTTGCCTAATCCAAGAATCTTATATTTTTAGTTCTTACATTAGGTCTTTTGTCTATTTTGAGTTGGTTTATATATGATATATATATATATATATATATATATATATATATATAGTTTATATATGAGTCTATTTTGAGTTGGTTTATATCTTGTAGGGGTCCACATTCATTCTTTTTCATGTGTAGATAACAAGTTGTCCTAGCACCATTTGTTGAAAATAGTATTCTTTCCTTGTTGAATTGTCTTGGTACCCTGGTGGAAAATCTAGTGAATATAAATGCATAGGCTTATTTCTGGACTGTCATTTTTATTCTGTTAATCAATGAGTATGTCTACCCAAGGCCAGTGTCCAGTACAAAACTGCTGTTTTAATTATTATAGCTTTTGCTTTTAAAGAAATGTGGTCCCACTGTTTTGTGCAGGCTGGCCTCAAGTGATCCTCCCTTCTCAGCATCTGGAGTAGCAGGGACTACAGGTACATGCCACTGTGCCCAGCTTAATTACTATATTTTTGAAATAAGCTCCGAAGTCACAAAGTATAGGTTCTCCAGTGTTAAATAGAAGTGGAAGTGGTGAGAGTAGATATTCTAGTCTTATTCCTCATCTTGGAGGAGAAAGTTTTCAGCCTTTCATCAGTAAGTATAATGTTATCTATGAGTTTTCTATAGATGCCTTTTATCAGAGGGAGGAAATTCCTTCTATTACCAGTTTGTTGAGTGTTATTGTTATGAGACGGTATTGGTGTTTTACCAAATATTTTCTCTGCATCTGTCAAGATGTTTATATGCTTGTTTTACTCTTTTCTGTATTATATTGCATTAATATGGTGTATCACATTGATTTTTATATGTGGAAATAATCTTGTATTCCCAAGTTAAGTCTCACATCAAAATATGTGATCCTTTTAAAATGCTGCTGGGTTCAGTTTGAGAATATTATGTTGAAGATTTTTACATTTGTATTTATAAAGGATGTCAGTGTGTGTGTGTGTGTGTGTGTGTGTGTGTGTGTGTGTGTGTGTGTCTTTGACTGGTTTGGGTATTATTGTAATACTAACCTCAGTCTAGTTACTTAATTTTTCAATGATAGTTTTGCTAGATGTAGAATTCTTGGTTGATAGGCAGGTTGATTTTTTTTCTTTTCAAAACTTCAAATATATCATCTTTCTTCCTTCTGGTCTCCATAATTTCTGTTGAGAATTCAGCTGTTAACTTATTGAGGATATTGAGGAGCCCTTGTATGTGATGAGTTGCTTCTCTCCTGCTACTTTTCAGTTTTCTTCTTTATCTTTTGGCAGTTTAGTTGATATGTGTCTAGGTGTGATCTTTTTGAATTTGTTGAGTTTCTAGGATGTATAATGTTTTTAATTAAATTTGAAAGTTTTAGCCATTTTTTTCTTCAAATATCCTTTGTACTCCCTTATATTTTTCCTCTCCATTTGGGACCACCATTATCCATATGTTGTTATACTCAATGGTATCTCACAGGTCTCTGAGAAAGTATTTTTCTTCAATATTTTTACTTTCTGTCCCTCAAACTAGATAATTTCAATTATCAATCTTAAAATTTATTGATGTTTTTCTTCTGTCTGTTCTCATTTGCTCTTGAGCTTTTTTAGCAAAAATTTTATTTCTGTTATTGTACTATTCAACTCCAACATTTCAATTTGATTTTTAAAAAATAACTTATGTATCTATTGATAATCTGCATTTGATTTGGCATTCTTATGTTTTTAGACATAGTGTCCTTCAACTCTTCAAACATATTTAAAATAGCTCAATAGATTACTTTGTCTAGTAAGCCCAACATCTGGATCTCTTCATGACTGTTTCTGCTGATTACTTTTTTGCATTCTCTATGGAGTCATGCTTTTTTTCTTTTTTCCTTTCATGTGCGTTATAATTTTTAATTGAAAACTAGACATTTTAAATGTGGTAATTCTATAAATCAGATAATCTTCCCTCCCCTTTTTTATGTTGCTGCTGGTTATAGTATTTGTTGTTGTTTGGTGACTTTTACTAACTAATTATTTGAAACTATTTGTGTTATGTGGCCACTGAAGTGTCTGTTTATTTTAGTTGCCAACTAATGATTTGAAGAGATTTCCTTAAATGCTTGTAACCAATAAATCATTCAGTCTTTGCTATGAGACTCTGTGTGTTTTGGGATACACGTTCAACACTCAGTACATAGTTGGATGCTCTACCTTAGTCTTTACTTCCTGCATGTGCAGAGCCTTAACATCAGCCTGACATGGAAGGTTAGTGGCTTTTAAAGTCTTTCCTTGCATGTATACAGCCCTATGTTTGTGTGCATAGCTTCTTACATTCCCAGGAAAATACTAGAGCTTTTAAAAACCTCATATGGATATCTTACTTTCTAACTTTTACTTTTATACCTTTAGTTAGTATGTTTATTGCTTCTCTCAGTATTATCCATTGCCTCAGGCAGCTATAAAGTTAAAACACTTGCTTGTAATTGTTTGCAACAAACCCAACCTAGGGCTGGGGATTTAGCTCAGTGGTGCTGCCACCTGCCTTGCAAGTGCAAAGTCCCCAGTTGAGTTGGATCCCCCGTACCAAAACAAAAACAAAACAAAACAAAAGCCCAAAAACAAACCCATCCCAGAGAAGCCTCTTTTGTAGCAGTGAGTCCTGAGTCAGGTCAAATACACCTAACTTGTCAGTGAGATCTTCCAGGTAACTACTAGACAACAGTTACCCCATGACATTATTTTGAGAACGAGGATTTGGAAGTTTCAGTATCACGCCGTTCTTCCCAGTGGGTGCTAGGCTGCATAGAATTGTAAGCTATCATTTTTCAAAGTAATGTTAAAATGAAGAGCAGGAGATGGGCAAGTTAAAATGCCACCAAGCTTGCTGTTTTTACTGAAATTTTTATTCATCCATCCATTCATTCACATTCACATGTACATACTCCCTGGGTTGCTGCACACCTTTGTCTATTTTCCAGCGTTCTGAAAGTTCATTCTGATGTTTTTCATTTTTACATTACTTTCATGGGCATGATTTTGGAGGTCTCTAATCTGCCATTTTTGCCGCTCATATTCCTAGCTTAAGTTTTAACTCCTCATTTTACTTGAAAATTTTGAGCCACTCAGCTTTTGACCAATCTTCCCTTCATGAAATGCCTTCTTTGCTGCCTCTATGGACACCCTTTTCCGTTCCACAGTGAACTGACTTCTCATTATTCTTTAGAAGCTGGTGTTCCTGAGAGCTCTGTCATTGGCTCTCTTATGGTTTCATTCCACATATCCTTTCTGGATAATCTCACCTATACCCATGACTTCAGTTGCCCTTTCTAGGACACAATTGTTAAATCAAAATTTCCAACCTAAATCTGTCTTTATCTCTGGACCTGAATATTCACTGTTTCTCAGAGATCTCTATTTCAGTGTCCTAAAGGCAAAGCAAACTCAGCACATCCCAAACTGAACTGATTATCTTATTCAAGATCAATTCTTCTTCCTATCTTTTCTCAGTAAGTATTCATCAATATTCAGTATATTTTTAATTTTTCTCTTTCTCTCACCCAGTAATAGTCATCATTGTCAAATTCTATTACTCTATTTCATAAATATCTCTAAAATTTGGCTACTTTTCCTTCCCTGTCCCTAAAGCTGCTTTCCTAGTTAAGATCCCAATTCATTCTTGCTTAAACTATTGTAATAATTTTTTGTCTTCCCATCTCTAGTCTTGTCCTGCTTGAGCACATTCTCTATACTGCAGGTATAATGTGCTTTCTAAAAAGCATATTTCATTATATTACTCCTTCACTGGGTAAAGAGTTGCTTTAATAATAGATATAAAACCATCTCTACCTTCAGCTCGGGGAGCTTTGGGTATAGTGAGAAATACAGATAAATAAGTGACTATCAGTCAGTGCTTACTAGAAAAACAAATTTAATGCAAGATATAGAAATATATAAAAATTCACAAGACTGGCTTACAGTGGCCACCCACAGAGTCAGGTGTGGAAGAGTGCAAAAGGCCTGTCTGTGCACTGGAGATCTGAAGGATCCGGTCAAAGGTCTGGAGCTCAGTGTAGTGTCCCATGCAAATCTGTATCAGGAGGGCAAAGAGTCTGAGCCAGAAGGCTGAAGCATCTGTGCTGGAGGATGAAGAGTCTGTGCTGGAAATCAGGAGACAACGTTCAAGGGGAAGGTAAAGACTGAGACTCCCCTGACGAAACAGAAGTGAGCCTTCCTTCTTTGTTTCCCTTTTATACCATTCTGGTGGTACGACCTTAGGATGGGTCTTCCATACCCAAAACTATGGGGATCCAATTTAGATGGTTGTTTCTTACCCAAGTTGACACAATCAGTTAACTATCACATTGAATTGACCAAATACAATTCTGAATCTGAGATAACCAGTGTAATGCATATAGGAGAGGTGGAGGCAGATACTCAACTAAGACTCAAAAATTTCAAAAGAATTTCAAGGAGATGATATGTAAGGTGAGAAGTACAGAAAGAATAGGAATTATTCAGATGAAGAGAGAAACAATATAGAGTATTCCAGGCTGTGAGCACATGTAAGAAGGTCTAGAGAAAGAATAGGATTGCAGTGAATGAAAGAAGTTCTGTTTGCCAGAAAACTTTAGGAGAGTAGTATGAAATAACCTGAGTAGGTAAGCTAAGGCCATATCACATGGATGTATGGCTCTTGTATGTCATATTGAGGACTCTATTTTAATCTCAGGGCTATTGGGAGCTATTGAAGTGATTTTTTTGTTGTTGGGAAGAAATATGATTGGATTTGCATATTATCAAGAGTACCCTTGCTAGAGTGGAGAAATAAAATGCTTTGAATCAGAGGGCTGAATTGGAATCAGTGTGACCAGTTAGGAAGCTCTTGCAGTAATCTGGGCAAAAGATGACATTGATATGGACTAGTATATGATATAACATATGGAATGGAGAAAAGTGATTTGAGAAGTGTTTTGGAAATAAAATTGACTTGTTATGTTGAATATGGAGGTTGAAGAAGAAGGAGAAGCTAAAGAAAATTATTTGCATTATTCATTTAAGCTATTTTGATAGCTACCTATTTAGAACATAGATATATATATATATATATATATGTTTATAAGTAAGTATGTATGTATATTAGAGGCAAGAAAGTAGATGGTATTTTGTAGTTTTCTTTTTAAAAGGACCTATGCCCAATGTAAGTCTAAAGAACCAAGCTCCCTAAATAAATGCCTATTCACATGGTAAATTACTAACTGTGAGCCTAATGCTTGGGTTAACATATTAATTTCTGTGAACCTAATCTTGTATTTAAAATCAAGATTCAGAAATTAAAATCTGGTCACTGTTTTGATCAATATTTTTTTCAACTGAAAGCATAAAACTGTATTTTATAGAGTTGATTTCATTAACTTTCCTAGGCTATATAAGGTAGTTTCTATACTGGCATTTTTACTGTAAAGCAACTTATTTAAAACTTTTATAATTTTCTATCTGTAGGGTAGTGAAGGATCTCTAGGGCAAAGCCTTGTTGAATTTAGATTCAGTTTGATTTGGTCACTTTTTAATCATACAAATTTAATGTCTTCATGACTAACTTTTGCTACGTGATTGAAAAGAACACTTTTTTTTTTTTTTTGGTACTGGGGATCGAACTCGGGTCCTTGCGCTTGTGCAGCAGGTGGCGAAACCACTGAGCTAAATCCCTGGCCCATTTTTTTTAAAGTCGTGTTGCCCAGTCTGGCCTCAAACTCATGAGTAGCTGGCATTATAGGTGTGTGTCACTGTGCCTCCTAAAAGCACACTCTGAAACATAGTGTTCTTTGAATTTGAAGACTGGTTTAAAAGTTTATTATTTCATCAATAGGTCATGAAAAGAGTCATTGATCATTTTTGTGGAAGAGGTATTGAAACTCATATCTTTGGACTTTCATATTCTTCTGCATGGACTTTTAAAAAATAATACACTTACAACCACTACTCCCCAAACTATTCTGGTATTTGTTGACTGAACATGTGGTTGGATACAGTACTGTTAAACAAAAGTGTCTTTCAGTTTAATTTAATAAAGATCATCATTTTTTTTTTTTAGACAGGATTTTACTATGTTACCCAGGTTGGCCTAGAACTTCTGGGTTTAAGCAATCCTCCTGCCTCAGTCTCCTTAGTGACTGGGATTATAAGTGCTTACCATTGTACTCAGCAACTATTTTTATTTTAGTAAAAAAGGAAAATTTAATATTAATCTTTTTCAAATGTTATAGAGGACATTTTAAATAATCATAATAAAAATGGGACATATGATTTCATTTTAATTGAAGAGAAAAATCCCTTGGGTCCAAAAGAGAAATCCTTCTATTCTGAGTTGCCTTTAAAAATCTTGAACCTGTCAGTGAAATCATATAGTCTACTAATAACATGCCTAAGGCTTATTGCCTTTTCTTGGGTAACAGTATCAGCAAATGATGTGCTGTATTGATTTTAATCACATTGCTTTTACAGTTCCATTGCAAGGTTTCAGAAACTCATCAAATAAATCTGTGGCTACAGATGCCTCCTTTCTTTGAAAATCTAATCATTTACATATTATTCCTTCTCAATCAGTTGTTAAGATATAATATAGACTAATAAGATTATGTATTTATTTCTGTGGGCTTGGCTAAGCTAAAATGTTCTCCTTGAGGTTGAGTACTTACATATTTGAAAATTAAGGTTATTATAAATGTGATAGTTATGTGTCTGGTAGCATTCAGAATCTACATAAAATTAGTTGCTTGTGGGGTACTTCACCAACCCTCTTCTGTTATAATTCATCTGCATGCATCTAGAACAAACTCCCATATGGTTGTATTCTAAGCTAGCAGTGAACTAATTAGATGGCAATTTGTATTTTGGAATCCATGCAGAACAATATTTGGATCACTAGGTTGAGAGATTGTCACTGATAAAATAATTTTCTGATGCAACTATCCATTGGGTTTTGGCAGAACTGTGCAACAATAATAAAAGCCTCCGTTTATTAAGAGCTTCAAATATATCAAGACCTCACATACCTTATATCCCTTCTCTATAACACTCCTGTCATGCCATATACATACATTGTGTATGAGAAAGCTGAGGTCAGATAGTTTAAGTGACTAGTGAGGAATTTGAGCCTTGGGCTAACACCAAAGCTTGGGTTCTTCTTGCCTTAGCAAGAGTATATGGATTTTATTTTTAAGTTTCTGTACACATAAAGGTGAGTAATTGTTTCAGATCAGTTCTGGGAGTTTAGTGCTCATATATTGTTTATAATTTTGGTATCTTTAGACTCTCAAATGGTAGAACATTTCTGTTTCTTTGGACTGATACAGTTTTATTGGTAATGGTGCTGCATTTGAAATAGGTGTGTATTTGTGTGTGTAAAAATTAATATTTTATTTTATGAAAGTTAGAGTGGGAAGCTTCCTTTGGAACTTTTGTAACTTTGGTATAAATTATTTCTAAGCCATATATTTTATGGTATTGAAACACTGACTAAGTGAGTTTCTCATTAAAGTATAGTATACTCATATGGCATTAAATTTGAATTAATTTACTGGCTAGAGCCTATTTTTTATACTTTTGAAATTTTTAGTTTGTATTTTCAGCAGACATTGATACTCTGTGTTCCTCCTCATTCTGAGTTTCAACATACTTACTAGAAGATTTAGTGTTTGCTGTTTGCTGGTCACTCTTGTTCACTCACATATGTGGCTGACTAGTGTCAGGGTTGGACATGCCCACCTAAGAATATTGCGGTGTAGAGGACCTTTCTTTCTGGCAGCTTTCTTATGACCTGCCTTACTCCACTTGTCCTTTGTGCCTGGTTGAATCACTGTTTCTATTTTAGCAAAGATACTGTTGTTTAACTGTAATCTTTCTAGAAGAGCTTCTTCCCTTTTCTCATTTTTAACTGAGACGTAGCTTTCTTCCTTCTTTGTTTTTGCCGAGAACCACCTTCTTCCTCTGGATCCCCAGGCACTAGCCCTAGTTGGTGGTAGTGTTGCTAGAGGGCCTTTTCATGATTTGTGTATCTTGTGAACTCCAGCCCATTCTTTAAGACTTAGTTTGACTGTCACTTGCCCTATGGAATCTTCTTTGGCCGTTTCCTGAGCAAGTGAGTAATATTGATATTTAAAACAATAATATGTGCCAGACAAAATATTAGACATTTTACAAGTCTTATCTAGGTAATCTTACAACAGCTGTAAAAGACAGTTGCTATTACTGTATTATCTTTACGTTCTATATGAGAAAACAGAGCCAGTAAGTGGTACAGGTGGAATTAAAATCCTTGTCCCTTTCATTCCAAAAATTATGTTTCCCACTAAATCATGTGCCTTCCCTAGTCACTCCCTCTTTTGTATCATTTCTGTGCTTTGCACATACTTATTGACATCGTAATCCTTATTACTAAGGGTCATGTCTCGATAATCTCTTTAACCCTAGCACCCAGGATAACCCTTGATATATAATAGGTATTAAAATATTTGCTAGACACCTGCTATCAGAAAGTTAGATTCTCTCTTGGCCTGTTGTCCTGCTTGGACCTCTGGTATACTTTCTGCTTAATTCCCATTTGCCCTCTGGACAGTCTTCCTGACCAGCTTACAGAGCCCTTGTCAGGAAGTACCTCTTAACACGTTTTTGGGTAATGCTGGTGCTAGAGTCAGACTCTTTTTCTCTCCTATTCTGCAAACATTAGCAGCCATGTCATATTGATTCCCCAGGTATGATGTTCTAAGTGATTTTATTTTTCTGCAAGTTTTAGGTTTGAGTGCTCTGGGTAAATGGCTCATTACTAGGATGAAAAGAAATAGGCTCTTCCAGAAAAGAGCCATCCTTACTTGACATGATGTAGGTAGGGAGCCTATGTCTCACGTGATTCTCCCCCTCCTCTTCCTCCTCCTCCTCCTTCTCCCCTTTCTTCTTCTTCTTAATACATGGTCTCACTATGTAGTTCAGGATGGCCTCAAACTCATGGTGATCCTCTTGCCTCACCCTCCCAAGAGTTGCGATTACAGGCATGTGCCACTATGCCCAACTTCCCATAATTCTTTTTTGGTCTTGGTTATGACATACATGTTTTATCATGAAAGAAATATGAACCAATTATTGCTAGTTGCACACTGCAAAAATAATGATATTTTGTTGAGTAGTAAGAATTATGACCAAAGTCTATAGTTGTGGGGGCCTTAGTAAGGCAAGCAGAAACGTTTGGGATTTGACAGTATGGTCCATCACTGAAATAAATACTTGTGTTCATATTCTTCTAGATTCCTGAAAACCAAACATCTTGACTAGAAGATAAATATGGTAGTGCGGTTATAACATCTAGTCAAAAAGAAAATTTCCAGCATCAGGTAGAAATTTAGCCTGGTTTGAGTCCACCTTGGTGTAGAGATTTTGGTGTTTTGCTACAAAATAGAGTAGGGGTTGGATTTTGGTGCAGTTGTTTTGTCCAGAAGATTCACAAATACATTCTGACTGTATTTGCATGTGAGGCCATTGGCTATCTAACCACCTGTGTGGCACATTATTTTTTTAAGTTCCAAAGTACTGTTTTTATCAATTGATGAGTCATTTTAAGTCAATAATCCTTATTTAATTTAGGTCTTTTGCTGGACATAATAACAAACTGAACAGGACATGGTTCACAGCTTGGAGGGGCCTCATAGACAAATAGGTTTTGCTATTGTTTTCTGTTTTATTAAATTAATTTCTCTGAAGCTTGAATCTGATGGTGTGTTGTTGTAGACTGTTTGGTGTTCCCTAATTTGCAGAGGTCTGACCACAAGGGGAAGTTGACTGGATTCCTCTGTTTGTGCTTTAGTCTTTGAATATGACCTTGAGGGTAAGAATGAATTTTCTCATAAGATACGAAACATCTGAGTTGGAGCCTTATGTGATCATTAATGTCAACTTGACTAAATTGAGAAATGCCCTGAGGATTCATTAAGTATGCTTCTGATGTGTCTGGGTGGGTTATGGAGGTGTGATCTTGTATATGATCCTTGGCCCCTCCCTCTCTGGTGCTGTTTTCTTTTTACGCTTCCTAAAAGCTATCAACTAAGCAGCTTTGCTCTGCCATGTCTTTCTACCATGATGTTTCTGTCTTCAACCCAGCCAGTTATGGACTAATTCTCCTGAAACTTTGAGCCAAATTAAACCTTTCTTCTTTTAAATTGTAGATGTTCAGTATTGTGTCACTGCAATAGGAAAGCTAACTAATACACACTATATCACAAATTTCCTAACTAATGGACAATTTCTGGCTTTGGAAAGTTTCTTTCAATACTCTTGGACAATCTGACATAGAGAACAGGTACTCTGAATGGCAATTTTTATATTAATATATTTTCACATTCTCTTAAATCTATTATCCTCTAATTTCATAAGGGGAAAGTAGGCTTTATTTCTTACAATATCTCCTGTTTAACTGTTTCTTTTATAGCCAGGGCCACTTCTCCTTAGTACATCCAGCCTTCACTTCATCTCTTTGCTCCATTTACTCCTCACTACCACAGACCTCCTGGTAAATTTTGATGAGGGCTTCCTTACAAGTGAAACTCTGTTAGTTGAGGTAAATTTGGGGCCTTCAACTTGTTTGACCTAATCTTTTATGTTAGGAAAGCAGTGATTCATTTTCATAGACTTTTAGGGCCAAAAGAGACCTCAAGATGTCCTGGTCAATGCTAAATCTCTTCTATGGCTTCCTTGCCAACTGACCTTCTATGTACCAGGAAAGGCCTGTACTGGTATAAAGCTCTCCAGGTTTAGTTATATATAGGAAAAGACATTGGATAACAACATTAAAGAATCAGAGAGCTTCTTGGTCTTATCAAGCTTCTTTGAACTAAATTTTCTTTATAACACTTTTGTTCTTAGGTTAAACTGTTAGTATAGTGACACACATAAGATTGTCCCTTTATATTGCAGCTTAATCAGTGGGAATGTTATGCAAATTAAAATAGGAAACAAAACTAATAGCACATATCAACTATTAAACATTTTTAAAAATTTCTGAAATAATGTAAATTTAAAATATGCTGTAAATCATTTAATAAGATAATACAGACTGATTCTCCTAATTGTGTCCTTAATGGAAATTATAAACAAATATTGGCCTTTAAAATATAAGACTATGACCTAGAAAGCTCATTTGGTTTCTCTTTAAGCTTAGTAAACAGTTATGAGCACATATAGTTAAAAAGTGAATATTCAGTATTCAGCGTGGTCTGATTATCTAATGTCAGACAATCCATAAGTTTTTTTTTTTCTTCACTTGAATAGAACACATTTTTGACTGAATTGACTGACTGTTTGGGTTCCTTGTAGACATAGTCTTAGCAAAGAAAACTAAAAAATTGTTTTTGTGGAAAAAAATTGTATCTAGTTTTATCTCATAAAACCATTCTTGTGTTTATTTTCTTGAGGAAATTGCTATAAGTATATTTTCTAGGACCAATATGTAAGAGACCTTTTTATGATTAAATAAAAGCTCAGAGATTTTCAGTATCAGAATTGTTCCATTGACTTGCCTTAGTTCTGAAAATAAAATGGAAATCGTTAGCCAAAGGAAAGCTCATGCATTAAATACTGATGTGATTTGAACTTATTTTATTTGCTTACATTATGTCTAATATCTATGTATGTCAAGTCTTTGGGGACACAAAGAAACATTACATCAGAAAGGTTTTTGGTTTTCTAATACATATTTTTATATCTAAAGCCCTGTTTAAACATAATTCCATGGTTTTATAGAAGAAGAGCTATTAATCTTTGTGCTTATATAAAGATAGGTTTGCAATACTTGATTAATTTTATGCCTCTAAACTATGAATGGCATCCTTTGGCTTGTTAGATAGTAGATTTATTTTAGCAATAAATCTTTTAAATTAATTCATTAATGAGAAAGAAATAAATGTGAGTAAACATTTGTTCTATTTTGTTTTTTTCTTAAGCTAAAATAATTAGAATTCAGCCAGCCAAAAAGAAGTTAAATTTGAAATCTAATTCTTGTCAAGAAATTTTGCATGTAACTATTCAACCTATTGTTTTAGAATTGCTGCGGTAAGAAAGTAGAACATTACTTTGGCAAATGTGGTAGTTGGCAGGCTGGAGAACAGAAATGAAACTCCTTAGTGAGTAATAGGAACTCCTATGCTTTCTGAATATAGCTACTGAAAATACCTCTAAGGCAATGGATAAATCAGAAAATGGGAACAAGAAAGTGTTTAGAAGTTTATGTCAGTGTCAGTGATGTCATGATGATGATTTATTGAGAATTGTTGAAAAAATAAAGGAAATGCTTTCTGAACAAAGCTAAGGAAAAAAGAACTGCTTTTAGATCCTTCAAAAGCCATTTTAAATGGAAAATTTATTCACTTATTTAATAAATTTTATTATATATCTTTGAGGTTTACAATATAGTTATAGAATTTATATAGGAAGTAGTTAGTATAGTGAAGCAGATTAATGTATTTATTATCTAACATAGTTACTTCTTTTGGGACAAGAGTAACTAAAACCTACCTGTTTAGGGCTGGGGATTTAGCTCAGTGGCACTGCTCACAAGTACAAGGTCCTGAGTTTGATCCCCAGTGCCAAAAAACCCCACAAAAACCCAAAAAACCAACATACCTGTTTAATAAAAGTCCCTAATACAATAGCATTTTTATTAACTTTAGCCTTCATGTTGTTGTACAATAGATCTCTAGGCTTGTTCATTCTACACAGCTGCTGTTTCGTATCCTTTGACTTACGTTTTTCCATTTCCTTTCCCCTCTCCCCTATGTTAACCACCATTTCATTCTCTGTCTTGTGTATTTGAGCTTTAAAAAAAACCCCTCACATGTAAATGAAATTATGCACGTTTCCTTTCTGTGTTTGGGTATTTCACTTAGCATAATGTTCCTTAGATCCATAGCAAATGGCAGTATCTCCTTTTTAGAGACTGAATTATATTCACATATCACATTTTCTTTATCCATGCTTTTGTCAATGGGGATTTAGATTGTTTCACATCTTGGCTACTGTAAGTAATGCCACAGTGAACAAGGAAGTGAAGCTATCTTTAGCAGGTCGTGACTCACTCTCTCCTCTCTGTCTCTCTCTCTCTCTCTGTCTCTCTCTCTAGCTAGAAAAAAATGAAGACAACAGCTTCATTTATAATAGCATTAAAAAAGAAAAAACATGAATAAATTTAGACAAAAGATTTGTACATTGAAAACTAAAAAACTTGATGAAAGAAATTAAAGAGGCAAAAACTACTGTAAATGGAAAGATATCCCATGTTCATGGAAGGGCAGAATTAATACTGTTAAAAATGTCCATGCTATCCAAAGCAGTATACAGATTTATCACAATTCCTGTCAAAATTCCAATGCCATTCTTCACAGAAATAGAAAGTTTCTAAAGTTTATATGGAACTATCAAGAAAAAAATCCTCAAGTAACCAAAATACTAGGAGAAAGAAAAGCAAAGTCAGAGTCATCACAATTCCTGATTTAAAATTGTATCACAAAGCTATAGTAATTAGTAATTAAAATAGTATCATAGTCACATGAAAAAAGGCATATGGACCAATGGAACAGAATAGAACCCAGAAATAAATCCAAACAAATATGGTGAACTAATTTTGGACAAGAACACCAAGATAACACAATGAGGAATGGGTAGACTTCTCAACAAATGGTCTTGAAAAAACTGGATTTCCATTTGCAGAAAAATGAAATTTGGCCCGATCTTACAGTATAAGATCTGATATATGATATCATCTCAAAATGTATGACAGATCTAAATGTAAGATCCCAAACCATGAAGCTTACAGCAGAGAACAGAGAAGAAAAGGTTGTTGACAGGGAATTTCTGAATACACCAGAAACTCAGGCTACAAAAATAAACAAATAGGACTACCTGAAACCAAAAACTTTCTGCATAACAAAGGAAACAACAAAATGAAAAGGCAACCTATGGACTGGGAAAAATAATTATAAACTACACATCTGATAAGTGGTTAATATATATATATATATACACATGTTATATTAACTCAATAGCAGAAAAACAGAAATCAAATATCTAAAATCTTGTTAAAAAATCCTGTTGAAATTTGTATGTGTGTGTGTGTGTATGTGTGTGTGTGTGTAAAACTGGAAGGATATGGTAAGTATGCTTTTAGGAGTATTGTTTACAGTGTGGGAACTCAGTACAGTTTAAATAAACCTTTACATTATTAACAGTTCTTACAGTTTCTTATAAAAAGTGCCATAAAATAAGTATACTTAATGCATACATAGAATGATACCTTACACATCTGATGTGAAACATTTCTAAACCTGCAGTGAGAAAGTAGTATTTTTCCTAAACATAAAGGCTATTATTTGCAGATCTATTCCACTGCTCTGAGTCAGTGATGGTTACAGGCTTTATATTTAACTGGAAATGCAAAGCATTTTCTTCTAGGCTTGAAGTTAAATCATGTTGTAAAGTGTATATGGGTACATTCTGAGTTGTCTTTGTCCTGCTACATTTACTTTAAAAACAAGGGAAACCATTTGTAAGAGGTGTGTATATGTGCGCATGTGTTTGTTCAGTGGCATCAGACACATTATTTTCTCCCTCTGCCTGTTTGAAAGGTACTTTTTATGCACCTTTCCTAATGCTTGCCATTATGAATTTTAACAGAAAAGTTCTCCCCACTACTTTGATGAAAGATCATACGTATTGAGATGACTTGCCTATTATTTCTGTCTAAATAACCCTGGAATACCCAGTACCCATCACCTGGGATAAATACACATTTGACATTTAGGATTTTTGCATTTATTCACAAATGAAATTGGCCAATAAAATTTCTCCCCCTTTTTGGGAACCCTGCCATGTTAGCTAACTGAATAAAGTGAGCTACATGGCTTTGCATTGCTCTGCAAGTTTATACGGAAATCATCTGTTCACTGAAAGTGGAAAAGAGCTCCGCTATAAAACTTGCTGAGTGAAATAATAAGTGCTCTGAAGAGAAAGTAAGGTGAAAGAATTGAGTGAACACACTCTTTTGGATCAAGTGTATAGAAAGGGCATCTTAAATGAGAAGAGACCACAGTGAAGTGAGGGAGCAGGTCATGTTTGAGAGAAAAGCAACATAGGCAGAAGAAGCAGAGGGCAAAAATCTTCTTGCTTGGCAGAGTCAAGGAACAGTAAGGAGACTAGATATTGGGGGGCAAGTGGTAAGATATGAAATCTGAGAGGTCATGAGGAGTCAAGTTATGTAGGGCCTTATAGACAAAATTCAACAAAACTTGCATTTTTGTCATTTCTGTACATCTTAAATTTTGTTCCTTAACTTTTTCTATCTTTTTTATTTGACTGCCCTCTTAGCATATTTTTCTACTTTGTCATGATTTTAATAAAAGTTTAGGAACATAAGTTTTCTTTTAAGTACAGTTTTGCTACATGCCTTAACTTTCTAGGATGTAAATCATATGGTATCCCTATATCTGTAAGGGAACTCAACAAGCATAAGTTATTAATGAGCACATTGCTGCCCCAAACAAAATCAGGATTCTCGCAGTAGGGAAGAATGGGATAGTAAATATTGGATAAGCTACTAGCAATATCTCTCATAAAATCCTATGGGCCTGGCAGGCTTTCCGGGGGACTCATGTGTTATATATGTTGTCACCAAATATTACAAAATTGAAAGGTATCCAGTGTATTTTATGAAATTTTCCAGCATCTCATATCAAAACCCAACAAAGATGGCTGAACAGGAAAATTATAGACCAAGTTAATGTATGAATATAACTGTGAAAACTCAAAATACAAACATGCCAATTTTTCAGTACCTTAATGGAACCATCCATTATAAGTGCATAAGTTTCATAGTATAAATGCAAGAATACTTTAATATTAGGAAATATTTCAATACAATACGACATATCAGAAGATCCAATAAAATGTGATAATCAAAATAGATAAGGTCTTGGTAAAATATTGTTTGATTAAAAGACCGATCTTAAGACAATTAAGACCAGAAATATATTTCTTTAATGAAATAAAGATATTTAACATCCTATTCTGGCCAGGTTTATCCCAGTTTAAAGAATAGAAGTTTAGTCCAGATATCTCAAACCTTCTAACTCTTTGACTAGAATAATAGCTTTAAAGAGTGTCTGAAATAGCATGCCATAAAACCATAATAATGTGCTCCTAGTTACTTCTGCAAGTTTCTCAAGGTATTCCCTTCTCAGTACTGAAGAGTACATTCCTTCTTCCTTCCCCAGCTCAGATCATCCCAGAATGCCACTAGTTTGGTAGAATTCTGGGCATCCTGTTCTAGACCCAGGGTAAAATAGCATCCCCTTATTCCTATTTTTGCAATGTAAGTATAAAAATGAGATTACTTCTAATATTGCCTTTAAACTTTTAGAATTGGGTGGTTTCATGAAATCTTATTCCTTTGTGAAGTGTGTAATAAGAATGTACTCTGATAATAAATAGATTAAGGCTTTAAATTCTGAAACCACAGCATTTTGTGGGGAGAGGGGCAATATGGAGGATTGAAATGCTGACCCTTGCAATGAGCTACATCTCCGGCCCTTTTTGTTATTTTTTATTTGAGACAGGGTCTCACTAAATTACTAAATTGCCTAGGCTGGGTTTGAGATTGTAATTGTCTTGCCTCAGCCATCCAGAATGCTGGGATTATGGGCATGTGCCACCACACCCAATTGTAATGTATGTTTGTTGGATTCTCTTCCTTTGCATTTAATTTCTTGTTCTGCCCCATGGATTCATTCTGCTGGGCTTCCTGGGGTTGTGATCCTCATTGTCTTTTCCTAGGATATTGTCTAAAATTTTTTGGAGTGCTGGTTTGGTATTCATGAAGTTCCTAAGGTGCTCTTTGTCATGAAAGTATCTTATTTCTCCATCAATTTTGAAAGATAGTTTTGCAGGGTACATCGATCTGGGTTGGAGGTTGTTTTCCTTTAGGGCTTGAAATACATCACTCCAAGCTCTTCTTGCTTTGAGGGTTTGCATTGAGAAGTCTGCTGTGATTCTGATGAGCTTTCCTTTGTATGTTATTTGTTTCTTTTCTCTAACTGCTTGCAGAATTTTGTTCTCTTTGGTTTCTGGAATCTTAACTATTATATGCCTAGGTGTAGATTTTTTTTGATCAAGGCTAGTTGGAGTCCTGTATGTCTCACTTTTCTGTATGTAGAGTTCTTTTTCCCTGCTTGGGAAGTTTTCTGCCATCCCTCTGTGAAGAGTTTTTTTATGTCGTCTGCACTCTGTCCTATTTCTTCATTGACTCTGATCAGTCTAATGGTATTCTTTGCATAGTCTAACAGCTGCTGGATTGATTTTTTTGTGGTCCCTTACTATTTTTAAGAAATTTTTCGTTTCCTGGTCACTAATTGCAATCCTGCCTTCTATATCTGAAATTCTATCCTCACATTGGCTCATTCTGCTGTGTAGACTTTCAGTGGAGTTTTTAATCTCCTGGAAATCTATTTGTATCTGTTTTATGGATTCCATTTGTTTCCTATGTTGGGATTCCATCATGTTCCTCAGCTCCTCTATTTTTTTTATCTGTGTCCTCTCTATATTTATTAATCATGTCTTGCACTATGGGCACAATCTCTGCTGTTACCTGAGAAGTTATTTCAGATTTCATTTTTTCCAGATCCTCTTTTGTTGCCAGTTCAGGGAGTCCAGGTGATTGAGTATCGGATTATTTCATCTCATTTCCCTTTGGGGTTGCTGTAGGTGATCTGGAAGTCTGGTTTTGAGACTTCTTTATATGTCTTCTCATTTCGACAGTGTGTGTGTGTGTTTGTATGTGTTTGTGTGTGTATGTTGCTGGTGGCCATGTGGCTCACCTCTTCTGTGCTGGGGACAGTGGTACAGCCTGTAATGTATGTTTTACACCAGTATTTTTAGATTTTTGTTTACCACAATCCACAGTAACATTCTATAATATATATTTGGATAATTAAAAGTTTCATAGAACTTACCAAGAATTTATGCAAAATACTGTGATATTATCTATTTTGTTCTACTTTATTAAAAAATGATATTCATCAAAGATGATTTCATAACCCATTACTTCAGCTTAATAAGACCCTATTTTAGACCACGTTTTTCAGCAGGTTTGTGGTCAAATTTTTTGTTAATATTAGTTTTTCATATTTATAGGAAATGCTTTTGATTCAAATTGCTAGCTTTTCACTGATTTCTAGGATATGAATTTTCTCAGTGGTGATTTCTTTTCTTTCTGCAGCTCTCTCTCCTGTGTGAATATAAGTCGAGAGCATTATAAACCTAAGGACCTCATCAATTAGAGTTTGCAATTGTCAAAATCAACCTACCATATCCTTTCTGATCTGGTTTTTTTCCTTGAAAAGTGGAATCATCTTTCAAGTTATTTTTGTTGCAGAATTAAGAAAATGGCTGACAGCAGTTTAAATAAAAACTCCACAAATTGCCCCAGTAGTTCTCAGAAAGATGGACTTTATTGTGATGCAAGCATTTCTCCAGTTTTGGTGGTGGAAATGTCACAGACATCAAGTACTGATAGTACAGAATTTTTATTTCCGCCAGATAGAAAAAAAGAAAAAATTACCAGCAGAGATGTTTCTGGGAATGATTTGGTAAATATTGAAGATTCAGCATGTCAGCACAATTTGACAACCCATTCTCTTATCTCATTCCTTGCTTCTTCTATATTCCTTGAGTCCTGTCAGCTAATTCATTGCCTTCTTAACTCTTAAAAGAACATTTCTTTCACACAGGACAGGTGAACAAAGTTGGTTGTTGGTTAGATGTTTGATATTTCCAATCACTGTCCAAGTTAAATATTTCTCAGGGTCCTGAGTTACACAGAATCTTGGGTTATACAGAAAAGAATTGGTTTTTATAGTTGAATTAAATCTGAATTTTTGAGCACTTTTGTCAACTGATGTAGACTGAGATTTGTGGTTGTGGTTAATAAGATTTGTAGTTTATGGTTATCTAGCTAGAATACCAAATATATTTTACAAATCAGTTTGCATTAGTTATAAACAACTTTTAGATAATCAATTGAAGTGATTTGTCTATATTCATGTATATAAAAAAGAATCAGTATGGAAAATTATAGCTGTTATGACATGACTTGGAAGACAAAGCAATCAGTTTAAGAAAAATCAGGTTTTAATTCATCAAAGTTGAAACTTTTTCACATTTTACTCTCACCTATTGTGATTTGTATTGTAGTATAGTTTCTTTATTATAGGTGTCTCTGAGTGAGTTGTTATTTTCATTTAGAGCATATTTTGTGAGTGTCTGACCAATCTATATATAAGGGATTAGAAATTTATGTTTTGAAACAAGGCTGATTGTTAACTCTGTGAAGTTACCTTCTCTGGTGTTTTTAAAGAATTATCAAGTAAATTCTGATGTATCTGTTATGCAGGTATCATGTACACCTACCTGGGTTGGGAAGATTGGACTGAGTGACTTCTTAAGGTCTTATGTAGGTTCATGAGCCAATGAATCACATAGGACTTAGAATTTGAAAAAAACCAGTAGACTGTTTTGTAATATAAATATCATCACACATATTAAAAATTTATCAGATGTATCTAGAGTTCTTTATCAACAAGAATATTGTGTCTTAAAATTATTTTTCCAAATTCCCTTTTTGTCCTAGCTATTAGGAACCTCAATCATAGAGAGAAAAACATCTCACCAGCAGTGGGGTCGAAGCAATGTTATGGAAGGAAAAGTTCCTCACATAAGGATGGAGAGTGGAGCAGCTATTGAGGTATGCAGGGGAAACAAGATAAAGCTATTAGGAACTTTCAGGTTTTTTTTTTCTAAACCAGTGGTTAATGGAAACCGGTGGTTAATGATTTTAAAATCAGTCTCTAGAGAAGTAAAGAAAGGAGAAAATTTTAACATTTTCAAGTATGTCAAAGTTTTTAATAAAGAAAATGCAGACTATATTCTGTTTATGGAGGACTAAATAGACTTTGATTCAAGTAGAGAGTATTTTATTTAGACAAAAGGAGAACATCTTGATCCAAGCATCTTGGCTAGTCTTAAAGACAATTGTGAAATCTTTGTGTAGATTTCTGGAAAACAGGGAGGCCAGGTGATTTTAAATAGTTCAGTTGTTCTCTCCCATGGCAATTGGTACTGAATCCATAGTTTTTCTTGTGAACCCCTCCATCTTTTCCAGATTGCTTCAATATCAGCATTATTCTTTCCAGAATTCCAATTAATATGTAAAATATGAATTAAATATTAGAACTATTTAACAAATTAAAAATTTTTCCCTTTAAAATATGATTAAAGGAAAAGTTACAAGAAGAAAATTGCAGTAATGCTAAGTAACTTTAAAAATAGTTTTGGAGCTATTTGGCAATTGACTTGAAGAGTTCAGGAAAATTCTTGAGAAATTTTGACTTAAGAAGTTTACATTTCCTCCTTTTAAATAAAAACCATGTACTTTAAAACTTCACAAATTTACTAAGTTTTAAATCTACTCATAAGAATTTTTCTAAAAGCTAAATGTGTTAATTTAAAAAATTATGAAAATGTGGATAGAGAAGTGAAGAAAATAAAAATCATCAGCCAGCTATAGCAAATTTAACATTTATTACATATTTTTCTAAGAGTTTGTCAGTTTTATTCTATTTTTCTTAAAAATTTTCCTATTTAAATTATGAAATATATGCATGTTTTGAAAGAAATAACTTTAACTGATAGAGTTGAAGTTCACACTTCTTTCCCACCTAACATGAATAGACCCATTTTAAATATTTTAGGCATTTAGAAGGGTGTGGAGACGGAAGTTACAGTCATCCACATTCTGCTACCCATAGTTAACTTCTCTTAATATTTAGATGAACAGCTTTTTGAACATCAATGTAAGCACCTACACATGCTTTTCATGCTTCATACTATATCATGAATGCTTTCTATGTCAATAAAAATATACTTACACTATCATTATTAATAGCATCTTCTGAAAATTATTAGAGACAAGAAATCATTTTCCCCTTATTTACCAGTATGTGGTGATATCAAAGCAGTGAAAAAAAAGATTAAATTATAAAAAAACTAACTGGGAACTTCTCATTTTAAAAAAATTTTATTTTATTGGTACATTTTAGGTATACAATATAATGACATTCATCACTGGAAATTTGCACCTTTACATAATCTCTCTTGGTTCTTATTTTTTCCCCCTTCCCTGCCCTCCCTTTAACTGCTCTGTCCCTCCCTATTTAGAAAGACTTTGGGAACTTCTCATTTTAAAGATCCTATTTATATAGTATTTTAATCTGTATCTAAATTGTGATTCTGTACATTTAGAAATTAGTAAAAGTTTAATTTTTAAAGGACAAGAAAGTGCAGGAAAGAAGTATGAAAAGTTTTTTTTTTTTCCTGTGGGGGAAAAATAAATGAACATTTTAATTGAGATTTAATTCACAATTCATTTTACATAATATATCGATAGAAGTTGCATATAAATACAATGAAATAAAATTATGTTTTGTCTTATGTTCTTAATAATCATCTAAGTTTTCTGACTTTGATTTTACTGTTATGCTATTATGTGGTATCAGGGAAGAGGGAGGAAATAGGTCTTTTAAGGGACACAAAAGGAACGGTTCCTTAAGGACCTTCATACCATCTTGGAAAAGAAAAATGAGCCAAAATAAGCAAGAGAGTAATAGTTTTTGAGGACCAATGTGTGCATGCTGAAGAAATAAAAATGAAGGAATAATCACCATGGTGCAGAGTTAAACAGGGAAGCCCTACAGGAAGGAGGTGAGTTGTTGGGCATTGAATCTTCTTTTAGGAAAATAAGAAAAGAGTGTGAGCAGTAGGAAATGTGAATGGCTTATTCCTCTGCTTCATGACAAAGGTGCAAGTGGCCACAGAAAGGTAGAGTGGTATCCATAGGGAGGCCTTGGCTGCCAGACCCGGCAGAGGCTTCACCTAGTGGCACTAGGCTCAGCTGCTCTCTCATGTGCTAGTCCCCATGCCTTGTGGGTCCAGAAACTCTTCTCGGTACTCTGGAGTGATTTGGATGGGGGAAATTGACTCCCCTCAAACTATTCACAAGAATGAAAGTATGAAGGAGTTACCTGTGTTTAATTTTACAATGTGAACCAGAATTCTGCTGTTGGAAAATCCAACACATTTTCTCTTTTTTAAGTAGAAGGTAAATGATAAGCAGAAAGATTCTTGGCCTGGATTATACAATTATGGGTGGTGTTTATTTCCTTCTCCGTTCTGATTTATATTAAAACTTCTGTCACACATTGCTTTTCCTAAACAAAGTGAATAAAGCAATAAAAATAAGATCTAGTAGAGATAAGGAAAAAGTGTTACTTCTTAAACAAGGAAGCACTTGTTCAATTGTTGTATGTATTGATTTTATGGTATAGCTTCCAGAGCTTTGGGACAATTTTTGAGTAAATGTATTATTTATATACATGCACACAGGCAAACATATATATGTGTATGTATTAATATTCTACTTGTCCTCTGTCTCACAAAGATATTTCATTAACATTATAGGTTGAAAAAGATTCATTTTTATACTTTAAAGCTTTTCCTCATTTCACCCTTAAGACTTTTATAGTTTCCCTCCAAAGGAGGATATTAATCAAAAAGTTAATCAAAACTTATTTTGAGTTAATTAAGATGTATTTATTAACACTGAAGCAAATATGTAGCAATGTCTTCTATTTGATTTTACCCTAGAGAAGAATCTCTTCCTTTGGGCCCAGAGCCCAATATCTGTCAGTATTATGTGCTCATGTTAAATACCAGATGAATGGCAGAGACAGATAAAGGAACTCTTTATTCTGTTTCTAGGAATTCTATACTTTTGGAAGAACGCTGGGACAAGGAAGTTTTGGAATGGTCTTTGAAGCTATAGACAAGGAAACAGACACTAAGTGGGCAATTAAAAAAGTAAATAAAGAAAAGGTAAGGGTCATTACAAGAGCGTATGTTAAGGACACAGTGCCAATGCAGGGTAAATTGGGGGAGCACTGCTTTCACACTAACACCAGCTCTGTCTGATGCTGGGGGCCAGGACCTGGACTGACCTACTGAGCAGTGTGGGCATTCTCTGCCATCCTGGAGAGGGACTAGTTCATGAACTCAGTCGATAAGTGCTGTCTGGAAAAAAACCAATGGAAGGATTAACATAACCATTGTAATCAAATTGGTAAATTTTGCCAGAGTGAGTTGAAAGTAAAGGCTGGTTCTCAGTATGTATAGGAGTAGGGCCATGGGCTACAGATGTCTTAGATAGAAGGGCGTTCTAATGCACTCTTCTAAGGTAGGTGTTTCTCCTATCCTTCCCTTTCATTCTGTTTCCTCATTCTTCACCGTTGGGTAATTCTTTGTTTCTTTATCCTGCCTGCTCCTTCAGTTTGAGCCGGTTTCTCCCATGACTATCTTGTATACTGTTTACTTATAACCACTGTATTCCTTGCTGCATTTCCTATTGGAGTGGACAAAAACTGGGCTTCTCTTTAAGGTAGAGTCCAAGGCCTGAGATCATTTGATCATACTTGGATAATTTGATCATACTTAGATCATTTTTTAATTAAGTTTATTGGTACATTTTAGGTATACAATACAGTTACATTCATTATTGGGATCTTGTACCTTTACATGATGTATCTTGGTTCCTATTTTTTCTCCAGTCCCCTGCCCTCCCTTCACACCCTCCACCCTTGTACTGGATCATTTTATCAGCTTTAAAAATTTCTATGCCTGGGAAAAAACAAAACAACAACATTATAGTGCTTTTCTCTCAAGTTTGTGATGATAAATATTATATTTATAAAACTAAACAATAGGTTTTATGTATTCTTTAAAACAAACTATAGTGCTGGGTGTGGTGCTGCATGCGTATAATCCCAGAACTTGGGAGGCTGAAGCAGGAGGACTGCCTTGAGTTCAAGGGCAGCCTGGGCTATATAGTGAGTTCAAGGCCAGCCTGCACTACAAAGTAAGTCTCTGTCTCAAAAAAACCAAACTGAAACAAAACAAAAAACCCCCCAAACTATAGCAAATTTCTTCCTAAATTTTAGTACAATAACATATCAATCTTCACAAAGCATTTAAGAACCTTTCTAGAATTTTTAGAATTCTTTAGAACTGTAGGTAGCATTCTTCAGTGCTAGCTAGAATGCTATTTCTGTTGCTTTCTTGGTGTCAGGTAGGTTAGAGGCTCAGTTTTATAGTATAGACAAGATAACTACTTGCAACTTTAGTAATTAATCTTTCACACATATCTTGATGTTGAGAGTTTATAAGAGGGCCGGGGATTTAGCCCAGTGGTTTTGCCGCCTGCTGCGCAAGCACAAGGACCCGAGTTCAATCCCCGGTACCAAAAAAAAAAAAAAGGTGAAAGAGAGTTTATAAGAAACTAGAGTAGTAAAATGAAATTATTATAGTCAGTATATGAGTTGGACAATATATTATTGCAGTCAAGATATTAGGGGAGGGACATAGGAACAGACTCGGGATGGATATTAGAAGAAATTATGGCAACTTTCCATGTCTATTCTAGACAAGAATTCGCTCCTTGTGGTCATTATTTCTAAACATCAAGATAAAACTTAAAATATGCTTGGATCCTACACAGATAAGGTATTCTACTCATCATAGGTCAGTATTCTACTCATCCTAAGACACTAAAGGTTGAAGAATAAAGGTAATTAGAAGCAGGAGTGATCCTAGCTAAAATTTTAATTAGATGATCTGTCTATTGTTTCTTTTGATCAAAAGAAGACAGTAAGACAAAATAAAAACATTTTCTCATAAGAAAACATTTCCAATAGATGTCCCTGGAAGATTTTGTTTTTATATCACATTGTCTTTCTGGTGTGAGAAATTGAAATGGTAAATAAGGACCAAAATGTATAACAGATAATGTGAAATAGGAAGAAATTGTTCAAAAAGAAAGGGAAACTGGGGGGGGGGATAAAAGGAAGGGAAAAGAAAAAAATGAGAAAAGAAGGCAAAAATGGAAACAAAGTTTTTTGTAAATAGGGAGGTGAGGGTGGTGGGAGGGAGGAGAGGGGATTGGGAGAAAAAGAAGAATCAAAATATGCCTTATACAGGTACAGATTCCCTTTGATGAATGTGACTGTTATGTATTTTTAAATTGTACCAATAAAATTAATTTAGACTTTAAAAATTATTTTGTTTTTATTATGCTAACATGAAAGAGTCAGTGTGACTTTTAAGGAAATATCAAAAAGCATATTAAAAATTGGAATAATTTTGCGAAGGGAAGATGACATGTTGTAGCTAATTTACAAAAAGAGCCCATGAGATAGATATGGTATGAGGCCAAATTAAATAGAATTTGAAATTGGACAAAGGAAGGAAGGGGCAGAATTTAATCTGATCATAGGATAAACTGCCTGGTATCATTTGCAAAAGAAACTTCTCAAGAAATGTAGGAAACAGTATAAAATAACTAACTTTTGTAATGAGGAATGTAAGGGTAACATTCCCATGTGAAATCTGTGTTTCTTCATCGATTAAGGCTGGAAGTTCTGCTGTGAAGTTACTTGAACGGGAGGTGAACATCCTAAAAAGTGTAAAACATGAGCACATCATACATTTGGAACAAATATTTGAGACGCCTAAGGTAAAGTTCCATCAGGTGCTACATTTTGGAAGTTGTTGTTATTACAAAATGAATATCATTCCATTCTGAAACAATCCCTCTGGGGCACAGTGCTCATGTCCTTGGCATGAGTCTGTCACTGGAGATTGATGACAACATTTTGGAGGACTTTTATTATTGATTGTATAATTAGGTGTCTGATGATTAGATTGATGGCTTTTGTAATATGCTCTGGTGGCACATTGGAAACAAATGTTTAAAATTAGAACAACTTCATACACAACCAATAGTGATTAGAGCTTCCTTAGAGATGGCCTTCCTTTTTGCTTTAGTTCTCAGTCTCTCAATTAGAGTCTATTGGAACATTTCAGACTTTTGCAAGTTTAGCTTGATGATCAAATCTGCATTATATACTTGGCATTATGTATCATTTCAATATATTTGATCTTTTTTCCTCTCTAGGTGTTATCATTCTTCTCTTTAAATGCTTGTAATTTTTATCTAGAGTAATTCAGATGCCTGGTTTATTTTTCATTCTGCCTCTAGATTGTGTAGATTTAGGTGTTTCTGTGATTGGGAGCAGGTATAATGGAGTAGTTAGCCATGTGGACTCTGGAGTCAGGTTGCCTGTGCATTTGAGTCCAGATTCCACCACCCATTATCCATGAGAGCATAAACAAGTTACTCAACCTCTCTATACTTCATTCCTCATCTGTAAAATTGATTTAATAATACTGTTTACTTCACTTTGGTTGTTGAAGCATTGAATGGGACAAAGTTAAAGCATTTGTCTTATTAAATGTTAATGTTGTTTGTTTTCTTTGACAGCCTTTAAGGTAGTAATAGTCAATTTGGGTTATGTGCTCTTTGATTTATTAAGAGTACTTGATAACAGTTAAAAATCATAATTGTCCTTCATGGAGTACTATATGGAAATGATACCAAAATATCAAGTCTTCTCTACCTTTTCAGTCTAGATTGTGATTATGCCCATCCTCCATCTTCCCTTCATCCTCTTTTTTCAGTGCTGGGGATCAAACTCAAGGCCTTGTGCATACTAAGTGTGAGCTGAACCACTGTGCTACACCCCAACCTTGAATTGTGATTTCTTTTTTTTAATATTATTTTATTGGTACATTTTAGGTATACAGTATAATGACATTCATCATTGGAAATTTGCACCTTAACATAGTCTCTCTTGGTTCTTATTTTTCCACCTTCCCCTGCCCTCCCTTCAACTCCTCCATCCCTCCCTCTCTAAAGACTTTCTTTCCATTTTTTCATTTTCTCTTATTAATTCCATTCCCTTCTTTCCTTTCCCCTACTCCTCCCACTTCCCCTTCCTCTTTGTCCCTTTTCTTCCTATTTCACATTATCTATTATACCTTTTAGTCCTTATTTACACTTTCAGTTTCTTACACTAGAGAAACTATTCAGTATTTACACATGCATGTCCTATTTATTTCACTTAAGAGTATTGCCTCAATGTGCATCCATTTAGCTATAAATGTCTCTACTTTCTCATTTTTTATGGCTGAGTAGTACTCCATTTTATTTTTAAAAACCCCACATTTTCTTTATCCAGTCTCCAGTTGATGGACAATTGGACTGTTTCTAAGTTGTAGCTATTGCAAATTGTGCTGCTATAATCATGGGTACACAAATATCACTGTGGTATGATTCTTTTAATTCTTTGGGGAAGATCCCCAGCAGGGAAATAGCTGGGTCAAATGGGACTTCCAGTCCTAGTTCTTTGAGGTATGTCCATACTGATTTCCACAGTGGTTGCACCAGTCTACACTCGCACCAGCAGTGGACCAGGGTTCCTCTTTTCCCATAGCCCCACCAGCATTTGTTATTGGTTGATTTCTTGATAGCAACCATTCTTTCTGGGGTGAGGTGGAATCTCAGCATTGTTTTCATTTGCATCTCTCCAATGACCAGTGATGTTGAACATTTTTTCATATGTTTATTTGCCATTTCTACTTCTTTGTCTGAGAAATGTCTCTTCATTTCACATATTCATTTTTGGATTGGGTCTTTAAATTTGGGAGGTCTGATTTTTTAAAGTTCTTTATAGATTTGAGATAGTAGACCTTCATCTGAGGGACTGCTGGTGAAAATTTTTTCCCATATTGTGGGTTGTCTCTTCACACTGCTGGAGGTTTCTCTTGCTGTGCAGATCCTTTTAGTAAGAAGGGATCCCACTTGTTGATTATTTGTGCTAGTTCACGGGCAGCTGAGGTTTTGTTCATAAAATCTTTTCCTACACCAATGTCTTCAAGAGTTCGACCTAACTTCTGTTCCAGTTGGTTCAGTGCTTCTGTTTTAATATTTAGGTCTTTAATCCATCTCGATTTTAGCTGAGTGCATGGTGAAAGATATAGGTCTAGTTTTAGTCTTTGGCAAGTTGAAACCTAATTTTTCCAGCACCACTTATTAAAGAGGCTATCTTTCCTCCAGTGAGGGTGTTTGGCTCCTTTGTCAAAGATGAGGTGGCTGAATGTGTCTGGTGTTGTTTCTGCATCTTCTAATCTGTTCCACTGGTCCTTAGGTCTGGCTCTTTGCCAGTACCATGCTGTTTTTATCACAGTAGCTTTGTAGTATAGTTTCAAGTTGGGGGTTGTAATACCCCCTGCCATGTCTCTGTTCCCTAGAATTGCTTTTGCTATTCTGGGTCTCTTCTTGTTCCAAATGCATTTTTGGATTGTTTTCTCAAGGTCTGTGAAGTATGCTGCTGGGATTTCAATTGGGATTGCATTGAATCTATATAGCAATTTTGGAAGTATGGCCATTTTCACTATGTTGATCCTTCCTGCCTAGGAGCAAAGGATGTCTTTCCATTTTCTGATATCATCTTCAATCTCTCTTTTCAAAGTGCTATAGTTTTCAGAGAAGAGGTCTTTGATTTCTTTTATTAGATTGATTCCTAGGTATTTCAGTTTTCTGGATGCTATTGTGAAAGGAATTGTTTGTCCTATTTCTTTCTCATTGAGTCCATTGTTCGTGTAAAAACAGGAAAGTTACGGATTTTTGTGTATTGACTTTGTATCCAGGTACTTTACTGAATTTGGTTATTAAGTCTAGAAGACTTGAGTCACACTGAAGACACTGAATCAACCTGCTGCAGACAGGCAGGTCTGTGGATGCAGTTCCGAGGTTGCCAGTTGCGTGGAAAACACTGAATCAGCCCACTGCACATAGGCAGGTCTGTGGACTTGGTCCTGAGGTTGCCAGTCATGCTGAAAACACTGAATCAGCCCATGCCCCGGCAGCAATCCAATGGACCCCCCCCATCCAATCCTTTAGCCTCTTCTCTGTACAGCCACCTGGTTCCATACTACAAAGACGCAGAGGACACTGGACCACCAGACCATTGTACTGGAGCTAATCAAGTTCTCAGCATTTAAAGAACTCCTGCCCAGAGGTACGGGCTTCTGAGCCACCGTCCCACTTCTCCTGGTCCAGAGGAAGGGGCTTCTGGGCCTCCAAACATCCCACTGCTCCCAACCGAGAGGAAGGGGCTTTTGGGCCACCATCCCTACTGCTGCGCCCGGCCCCTGTCCCACCTCTCCAGCTCAGAAGAGGTAATCCGTGCAGGCACTAACAGCCCCCCGGCCCAGTCGGAATGAGAAAGCACGTAAATAAGTCTCAAAACCAGACTTCCAGATCACCTACAGCAACCCCAAAGGGAAATGAGATGGAACACTCTGATACTCAACAACCTGGACCCACTGAACTGGCAACAAAAGGGGATCTGGAAAAAATGAAATCAGAAATAATTTCTCAGGTAACAGGAGCAATTATGCTCCTAGTGCAAGACATGATTAATAAATCTAGAGAGGAGCTGAAGAACTTGATGGAATCCCAACATAGGAAACAAATGGAATCCATAAAACAGATACAAATAGATTTCCAGGAGATGAAAAACTCCACTGAAGGTCTACACAGCAGAATGAGCCAATATGAGGGCAGAATTTCACATAAAGAAGATAAGATTGCAATTAATGACCAGGAAAAGAAAAATTGTTTCAAAATTATAAGGGAACATGAGAAATCAATCCAGCAACTGCTAGACAATGCAAAGAAAAATAACATAAGACTGATTGGAATCAATGAAGAAACAGGAGAGAGTGCAGATAACGAAAAAATTCTTCACAGAAATAATGGCAGAAAACTTCCCAAGCAGGGGAAAAGAACTTGACGTACAGATAAATGAGGCATATAGGACTCCAAATAGCCTTGATCAAAAAACATCTACACATAGGCATATAATTGTTAAGATTCCAGAAGCTCAACAGAAGAACAAAGTTCTACAAACAGTTAGACAAAAGAAACAAATCACATACAAAGGAAAGCCCATCAGAATCACAGCAGACTTCTCAACACAAACCATCAAGGCAAGAAGACCTTAGAGTGACATATTCCAAGCCCTAAAGGAAAACAGCCTGCAACCCAGATTGATGTACCCCACAAAATTATCTTTCAAAATTGATGGAGAAATAAGATACTTTCATGACAAAGAGCACCGTAGGAACTTCGTGAATACCAAACCAGCACTCTAAAGAATTTTACACAATATCCTAGAAACAGACATTGAGGATCACAACCCCAGGAAGCAAAGCAGAATGAACCCATCTGGCATGACAAGAAATTAAATGTAAAGGGGGAGAACCCAACAAAAAGAAAAAGTCATAGCAAAGATAAGTCAATACGTTTCAGTTATAACCATCAATGTTAATGGTCTCAATTCACCAGTCAAAAGAAACAGGCTGGCAGAATCGGTCAAGAAGCAAAATCCAACAATATGCTGCATACAAGAAACATACGTAATTCAAAATGAAACTCATAGACTGAAAGTTAAAGGGTGGAAAACAATACTCCATGTGACAGAAACCCCCCAAAAAGCAGGAGTAGCTATCCTCTTTGCAAATAAAGTGGATTTAAACCAACACTAATTAAGAGAGACAAAGAAGGACACTACATCCTTGTAAAGGAAACAATCCAACAGGAAAAGATGACAATCTTAAATATATATGCACCAAACACTAGTACACCCAACTATATAAAATAAATACTAACAGACATGAAAAGTCATATATGCACTAATACAATAGTAGTGGGGGGCATCAACACCCCACTGTCACAAATAGTTAGATCAACTAGACAAAAAATAAGTAAGGAAATACTAGAACTCAATCAAACTCTTGAACAAATGAACTTAACAGATGTTTACAGAGTGTTCCACCCCACAAAATCAGAATACACATTCTTCTCAGCTGTACATGGGTCATTCTCCAAAATAGACCACATACTCACACAGAGAACATGTTTAAGTAAGTGCAAAGGGAATTGAAGTTATCCTCTGTATATTATCAGACCATAGTGTGATGAAATTGGAGATCCATAGGAAAAGAAACTGGAAAAATTTCGTAAACACATGGAAATTGAACAACACACTTCTGAATAACCAACGGGTCACAGAGGAAATTAAAGAAGAAATCAGACAGTTCCTTCAATTAAATGACAATGACAATACAACATATTGGAATCTATGGGACACAATAAAAGCAGTCTTAGGAGGGAAATTCATAGCAGTGAATATGCATATTAGGAAAACAGAACGAGCCCAGTTAAAGAACCCGATGCTGAACCTCAAGCTTCTAGAAAAAGAAGAGCAGGACAACCACAAAGCTCATACAAGGGAAGAAATTATAAAGATCAGAGGAGAAATCAATGCAATGGAGACTAAGAGAATGATACAAAAAATCAATGAAGCCAAGAGTTGGTTCTTCAAAAGAATCAACAAAATTGACAAACCTTTAGCCAACCTTATCAGAAAAAGGAAAGAAAAGGCCCAAATCCATGCAATTAGGAATGAAAAGGGTGAAATGACAACAGACCCAGCAGAAATCCAGAGGATCATCAATACCTACTTCCAGAACCTATACGCCAATAAGATAGAAAACACAGAAGACATGGACAGATTCCTAGATACATTTGAATTACCAAAGTTGAATGAAGAAGACCTAAAAATTCTAAACAACCCAATATCAATCAATGAAATTGAAAATGTAATTAAAAACTTATCAACTAAGAAAAGCCCGGGCCCTGATGGCTTCACTGCTGAATTCTACAAGACATTTAGAGAGGAACTGCTGCCACTACTGTTTAAACTCTTCAGTGAAATTGAAAGGGAAGCAATACTCCCAAATTCATTCCTGGAAGCAAGCAACACCTTGATCCCCAAAGCAGAGAAAGACCCAACTGAAAAAGAGAACTATAGGCCAATCTCACTAATGAATATAGATGCAAAAATCCTTAATAAGATACTGGCAAATAGAATGCAGAAGATCATCAAGAAGATCATACACCCTGATCAAGTGGGATTCATCCCAGGAATGCAGGGATGGTTCAATATATGAAAATCAATCAATGTAATGCACTATGTCAATAGAACCAAGGACAAAAACCATGATTATCTCCACAGACGCAGAAAAAGCATTTGACAAAATCCAACATGCATGTATGATAAAAACAGTACAAAAAATTGGAATAGATGGTCTCTACCGCAATCTGATAAAAGCCATCTGTGAAAAACCAACAGCCAATATCATACTAAATGGTCAAAAACTGAAATCCTTCACACTAAAATCAGGAACAAGACAAGGATATCCACTATCACCACTCTTGTTCAATATACTTTTGGAAACATTAGCCACAGCAATTAGACAAGAGAAAGAAATAAAAGGAATAAAGATAGATAATGAAGAAGTCAAATTGTCATTATTTGCAGATGACATGATACTCTATATAGAAGACCCCAAGAACTCCACCAAAAGTCTTCTACACTTAATAACCAAATTCAGTCAAGTAGCTGGATATAGGTCAACACACAAAAATCAATAGCTTTCCTCTACACGAATGACAGACTCACTGAGAGAGAAATAGGGCAAAGAATTCCTTTCACAATAGCATCCAAAAAATTGAAATACCTACGAATCAACCTAATGAAAAATATCAAAGACCTCGTCTCTGAAAACTATAGCACTCTGAAAAGAGAGATTGAAGATGAGATCAGAAAATGGACAGACATCCCCTGCTCCTGGGTAGGAAGGATTAATAGAGTGAAAATGGCCATACTTCCAAAACTGCTATATAGATTTAATGCAATTCCAACTGAGATCCCAGCAGCATACTTCACGGACCTTGAGAAAACAATCTAAAAATTCATTTGGAACAAGAAGAGACCCAGAATAGCAAAAGCAATTCTAGGTAACAGAGACATGGCAGCGGGTATCACCATCCCCAACTTGCAACTATACTATACAAAGCTACTGTGATAAAAACAGCATGGTACTGGCAAAGAAACAGACCTGAGGACCAGTGGAACAGATTAGAAGATGCAGAAAGAATGCCAGACACACTCAGCCATCTCATCTTTGACAAAGGAGCCAAACACCCTCACTGGAGGAAAGATAGCCTCTTTAATAAATGGTGCTGGAAAAATTGGGTTTCAACTTGCCAAAGATTCAAACTAGACCTATATCTCTTGCCATACACTGAACTAAAATCGAAATGGATTAAAGATCTAAATATGAAAATAGAAATTCTGAACCAGTTGGAACAGAGGTTAGGTAAAACTCTTGAAGACATTGGTGTAGGAAAAGATTTTATGAACAAAACCTCAGTTGCCCATGGACTAGCACAAACAATCAACAAATGGGATCTCTTCTTATTAAAAGGCTTGTGCACAGCAAGAGAAACCACCAGCAGTGTGAAGAGACAACCCACAATGTGGGAAAAAATCTTCACCTGCTCTTCCTCAGACAAAGGTCTACTATCTCAAATCTATAAAGAACTTAAAAAGATCAGACCTCCCAAATTTAAAGACCCAATCTGAAAATGGGCATCTAAAATGAACAGATATTTCTCAGACAAGGAAGTAGAAATGGCAAATAAATACATGAAAAAATGTTCAACATCACTGGTCATTTGAGAGATGCAAATGAAAACAACGCTGAGATTCCACCTCACACCAGAAAGAATGGCTGCTATCAAGAAATCAACCAATAACAAATGCTGGCGGGGCTGTGGGGAAAGAGGAACCCTGCTCCATTGCTGGTGGGAGTGTAGACTGTTGCAACCACTGTGGAAATCAGTATGGACATACCTCAAAGAGCTAGGACTGGAAGTCCCATTTGACCCAGCTATTCCCCTGCTGGGGATCTTCCCCAAAGAATTAAAAGAATCATACCACAGTGATATATGTGCACCCATGTTCATAGCATCACAGTTTGTAATAGCTGAAACTTGGAAACAGCCCAAATGCCCATCAACTAGAGACTGGATCAAGAAAATGTGGTTTTTTAAAATAAAATGGAATATTACTCAGCCATAAAAAATGAGAAATTAGAGACATTTATAGCTAAATGGATGCACATTGAGCTGATACTCTTAAGTGAAATAAATGGGACACACATGTATAAATACCAAATAGTTTCTCTGATGTGAGAAACTGAAAGTGTGAATAAGGGCTAAAATGTATAATAGGTAATGTGAAATAGGAAGAAAAGGGGCAAAGGGAAAGGAAGTGGGAGGGGTAGGGGAAAGGAAAGAAGGGAATGGAATTAATACGAGAAAATGGAAAAATAGGAACAAAATCTTTGTAAATAGGGAGGACTGGAGGGGTTGAAGGGAGGGCTGGGCAAGGGTGAAAAATAAGAACCAAGAGAGATTATGTAAAGGTGCAAATTTCCAATGATGAATGTCATTATATTGTCTACCTAAAATGTACCAATGATTAGAATGAATAATTGATAATGCAAAATAGGAAGAAAATGTCCAAAGGGGTAGGGGTAGTGGGAGCGGCAGGGGAAAGGAAAGAAAGGAAATGAAAAATGCTGAGAAATGGAAAAAATGGAAATAAAGTCTTTATAATTAGGGAAGGGTGGAGGGCATGAAGGGAGGGCTAGGAATGGGAGAAAAATAAGAACCAGGATGCATCATGTAAAGGTACAAGTTCCCAATGAGAAATGTAATTGTGTTGTATACCTAAAATGTACCAATAAAAGAATTAAGAAAGAAAAAGTCTAGAAGACTTTTGGTGGCATTCTTGGGGTCTTCTATATAGAGTATCATGTCATCTGCAAATAATGACAATTTGCTTTCTTCATTTCCTATCTTTATTCCTTTTATTTCTTTCTCTTGTCTAATTGCCATGGCTAATATTTCCAAAACTATATTGAACAGGAGTGGTGATAGTGGACATCCTTGTTTTGTTCCTGATTTTAGTGTGAAGGATTTTAGTTTTTGACCATTTAGTATGATACTGGCTGTTGGTTTTTCATAGATGGCTTTTATCAGATTGAAGTAAGGACCTTCTATTCCAATTTTTTGAAGGGTTTTTATCATGACCGATGCTTGTTGGATTTTGTCAAATGCTTTTTCTGCATCTATTGAGATGATCATATGGTTTCTGTCCTTGGCTCTATTGATATAGTATATTACATTGATTGATTTGCATATGTTGAACCTTTCCTACATCCCTGGGATGAATCCCACTTGGTCAAGGTGTATGATCTTCTTGATGATCTTTTGCATTCTATTTGCCAGTATCTTATTAAGGATTTTTGCATCTATGTTCATTAGTGAGATTGCCCTATAGTTCTCTTTTTCAGTTGGGTCTTTCTCTGCTTTGGGGATCAAGGTGATGCTTGCTTCCAGGAATGAATTTGGGAGTATTGCTTCCCTTTCAATTTTGAAGAGTTTAAACAGTAGTGGCAGCAGTTCTTCTCTAAATGTCTTGTACAATTCAGTACTGAAGCCATCAGGACCCAGGCTTTTCTTAGTTGGTAAGTTTTTAATTACATTTTCAATTTCATTGATTGATATTGGGTTGTTTAGAATTTTTAGGTCTTCTTCATTCAACTTTGGTAATTCATATGTATCTAGGAATCTGTTCATTTCTTCTGTGTTTTACATTTTATTGGCATATAGGTTCTGAAAATAGGTATTGTTGATCCTCTGGATTTCTGGTGGGTCCATTGTAATTTCACCCTTTTCATTCCTGATTGTATTGGGCCTTTTCTTTCCTTTTTCTGATAAGGTTGGCTAAGGGTTTGTCAATTTTGTTTATTCTTTCGAAAAACCAACCCTTGGCTTCATTAATTTTTTGTATCATTCTCTTCATATCCATTGAATTGATTTCTGCCTTGATCTTTATAATTTCCTCCCCTGTATAAAGTTTTGGTTTGTCCTGCTCTTCTTTTTCTCAAAGCTTGAGGTTTAGCACCAGGTTATTTAATTGGGCTTGCTCTGTTTTCCTAATATGCGTATTCACTGCTATGAATTTCCCTCATAATACGGCTTTCGTTGTATCCCATAGATTCCGATATGTTGTATTGTCATTGTCATTTAATTGAAGGAAATGTCTGATTTCTTCCTTAATTTCCTGTGTGACCCATTGGTTATTCAGAATTGTGTTGTTCAATTTCCATGTGTTTATGAAATTCTTGTGGTTTCTTTTGGTATTGATCTCCAATTTCATTGCACTATGGTCTGATAATATACAGGGGATAGCTTCCATTCCTTTGTACTTACTTAAACATGTTCTATGAGTGAGTATGTGGTCTGTTTTGGAGAATGACCTGTGTGCAGCTGAAAAGAATGTGTATTCTGATTTTATGTGGTGAAACACTCTGTAAACATCTGTTAAGTTCATTTTTCCAAGTGTTTGATTGAGTGCTAGTATTTCCTTACTTATTTTTTGTCTAGTTGATATATCTATTTGTGACAGTGGGGTATTGACTTCCCCCACTACTATTGTATTAATGCATATATGACTTTTCATGTCCGTTAGTATTTATTTTATATAGTTGGGTGCACTAGTGTTTGGTGCATAGATATTTATGATTGTCATCTCTTCCTCTTGGATTCTTCCCTTTACAAGGATGTCGTGTCCTTCTTTGTCTCTCTTAATCAGTGTTGGTTTGAAATCTACTTGATCTGCAAAGAGGATAGCTACTCCCCTTTTTTTCGGGTTCCTGTCACATGGAGTATTGTTTTCCACCGTTTAACTTTCAGTCTGTGAGTTTCCTTTTGAATTAAGTATGTTTCTTGTATGCAGCATATTGTTGGATTTTGCTTCTTGACCAATTCTGCCAGCCTGTTTCTTTTGACTGGTGAATTGAGATCATTAACATTGATGGTTATAACTGAAACGTATTGACTTATCTTTGCTATGACTTTTTCTTTTTGTTGGGTTCTCCCCCTTTACATTTAATTTCTTGTCATGCCAGATGGGTTCATTCTGCTTTGCTTCCTGGGGTTGTGATCCTCAATGTCTGTTTCTAGGATATTGTGTAAAATTCTTTAGAGTGCTGGTTTGGTATTCACGAAGTTCCTACGGTGCTCTTTGTCATGAAAGTATCTTATTTCTCCATCCATTTTGAAAGATAGTTTTGCAGGGTACATCAATCTGGGTTTGAGGTTGTTTTCCTTTAAGGCTTGAAATACATCACTCCACACTTTTCTTGCCTTGTGGGTCTGTGTTGAGAAGTCTACTGTTATTCTGATGGGCTTTCCTCTGTATGTGATTTGTTTCTTTTCTCTCACTGCTTGTAGAACTTTGTTCTTCTGTTGGGTTTCTGGAATCTTAACAATTATATGACTATGTGTAGATTTTTTTTGATCAAGGCTAGTTGGAATCCTATATGCCTCACTTATCTGTATGTCAAGTTCTTTTCCCCTACTTGGGAAGTTTTCTGCTTTCACTTCTGTGAAGAGTTTTTTTATTTGTCTGCACTCTCTCCTGTTTCTTCATTCCCTCCGATCAGTCTTATGTCATTCTTCTTTGCATCATCTAGCAGCTGCTGGATTGATTTCTTATGTTCCCTCACAATTTTTAAGAAATTTTTCTTTTCCTGGTCACTAATTGCAATCTTATATTTTTTATCTGAAATTCTGTCCTCACAATGGCTCATTCTGCTTTCTAGACTTTCAGTGGAGTTTTTAATCTCCTTGAAATCTGTTTTATGGATTCCATTTGTTTCCCATTTTGAAATTCCATCATTTACCTCGGCTCCTCTCTAGATTTATTAATCATGTCTTTCACTGTGAGCACAATCTCTGCTGTTATCTGAGAAATTATTTCTGATTTCTCTTTTTCGAGATCCTCTTTTGTTGCCAGTTCATGGAGTCCAGGTGATTGAGTATCATTGTTCCATGTCATTTCCCTTTGGGTGTGCTTTAGGTGATCTGGAAGTCTGGTTTTGAGACTTGTTTTTGTGTCTTATCATTTTCATGAGTGTGAGGGCAGGGGTGTGTGTGTGCTGTTGGTGCTTGTGTGGCTCACCTCCTCTGAGCTGGGAGCAGTGGTATGGCAGCCTGGAAGCCCCTACCTCTGTGCTGGGAGTGGTGGTACAGTGGCCTGGAAGCCTCTTCCTGTGTGCTGGGAGCAGTGGTATGGTGGCCCAGAAGTCCCTTCCTCTGTGCTGGGAGTGGTGGTATGGTAGCCCGGAAGCCTGAGTTGTGATTTCTTTTGTCTCCAAATATTCTTTGAATAGTTTTGTTCTTTGTCTCTGTTTTAAGCAATTTGATTATGATGTGTCTTGATATAATCTTCCTCATGTTTCTTGTGCTTGGGGTTCATGGAGCCTTTTAAATCTGTGAATTTATGATATTCATCAAATTTAGGAAAGTTTTTTTTTTTTTTTTAATTTAGGAAATTTTTGACCATTATTTCCTCAAATACTTTTTGTTTCTCTGTTCCCCTTTGGGGACTCCAAGTACATATGGAAGATTGTGTGATAGTGTCCATAGTATGATGCTGCTCTGTTCACTTTTTTCACTGGTTTTTTTCCTTCTTTCATTGTGTATGATTTCTATTGCTGTGTCATCAGATTTAGTAATCTTCCATAATATTACATGTGCTATTAATCTCTTCCAGTGAAAGTTATATACATATATTTATATATTTTATAAAATTTTATATTTATTAAATATATATTACATGTATCTATCAATATACTCAATCCTTCCTACTTCCTGAATATAATTATAACTACAGCATTTAATGTATTTCTTCTGATTTTATCATGTATGTCATTTCTAAGTCAGTTTAAATTGACTAAATTGTCCTCTTCATTATTTTCCTGCTTTATATACTTGTTGATTTTTTTATTGGATGTTAGAGATTGTGAATTTTATTATTTTTGGTGTTGCATTTTTTATATTCTAAGTATTCTTGAGGTTTATTTTAGGCATATACAGTAGTTAAGTCACTGGTAAACACTTTGGTACTTTCAAAGCTTGCTATAATTTCTGTTAGGTGGTACAATCTTGATTATTCTAGAACTAATTTTTCCCTGCTACTGAGGTATGACCCTGCTGCGTACACATACTCTACCTAAAGTTCCATGAATTATGAGGTTTTTCATTCTGGCTAGTCTGTTCCTGGACATGTTCTCTCTGTTCTTTTTGTGTGGTTCTTTTCACAGCTTTGGAAAAAGACCATGTGCTGATTAATACTCTGCTAAGACTTGAAGTAAATCTGGAGTTTTCCCTCTTTGACACTGTCATGTGAATTTTAGTTGTCCTGGCTTTGTTGGACTCCCAATTCCACTTCCTCAAATTCATGGAGGCTTCTGGGGTCTGCGTGGATTCTCCTTCCCTGCCTGTGGTTTAGAAATTTTCTCCAGATAGGAAGCTAGGATAATCACAGGGTTTCTCTCCCTCCCTCCCTCCACCTCCCCCCACCCACTCTGATCACTATGTAGTCTGATATCCAATGTGTGAACATTGTTTTAGATATTTTGTCCAGTTCTTAGTTGTTTTCAGCAGAAGGATAAATCTAATCTGTTACTCCAGCATGGATACAAGTGGAAATCCCAGTCTAGAAGAGTTTGAATGCAAAGGAAACCATTACCTGTGATTGTCTTTTTGTGTGTATTGCTTATCCTTTTCATATAGGTCAGATATGCCCCTTTTACTCTATTAAATGCAAACAAATATCTAGTCTTTTCATTAAAGCCATCTTAAGGAAATTGCTGCCCAATTGATTATTTTAATACAGATCATTTAGTCTGGCTATGCTAAGGTTTCTTGTGAATCTAAATATTCTCCAGATCTATATGATTGTTCTTAGTAATTATAAACTTTGTTTTATAGGTTTTATGCTATAATTTTGATCAACTTACATATTTAAAATTGGCATCAATTTATATTATAACCACTGTTAATGCAACTTTTCCTTTCAAAGAGTTCGCTTACCATTTCATGTACCAATGATCTTATAGTGCTGCCAATGAAAAAATATGGCTCAGTTCAAAATCTTATGTGTGTGTTAGACTTTTGCAGATACTTTTGTAATTCTAAAATGGCCTGCATTTCAATGAATCAGGATTGTGAGTATAGGAAGAGAGGCTGTTAACCTCCTATTTCTGCTTTAAAGCTTACTGATTGAATACAGAAATTGTATTAACAGTAGTTATAAGAACAGAAATGGATCTCAAAATATTAATCACAAAAACCTAGCAGCAGAGGTTAGAATGGGGATATAGGAGTTAGTCTGTGCCTGACAGCAACACATATGAAGAAGACTTGCATTTTAGTTACCTGAATCTTTTTGACTGAATAGGTGACTTGACTGTTTTAATACCTAAAGAGATCTTAATATGCCTCAAAAGAAACGGCAAATGTGAAAGAGGCATTTCATCCATGCCTTCTCACCAGAATACCCAGTTAGCCAGTGAGTCCCACTGTTTACCTCTCCTAGGTGTTTTCACATCTTTTTTCTTGTTCCCTTTTTCGTCTCCATTCTGAGCCTCACATCTACTCCTATAAACAGAAGTCGGTATATGACAGCTTGTGAGCTAAATCTGGCTGCTGCACATTTTTGTATGGCCCATAAGCTGTACATTTTCAAATCTTTGAAAAAAGTGTAAAAGAGTAATATTTCATGACATGTGAAAGTTATATGAAACTCAAATTTCCAAGTCCATAAATAAAGTGTTGTTGTCTTGTTTATGGCTCCTTTCGTGCTGTGGCAGCAGAGCTGAGTAGTTGTGAAAGAGATTGTATGTCCTGCAAAGCTCATAATATTTACTCTTGGGTTTGGCCTTCATAGAAAAATTTTGCTGATCCCTGCTATACATTACCATTAGAGTATTCATTGAGAAATGCAAAACTGGTAATACTGTATAACTTCCTGTCTCCCAATTTGATAGCTTAAAAGTCTCCAGTGACTTGTTGCATATGGGAAAAGAAATCCATACGCTTTAGCATGATATCCAAGACCCTTTACAAGCTGGCACCAACCTGTTCTTAGCTTCACCCCTCACCACTCTACTCTTCCTTACTCTACTGAGCTTCCAGTGCTCCTGAGATGTTCGTCATTCTTTTAACCAGTGCTGTTTCAAGTTTTACAGTCCATTCCATGTACTCTGCCTTTTCTTTTACATTCTCTACCTGTAAATCTCTGTTCAGATATTGGCCCTGGCTTTAATGTCTCTCCTCAGTGAGCGTTCTTTAGGCAGAGGCTGCTCCTCCTCCATAATCCCATGGCATTTTGGGTCATTAGCATTTGGCACATGATATTGTCATTGTGACTATACTGTGAGTTTCTTGAGGGTAAAGGCTATGTTGCATACTTCTTTGTTCCTCTAGTATACAGGACCGTATCTTGCAGATACTGTCATTTTTAAATGAATAAATTAGTGCTAAGATTGTGATCATATATGTAATATATAACACTTTGAAGATTCTCAGATATATGATTTTTTTTCTCACTTTTAAATATATAATGTCAGAAAATGTACCTTGTGATGGAACTTTGTGAGGATGGAGAACTCAAAGAAATTTTGGATAGGAAAAGGCATTTCTCAGAGAATGAGACGAGGTGGATCATTCAAAGTCTTGCATCAGCTATTGTATATCTTCACAATAAGGGTAAGAAAGGACCATCACACTAACTGATTCTATGAATGCAGATAGCACTTTTGTTTAAAGGTAATTGTGTTTAGGAGTCATAGTTATATAAATAGTACTTGGTAATAAAGAAGATTTATTTATTATTTATTTTATATTTTCCTTTTATTTTTAGATATATTTTAATTAGAAACAAGGCAGGTATAAAGTTACATTGTATATGGACAAGTTGTGAACATTTTTACTGGAAGTTTGAAAAGCAGCTAATAGTATTAAATCAAAATTAGACAAATAACATTTATACTCTTTGTTTGGAGTTGGTACAAACATGTAATAATAAAAATAAAAATTCAAAAATAACAGAAATCAGAACAAGATTCTCCTTTTGCTCCCTCACATATTGATACGCGGCTTTTCCCATTACAGAATTCTTGGACCCAGCGGTCTCCTCCTTAAAAATCCTGCTTATGTTTTTCCATTATCTTCTATAGTGTTTAGGATTGGGGGAAGTTGACAACATTCTTATTTCTTTTGTAAGGAGCTTTTTAAATTTTGTTTGTTCATTTGTTTCTTAAATTGCATAGTAGATCCTCTTTCTGTGTTTGAAATTAAGACATTTCTAGGTGTTAATCCTAATTTTTTAAAGTTTTCTTTAGAATATAGTAATTGAACCCAGTCTCCAAACCAGTCTCCAGACTTTAAAGAAATGGCAAGTTTTCTTTAACTTGATTATTATTCCCAATAAATTCACTTTCTATTTAAGTTAAAAATTAGACAAATAAATAATAAAGGTGAAAACACTTGGATATTAACAGTATTAAAATATAAATCTAGGACAATGATGGAAAACTTCTTGACCTTTTAGAGCTTTCAATGGTACAAGTAGCCTGCTGTGGTACATGTACCATATGTTTGCCACCAATAGTCTAGACATTTTTTGTTTTTAGTAATTTTATACTTTATTTTTTAAAGAAGTTTTATGTTCACAGCAAAATTGAGCAGAAAATACAAGCTTTCTCTATACTGCCTGTTCGACCATATGCAGAGCCTTCCCCACTATCAAAGTTGCACACCAGAGTGGTACATTTATTGTTACTGATGAACCCACATTCATACATCACTATCACCCAAAGTCCATGGTTTACATTAGGATTCACTCTTGGTGATAAATATTCAATGGGTTTTTGACAAATATATGATGACATTTATCTACCATTATGGTATCATACAGAGTAGTTTCACAGTACTCTAAAATCCACATTTACAATTGATTCTATTATTCTAATATCTTTACTATTCTGGACTAACTGCTATTGGCTTTTTTCTTCAGATTATTTTGGATTACATGTGACTTTAGGATTTTCTCACTTTACAGATGAGGGAAATTTTTGTTCCAGAAAGGTACTGTGACATAGTTTGATGTGGCAGAGCTGGTACTGGAACCCTGTGGTTCCTTCAGCAGATACTTGCTAAGTACCTACTGCACTGTGACTGGTTCTTGAATTACAAAGATCAAACTATAAGGTCCTCACTCCTGAAGGAATTCAAGCTAATGAGTATGAAAAACAACTTCTAATCCAATATGCTAATTTCTCTAATGGAGAACCATCTAAAGTGTAAGGAGCACAGTGTTATAAGTACTCAGTTGATTTGCAAAGTCAGGAAAAATAATCAGAGGAAGTAATATTTGATCGGAAGAATACAAACACAGTGAAAAAAAGGGAGGGCTTTCTAGTCAGAAGGAAATAATTTTTGCAAAGGCTTAATATTGTGCTCATTAAATCCATAGTAAACTATCAATTTAGTATAATTCCAAACAACATCTTAATAGCATTTCCATGGAACTTTGATAAGAGTATTCTAAAATGGGTTAGAATAGCCAGACAACAGTGAAAAAGAACAACAGTGGAAGGAGCGGAGGTCTTGCTCTGCCTAGGATCAAAGCATATTATAAAGATGTATTAATTGAAATGTATGGAATTTATGTATGAAAAGAAGCAGAGCAATAGATGCAGTAATTCTAAAAACGAACCCTAGAATTGAGTAAGGAAACTATAAATTATTAGATATAATTGTCAGTCCAAAGCTCATTCAGCTAACTTTTCTAACTTATCTAGAGATAAGATTGCTAGGCATATGAACTGAATCGCGTTTGGCACATGATTATTTGCATGAACATCAAAATCTTACCTTAGCTTTTGCCTTGTTCAACTGGAGATTTTATGTGTTAGGATTTAGAAAAAAATTTTTTAACATATAAACAATAGGAAAATGTATGCTGATATTATAGAAAAATATACTGAAACATAGTTTGTATATATGTAGTCAAATTATGTTATAATTCTTATGTTAACAGTAACATATGCATAGAAGTAAAGAACTAATCCCCCTTTTGAAGTACTGAGGATCTGGGAAACCTTACTAGGCTCCTGACTAAGACCACCTCCTTCCTCCTGGGAACGCCCAGCCATGGCCAGGCTCCTCCTCCACACCATCAGGCCGCTCTTCACGGAGAGCATTGGTTGGGCCATAAGGGAAAGGGGGAAATGAGGGAGGCAAAGAAAATGGCTCCTTAAGGTTAGAAATGCAGGAAAGAGTGTTTAAGAGAACAGAACAAGGAAGAATTAATGCTTGGTCCCACTCAAATTTTTCAGCAGCAAGTATTAATCTGTTAAATATATTTACTATCCTATTTTTGTCCCCTTTATTTTCCATTACTCATTTCATTTGATTTATTGTTTATTTTCTTGGTAGATATAGTACATAGAGATCTAAAACTGGAAAACATAATGGTTAAAAGCAGCTTTATTGATGCAAACAATGAAATGAACTTAAATATAAAGGTAAGATATTAGAAATGATGGTAAATATTTGTCTTTACACAGTTTAATGGCAAAGTAGCAAAATGTATCTTTTTAGATACATTTTGGTGGATTTTGAGCAGGCAGAAAATGAGTGGTTTGTGCTAAAAATAAAAATGTCACAAAGGATGTTTTAACTGACAAAAATAATTTTACACGTTAAGTGGTGCAACTGAATGTATTTTTTAAAGTACGTATTCATTTGGATGGTTCTAAATCATTAGTTAATAGCAAGCAAACAGATGCTCTGAATTCTAATTAATTTCAAAATTATGCCTGGTAATTTAATGTAAATGTGTTACAGATTTAGAGAAAAACACACCTTGGCTGTGCTTTTGCTAATTAATGCTACAGTCTGTATTTCTCATTGAAAATTTTCCTGGGTATTAATATTTATGTCTTAAGCACAATTAATGTGCCAAGTGTTTATTCTTGAAGATTTTATTCAAATTAACTGTTCCTTAATGTCTAATAAATGATAGGAGTCATTATTTATTATTCAGCACTTTAATAATGACTGCTTTCAAAATATGTGAATGTGTTAATTTTGGAATGAAATGTTGCCGGTTAATAATTTCCTGTTGCAGAAGCTGAGTCATGATGTAATGTAAACAGGCTCAAGAGCATTGTTGGTTCACACAAGTGAATGTCCTTGAGTAGGTCCGTGGTAAACTCCATGAGGAGAGGAATCGTGTTTGTCTTATTCACTCTTGGGACCTGGAGTAGTGCTTGAGACATAGAATATCCTTAATTAATATTTGCCAAGTGAAGAAATCGAGTGATCTCCAAAGAATTAAATTGGATTGTGAAACTTTTTGTATATTTGATATCAGTATAGATTTTCTGTAGAGAAATATATGCATCATAATGCTTCAAGTGGGATATTATGAAAAATCATGGAGAAATTGATCCATCTATTTAGAAAAATATTGATATCACACGTTAGCTAGGAACATTTTCTGATACTATAAGATATCAGAAATTTTGCAGTCAGTGTGGACCCAGAGACTGTATTTGTTTGTAGGATCAATAAATGTGCCTGTATTCCTGCTTTCAGCCCAAGGGTGTTCTACCTTGGGAGAGACAACCAAGGGCACACTCTAAATATTTAATAACCAAGTGTTTAATTACCAAGATTTAAAATGGAGCAGAGAGGCTGCAGTTGCAGCAGCAGACCTCCAGTGTATTTGTACTTATACTGTGGAATTGTGGGGTTTTTCTTGTTAACTTGCTTCTCATAGTTTTTAATAGTGAAGTAATTGTTTTAATTAGTGTGCTGTAGGATCACAAAGGAAGTAACAGTCAAAAACAGATAGTATTTACCAATTACAAATAATTATTAAAAAAAAGAGGAGTTTCAGTGAGTACTGATAAAGGATAATTATTTTACATTTATAATGGCTCTTTAAACTGGAACATAACTTGAATATCAGAAAAATAGATAATAAACACACTAAGGTTAGAATACATTTTGTAATGAAAGAATTTTTTAAAAAAATTTTATGTAAAAAATGGTAAATGCCTTCTTTCAAGATACAACTTCCTATTTTGAATGGATGAATTTAATTAGAGGGCATGAACAGTCTACAAGCAAGGGTGTTCTCTCAAGATTTGAGAAGCCAAGCTTCTCTGTATTGAGTTTCTTCTCCACACAGAGAGGGAGTAGGGAGGGAAAGTCAAGGTTCTTGCTTGTAACACAAGGAAAGTCCCCATTCCAAGAACATCTGAGTAAATGCAGTTGCAATGGGTGACAGTTCTGTCTTCAGAATGACTGAGCTCAGGACAGGAAAATGGGTGACTGCATTTCTTCCCCTAGGTGACTGATTTTGGCTTAGCAGTGCAGAAGCATGGTAGGAGTGAAGCCATGCTGCAGGCCACCTGTGGGACTCCTATCTATATGGGTAAGTTAATATACTTAAAAAGATTGTTTTGTATGTATTAAAAAAAGTCAAACTAATAAAGTATTATAATTGAACAATTTGATTTTGCCATTATGACTTAATGGCTGTTGATGAGTTTTTTTTTTTTAACTTAGGTCAAATAATTTCAGTTGTTTTAGCATTTTTCTATGGTTCCTACTTTCAAGGATTTTTGTAAATTTTGTTGTTTCTCAAGGCTCGTCTTAGGTTATTTATAATTCTTAGGTGATCATACCCCAAACATTGTTTTAGTTGAATCATTCCAAAGTCATGTGTGTATTTTGGTTCTTTTCAATTTTTATTTAATTTCATTGTCATCAAACAGTTTTCATAAAGACTGCTGATTAAATATATTTTATAAACCACTATATTACATTTTTCTAAAAATGACTTTTAGAAGCTTTTATTAAAGTTTATTTAAATACTATAAAAGATGTTCAATTCACTGATTTTTTTCATATAATTACAGAGGTGTACAACCATTACCACAATCCAGTTTTAAAATAATCTTAGCCTAAAAAGTTCCCTCATGCTCATTTGTACTCAATCTCATTCCTATCCCAGCCCCAAGGAGCCATTAATCTTTCTAGATTTGCCTTTTTTTGAGTTTTGAAGGAGGTTTTGTTGTTGTTGTTGTTTTGGCCTCATTAGATTTTCCTCTTTTTTTGACATTTCTTATAGATGGAATCTTACAATATGTAGTCTTTTATGTCTGGCTTACTATCACTTAGCATAATGCTTTTGAGGTATATTCATGTTGCAGCATTTATCTGTAGTTTGTTCCTTTATATTTCTGAATAGTTATCCATTTTGTGAATATGCTTTATTTTATTTATCCACTTATTGTCTGATGGACATGTGGATTGTCTCCAGTTTGGGACTATTGTAAAAAATGCTGCTGTGAACATTTGTGCACAAGTCTTTGTGTGGATATGTGGTTTCATTTTTCTTGGGTAGCTATTTAAGAGTGAAATTGTTGAGTCATATGTTTAGTAAGTACAGTAGTAAACCTATATTTAAGTTTTTAAGGAACTATCAAGCTTATTTTCCAAAGTAACTGTTAACCATTCCATCAACAATATGTTCAGGTTCCAATTTTTTTACATTCTTGCAAAATGAGGGTTCCATTTTCTTCACATCCTTGATATTAACTGTCTTTTTAACTTCCTCAGTGAATGCATATTTATTGTACTTATTGAAATTATATTTCTCTTTAAATTTATTAATAAAATAATTACATTAATAGAGTTTTAAGTGTTAAGCCATCCTTAAATTTTTGGATTAAACCCCAGGTGGTTTAATATACTGCTTTATTCAGTTCACAACCACTTTATTTAGGAGCTTTGACTATAGTTTTCTTTGTTTTGTGCTGCCCTTGTCTTTTTCAATGTTAGAGTTATATTAACCTCATTTAAAGTTTTCAAAAATTTCACTATATGCTCATGAACCTTTAAATAATAGCTATTACCTATTGTTTGACATTTTTCCTTAAAATTTTTGGTCCCTTTACCCTTTGGAGGGTATGTTTCTGTTTTATTTAGATTATTCAGGTTTTCTACATCAATAATTCTGATAATTTGTTTCTCTAGAAAGTATCCATTTCATTGAGATTTTACATTTTGGGGGCATAAATATTCATATTGTATTTATTTATATTTTTTAAGATTTTTCTGTATGTCCTGGTTATAGCCTGGTTATAGTTATTAATTCCTAATATTTTGTAAGAAGTTAATATGATGTAGCATTAACAATATAGCCTCTGAAGTCACCTGGGCAACCTAGAAGTCGAGCTCTGTCTGTAGTTACTATATGGTTTTGTCAGTTTCTATTTCTGTATAATGGGGATTAAGTCATTCATTTATCAAAAATTTTGAGGATCTATGTTATGCCCAACACTTTTGTAGGTTTTGGAATACAATAGTTAATGAAACATAACAATATTTTGCCTTCATGGAGCTTAATATTCTAGTGGTATAAATAGTAAACAAGATAAAAGAATAAAATGTCTAATGTTAAAAAAACCTGCTGAGGACAAAAAATAAAACAAAGAAGAGGACATGAAATACTTATGATGATAATATCTTTCTTATTGGTTGATGAGAATTAAATTGAGAAAAAAATGTGTGTATAGGGCTTAACACAGTGCCTGGTACTTAGTGATCAATTTTAGTTCTTGTAATAATACTAACAATTTTTTAAATCCAATTTGCTACTTGTTAAGACAATTTATAGGCCTTTTCAATAACCAGCTCAATTTTCAGTTTTCTTATGTTCTTATGAATGCAATCTAAGGCTGTGTATATATCTATGAGCCTTTCTTTGACTTTCCTTTGCCATATAGTGTTCTAATTCTTGTTTATCTCTTACTACATTATAATTTTAGTTTTAGTCTTTTTTAATCCAGTAATTAATTCGAAGTAAATTTAGAATTTTTCCAGGTGATTGGGATGTGTTTGGTATGCAAATGCACGAGTGCTGGTTTTCCTAGCCTGCTTCCATTCACCTTTAAGAAATAGTTACTAAAATCATGTACCATCATAGGGCTTTATGTAAATGTAATTTACATAAAATAAAATGTACACATATTAAATGTAGTGTTCAGTGGGTTTGATAAATATATACACTTATGTGATCACCACCCCAGTGAAAATAAAGAGCATTTTTATCAGCACAGAAAATTCCTTTTTGACCCTTTCAGTCAATTCCGTGCACGGGTCCTAGTAACTACTGATGATTTCTATCACCAAACTCAGTTTTGCTTCTCTGGAAGGTTATATAAATTGAACCATACAGCATATACTCTTTTGTGTCTATGTTCTTTTTCTGTCCCACATAATGATTTTAAGACTTTATGCAAGTTGTCATATAAGTAGTGTATTCATTTTTATTGCTGAAGAGTATACATAGTTCTTTTTTTTTTTTTGCCTAGTTGATGGATAAAGTTTTTAAATTGTGTTATCTTATTTGGGAAAAGGCTACTTTAGATTCTGTTCATATCTTCTTGTTGGCAAAAGACATCTGGTCTGTAGTTACATGGGGAAAATATATCCAAGCACTCTGAGTTTTATGCCTGCTTATTAGTTGTCTACACTGATAACAAGTGAGAGAACAAGAGAGAAGACAGATGGTTTGTGGAGCTTTGCTGACTTCCTAAATGGCTCCTTGGCACAGTTATTCTGGCTTCTGCCTCCCTGAGGGCTGGGATGACAGTGCAAGTAGAAATGCCCCTGATAATTAAGAACACTCTGAAAAAGTGCAGACCGGGAATTCCTGGCCCCTGCTGTGTGATGCATCAATATGGCAAGGTTTCATTGATTCTAATCACAGAATTTACCCTTGTGATAGACACTAGGCCATGAAATAGCCTGCACTTTAATGATTCAATATTTAAAGATTTTTTAGTGGAGTTAAAGAATACAAGTATAGCGGTTATTTAAAGGAAACTATTAATTAGAAAATTTTCAATTGTTTGGAGACAAATTGTTGTTAATTATAGCTTAGTCTTTTCTTACGCTTATCCTTTGACTTCTTTTTGTTGCCTCTTTATTCCTTTAACAGGTACAGAAAAAAGGGGGAAATAAAATTATATTTGCCTTTTCTAGTTATTATAAAAAGGGGGTGTGTGTACATGTGGGGGGATTGAAACTTTTTTTAAAAAGATAAATGCATACATTTTTCATGGGAGGTATCCTGTAGCTGTGTGACTTTAGGCAGTCACTTAATATATATCAAACTTAAGGGCCAGGGATTTAGCCGCCTAAATGGTTCTGCCACCTGCTTCGCAAGTGCGCAGTCCCAAGTTTGATCCCCGGTAACCCCCCCAAATATATAATATTTATATAAACTTAGTTTTTTTAATGACAGAGGTAGTCAAATGCCTATGTACCCAACTTACAGGGTTACTAAATTCATACAAATAAAAATTTATGTAAAAGTACTTTGGGAATTTTAAAGTTCTATTGAAATATGTACATATACTTTGTTTATAACTGTTTTCTTCTTTATAAAGAAAGATATCTGATCCTTAGTTATAAAAGTAATAGGCATGTTTTTACAGTATCTTATGTGACTTTTAAAAAAAAGTTAGCCATTGTGAAAAGATCTAATCTTTACAAAATGTGCTACCTTAAAGTTGAAAGAATGGTGCCCCATTGAGAAGGTTGTTTCTGGGAACCCTATTATGAATACTTTCATAAATCAAGGAGCTCAGAGGGGAGCACAAACACTTGGGACCTAGTCCCACCCCATTTCTTGGCTTTTTGATCTGGTCTTGTCAAGGCTCTCTCTCTGTCTTGGAGTTTTCATTTAGAAAATGTGGAAAATAATTTCTATTCTGCCAAAGGAGTGTTGTGATGTTATTATTATTATTCTTTCACTAAAGAAATATATAACCATTTATCTTAGTTTCTCTGTGAATTCAGATTTTTACATGTTGGGCTTGTTTTAAGTTACATCTACTTAAGGCATATATTCAATTCTATTTGGGGAAAAGGGCTGAGATATTGTCTTCTACTATAACTACATAATCTTTGCAAAATCATTTCTTAGCAATTTCACAGGAATAAAGGGTAGACATTTAGTTATACAGTTTATGCCATTGTTCCATTAGAAGCTAAATGAGAGGAGTGAGGATACAGTGACATCAGTTGTTAAGGCCTGTACATTATTCATTTAACATCTGCTGTTGGTTCTTTTTTCCCTATGGGGGAATAAATTACAACACACCAGCACATTTTTCATGCTTTGTATTTAAGCATTTAAAAGTCATTTATTGTATTATTAATATTATTTTATTTCTACTTATTTGGCAGCACCTGAAGTTATCAATGCCCACGACTACAGCCAGCAATGTGACATTTGGAGCGTAGGTGTCATAATGTACATTTTGTAAGTAGTCTGCTAAATGTACAGTGGAAAATGAATGGATAGTTGCTAATACTAGAAAGACATGGATTTTAGATTAAAACTAAGTAATATATTTTTTAAAGTGATTTAAAAACCAACTGGGAAGTCATTCTAGAGTTCTGTTATTAGTTGTCAGATTCATCCCTTAGGTATTTTTAATACTATAAATTTATAGCTTCAGCTTTGCTTTTCATTGATCTATAAATGCAACAATATACTGTATGGTCAGAGCAAAGTGAAAAACTGTCCTTAGCACCTTCCTGATTCTTTGTTACAATCTAAAAGCTCCTTTGTATTTTCCCATGATATTCATTTGTAGCCCATCAGGTACTGCCACCTGGCCCTACAGCTGCCCATATTAACAGGACACATGTGGGGAGTAGGCACTAACTAGAGAGGGGCTTATTCAGGGTCTGGGGAGTGTTTTCTACTTCCCAGTTCTCTTAATGCTACTAAAAACCACAGCAATTCTTGTTTTTCCTTCTCTTTCACTCTTATGATCAATCAAATCCCAAGTCTTGTACATTTTTTCCTTTGAAATGTTCTGACCTATTCTTTCATTTCTCTTTGTAAACCTTTTCTAAACTATTCCATGGTCTTTTTGACTATTCTCCCTGTCTCTGGTTACCCTCCCCAGCTCATTGTTTACAGTGCTGTCAGGGTTACCTTTCTAAATCACAAATCTGATCATACTACTTCTTGAATAATTACTTTTTCTTACAGAAAACTATCGGAGGAATCCAGCATGGCACAGCTTAGCTTTCATGACCTGACTCTAATGTGACTTACCAGCCTTGGGCTAGGTGTGTCTTTCTGTATACCTTACTTCATTCTGTGACAACCCTAGGCCACTCCACTCTTCATTATCCAGACATACCCTGAATTGCATGCTATTGGTGTGTGTGCGCGCGCGTGTGCGCGTGTGCATGTGTGTGCACTTTTGTGCTCTACAAACCTCCTTCCTGGGTGGACCCAACTCAAATATTAAAGCTTTTTATTTGCCTAACTCCTGTCCTACCTCAGCAGAGTTACTACATTTACTATATATTTGCCTTCCTACATTCCACGCAGGATTTAAGGCATCATAGAAAAATGCATGGAAAACAGTCATATTTAAATAAAAATGATAACATGGGAATATTTAGTCAGGAAGGTCTGCATATGTTCAGACTTTGATGTGTGAATGATAACACATTGTAAAATGAGTTTATGTTATACTATTATAATAGTATATATACTATGTCTAGTTTCCTATTCTAAGTTCCTGCAAAACAGATATCTTAGGTTATTCACCTTTGCATCCCTGGTATTTGATACACTAATAGGTGGATATTCAGTGCTCAGTAGGTTTGTTAAATTGAATTAAGTGAATTGCCTAAGAAGCATTCTGAAAAGTTAGTGACCATTGTTCTGCCTCTTGGTAAATATGAATATTTTTATGTTGATGCAACATTGGTTTTATGGTTATATTGAAGATTTCATGATGCACTACCTCATATCATTGGTTTCTAAATATTGACATCATAGTACTTAAATTTTCACAGTTCTGTGAAATGGAATACACAGGCAGTAGAAATTGGATGATGTGATTGTTGCTGTAACTCAACTGGTCAACATACATCATTGCTTAGATAGCATAAAATATAAATGTAGTCACAATATTTTTTATCATTGTTTTTTGCTGATTAGAATCACAGTACAAAAATTCTGAGTATCCATCTTTAAAATAACTCTGGAACTGCTCTTTTATATTTGTAAGACTTTATAGACAATACAAGTCTAATATAATATATATAATCAAATATTGCAAAATTCATGTGGTATTTGATGTCATCTTAGTTTGAATATGGTGTTAAGGAAAGTAAGTGAATTACAACTTTAAAATCTTTCTCTTAAAGATGTAATTCAAATTTTTCTGCTCCATAGTGTGTGGTTCCATATCATGATAACGGCATCTCCTTTTCTTTACAGTAGACTGTTAACTTAGCTAATCAGTGTGTATTCATTTATCTATCTGAGCCCAGTGGTGTTATAGATAATTTCCTTCACCAAGAGCACAAGCATATTACTTTCTCTAGGGGGGCTATTTTCTTGTTTATCAGTTATGTTGAATTCATTTCTACTTAATTGGACAGTGATAATATACTTTCTCAAGGTGAAATTAAAATAAATAAATATTCTTTATGGTTACTGTCCTCTGCTGTTTAGATTCCTATGCATGTATCAGAAAATAATAGGAAAGTTTTAAGAGGTATTTTTCATGTCTTGGATTCCTTTTCCTGGATGTGAGAGAAAATTGCTGTCATAAAATTCTGTATTCTGCTGATTGACCAACCATTAGATACATTTTGTGTAAATAAAATTGCAAAGGACAGAAAAAAAAGTGGAATTTAAAAATATAGCCCTTAAGCTATAGTTGCATGATCATCAGGCAATGCAGGGGCAGCTAAGAAATTGGTAGATGTGCATATCACTGGTTGATAACAGGCTCAATGAGCTGGGCTTTTGCTGGACTGCACTTTTTATAATAGATAGTAATTGTTCATAAGGCCATTTTTCTAGCTTTTTGTTTTCTATGGCTTTTTAAATTGCAGTTTTAAACTAAGCATTGGGAATGTAAGATGAGAGAAGGGAATATCAGAATGTGCTGGAGAAATAAAAAGTGTTAAGAGTTTGCTTAACAATTTGATAAATAATGATCTCCTCATAAGAACCTATGGGTAAATGAAAAACTTTGTTGTCCAGCCTACTTTGATGAACCGCTAGGATGAAAGTAACTTTATTCCCTGGGAAATCATCATCATCATCATCATGACCATGAAAAATTATTTATGAAATGTTGACTTATTGAGAAAATGTTCCTGAGTTAGGTTTTTAGACAACGTGAAAAATATAACTAAGGAAAATCAATAAAAAATATGTTAAAACAGTTGGAAGTCATCATACTAAGAATAGACAGCAGATTAGGAAGTGGAATGGAATTATGCCACTTCATTCTTTTAATAATAGAGTGCAAAAGTATCCCAAGAGTTGAAGAGTAGACATATAGGGTTGCCTCTGTGATGAGTCCAGCTCCAGCTTCTGTCTGGTTGGGTGCCCTCAGATATGGAGGTTAACAATGATGATGATGGGGTTAACATCTACTGAGAATTTAACTCAGCTTTTAAGCATATTCTTGTAGTTTGGGCTTAGATCACTTGTTGAGGCACTAGTTTCATAGGCTTGCCATGTTCTGTTAAAATATAGGTAGCGTCTTATTACAGAATTACAAACAGGCCCATTTATACACACTGGTCATAGTTTTTTGTTTTTTTGAGGTTTTTTTGGTGCTGGGGATCGAACTTGGGTCCTTGCGCTTGTGCCCACTGCTCATAGTTTTGTTGATATTGGTTGTGTGTATTCTCAGCTTTCACCCTTTTGGACGGAGGGATCAAATCATCATCTCACTTTCCTTATCCTAACTTTCATTTTGTATACCGCTGTTAAAAGGTTGATGCCACTTTAATGGTTTTTTGGCTTTCACTCAAAGCATATAGAAATTTCCAGGGTTATTCTTATTTTGTTTTTATGATTAGTTACATTTATGTAGAATTTTACCATGGATAAAAGTCTCATGTGGTCATTTGAGTCTGATAATTCTCATTAGACTCTGACAACTCTTACATGTTTCCATAATTCTTTTTTTTTGGATTAAATTCTTTTATTGGTACATTGTAGGTATGCAACACAATTACATTTCTCATTGGGAATTGTACCTTTATATAATGCATCTTGGTTCTTATTTTTTCCCCATTCCTAGCCCTCCCTTCACGCCCTCCACCCTTCCCTATTTACAAAGACTTTATTTCCATTTTTTCCATTTCTCATCATTTTTTCCTTTCCCTTCTTTCCTTTCCCCTGCCCCTCCCACTACCCCTACCCCTTTGGACATTTTCTTCCTATTTTGCATTATCGATTATTCATTCTAATCATTGGTGCATTTTAGGTATACAATATAATGACATTCATCATTGGAAATTTGCACCTTTACATAGTCTCTTTTGGTTCTTATTTTTCACCCTTGCCCAGCCCTCCCTTCAACCCCTCCAGTCCTCCCTATTTACAAAGATTTTGTTCCTATTTTTCCATTTTCTCATATTAATCCCATTCCCTTCTTTCCTTTCCCCTAGCCCTCCCACTTCCTTCCCCTTTGCCCCTTTTCTTCCTATTTCACATGACCTATTATACATTTAGTCCTTATTTACACTTTCAGTTTCTCACACCAGAGAAACTATTTGGTATTTATTCAGGTGTGTCCTATTTATTTCACTTAAGAGTATCAGCTCAATGTGCATCCATTTAGCTATAAATGTCTCTAATTTCTCATTTTTTATGGCTGAGTAGTACTCCATTTTATAAAAAACCCCACATTTTCTTGATCCAGTCCCAGTTGATGGGCATTTGGGCTGTTTCCAAGTTTTAGCTATTAGAAACTGCGCTGCTATGAACATGGGCACACATATATCACTGTGGTATGATTTTTTTAATTCTTTGGGGAAGATCCCCAGCAGTGGAATAGCGGGGTCAAATGGGACTTCCAGTCCTAGTTCTTTGAGGTATCTCCATACTGATTTCCACAGTGGTTGCACCAGTCTACACTCCTGCCAGCAGTGGAGCAGGGTTCCTCTTTCCCCACAGCCCCGCCAGCATTTGTTATTGGTTGATTTCATAATAGCAGCCATTCTTTCTGGAGTAAGGTGGAATTTCAGCCTTGTTTTCATTTGCATCTCTCAAATGACCAGTGATGTTGAACATTTTTTCGTGTATTTATTTGCTATTTCTGCTTCTTTGTCTGAGAAAGGTCTGTTCATTTCAGATGCCCACTTTTGGATTGGGTCTTTAAATTTGGGAGGTCTGATCTTTTTAAGTTCTTTATAGATTCAAGATAGTAGACCTTTGTCTGAGGAAGAGCAGGTGAAGATTTTTTCCCACATCGTGGGTTGTCTCTTCACACTGCTGGTGGTTTCTCTTGCTGTGCAGAAGCCTTTTAATAGGAAGAGATCCCACTTGTTGATTGTTTGTGCTAGTTCACGGGCAACTGAGGTTTTGTTCATAAAATCTGTTCCTACACCAATGTCTTCAAGAGTTCTACCTAACCTCTGTTCCAACTGGTTTAGAGTTTCTATTTTCATATTTAGATCTTTAATCCATTTTGATTTTAGTTTAGTGCATGGTGAGAGATACAGGTCTAGTTTTAATCTTTGGCAAGTTGAAACCCAGTTTTTCCAGCACCATTTATTACAGAGGCTATCTTTCCTCCAGTGAGGGTGTTTGGCTCCTTTGTCGAAGATGAGATGGCTGAGTGTGCCTGGCGTTGTTTCTGCATCTTCTAATCTGTTCCACTGGTCCTCAGGTCTGTTTCTTTGCCAGTACCATGCTGTTTTTATCACAGTAGCTTTGTAGTATAGTTGCAGGTTGGCGATTGTGATACCCCCTGCCATATCTCTGTTACCTAGAATTGCTTTTGCTATTCTGGGTCTCTTCTTGTTCCAAATGAATTTCTGGATTGTTTTCTCAAGGTCTATGAGGTATGCTGCTGGGATCTCAATTGGAATTGCATTAAATCTATATAGCAGTTTTGGAAGTATGACCATTTTCACTATATTAATCCTTCCTACCCAGGAGCAGGGGATGTCTGTCTATTTTCTGATATCATCTTCAATCTCTCTTTTCAGAGCGCCATAGTTTTCAGAGACGAGGTCTTTGATTTCTTTCATTAGGATGATTCCTAGGTATTTCAGTTTTTTGGATGCTATTGTGAAAGAAATTCTTTGCCCTATTTCTCTCAGTGAGTCTGTCATTCGTGTAGAGGAAAGCTATTGATTTTTGTGTGTTGACCTTGTATCCAGGTACTTTACTGAATTTGGTTATTAAGTGTAGAAGACTTTTGGTGGAGTTCTTGGGGGCTTCTATATAGAGTATCATGTCATCTGCAAATAATGACAAGTTGACTCCTTCATTACCTATCTTTATTCCTTTTATTTCTTGCTCTTGTCTAATTGCTGTGGCTAATGTTTCCAGAACTATATTGAACAAGAGTGGTGATAGTGGACATCCTTGTCTTGTTCCTGATTTGAGTGTGAAGGATTTCAGTTTTTGACCATTTAGTATGATATTGGCTGTTGGTTTTTCATAGATGGCTTCTATCAGTTTGAGGTAGAGACCATCTATTCCAATTTTTTGTACGGTTTTTATCATAAATGCATGTTGGATTTTGTCAAATGCTTTTTCTGCATCTATGGAGATAATCATATGGTTTTTGTCCTTGGCTCTATTGATATAGTGTATTACATTAATTGATTTTCGTATATTGAACCATCTCTGCATTCCTGGGATGAATCCCACTTGATCAGGGTGTATGATCTTCTTGATGATCTTCTGCATTCTGTTTGCCATTATCTTATTAAGGATTTTTGCATCTATGTTCATTAGTGAGATTGGCCTATAGTTCTCTTTTTCAGTTGGGTCTTTCTCTGCTTTGGGGATCAAGGTGTTGCTTGCTTCCAGGAATGAATTTGGGAGTATTGCTTCCCTTTCAATTTCACTGAAGAGTTTAAACAGTAGTGGCAGCAGTTCCTCTCTAAATGTCTTGTAGAATTCAGCAGTGAAGCCATCAGGGCCTGGGCTTTTCTTAGTTGATAAGTTTTTAATTACATTTTCAATTTCATTGGTTGATATTGGGTTGTTCAGAATTTTTAGGTCTTCTTTGTTCAACTTTGGTAATTCATATGTATCTAGGAATCTGTCCATTTCTTCTGTGTTGTCCATCTTATTGGCGTATAGGTTCTGGAAGTAGGTATTGATGACCCTCTGGATTTCTGCTGGGTCTGTTGTCATTTCACCCTTTTCATTCCTAATTGCATGGATTTGGGCCTTTTCTTTCCTTTTTCTGACAAGGTTGGCTAAAGGTTTGTCAATTTTGTTGATTCTTTTGAAGAACCAACTCTTGGCTTCATTGATTTTTTGTATCGTTCTCTTAGTCTCCATTGCATTGATTTCTCCTCTGATCTTTATAATTTCCTCCCTTGTATGAGGTTTTGGTTTGTCCTGCTCTTCTTTTTCTAGAAGCTTGAGGTTCAGCATCAGGTTGTTTAATTGGGCTCATTCTGTTTTCCTAATATGCATGTTCACTGCTATGAATTTCCCTCATAAAACTGCTTTCATTGTGTCCCATAGATTCCGATATGTTGTATTGTCATTGTCATTTAATTGAAGCAACTGTCTGATTTCTTCTTTAATTTCCTCTGTGACCCATTGATTATCCAGAAGTCTGTTGTTCAATTTCCACGTGTTTATGAAATTTTTTGAGTTTCTTTTGCTATGGATCTCCAGTTTCATCGCACTATGGTCTGATAATGTACAGGGGATGACTTCAATTCCTTTGCACTTACTTAAACATGTTCTGTGTGTGAGTATGTGGTCTATTTTGGAGAATGACCCATGTGCAGCTGAGAAGAATGTGTATTCTGATTTTGTGGGGTGGAACACTCTGTAAACATCTGTTAAGTTCATTTGTTGAAGAGTTTGATTGAGTTCTAGTATTTCCTTACTTATTTTTAGTCTAGTTGATCTATCTATTTGTGACAGTGGGGTGTTGAGGTCCCCCACTACAATTGTATTAGTGCATTTATGACTTTTCATGTCCATTAGTATTTGTTTTATATAGTTGGGTGCACTAGTGTTTGGTGCATAGATATTTATGATTGTCATCTCTTCCTCTTGGATTCTTCCCTTTACAAGGATGTAGTGTCCTTCTTCATCTCTCTTAATCAGTGTTGGTTTGAAATCTACTTGATCTGCAAAGAGGATAGCTACTCCTGCTTTTTTTTTTTGGTTCCTGTCGCATGCAGTATTGTTTTCCACCCTTTAATTTTCAGTCTATGAGTTTCCTTTTGAATTAAGTGTGTTTCTTGTATGCAGCATATTGTTGGGTTTTGCTTCTTGACCCATCCAGTTTATTTCTTTTGATTGTTGAATTGAGACCATTAACATTGATGGTTATAAGTGAAACGTATTGAGTTGTCATTGCCATGACTTTTTCTTTTTGTTGGGTTCTCCCCCTTTTCATTTAATTTCTTGTCATGCCAGATGGGTTCATTCTGCTTTGCTTCCTGGGGTTGTGATCCTCAATGTCTGTTCCTAGGATATTGTGTAAAATTCTTTAGAGTGCTGGTTTGGTATTCATGAAGTTCCTAAGGTGCTCTTTGTCATGAAAGTATCTTATTTCTCCATCCATTTTGAAAGATAGTTTTGCAGGGTACATCAATCTGGGTTGGAGACTGCTTGCTTTTAGGGCTTGGAATATGTCACTCCAAGCTCTTCTTGCCTTGATGATTTGTGTTGAGAAGTCTGCTGTGATTCTGATGGGCTTTCCTTTGTATGTGATTTGTTTCTTTTCTCTGACAGCTTGGAGAACTTTGTTCTTCTGTTGTGTTTCTGGAATCTTAACAATTATATGCCTATGTGTCGATTTTTTTTGATCAAGGCTATTTGGAGTCCTATATGCCTCACTTATCTGTATGTCAAACTCCTTTTCCCTGCTTGGGAAGTTTTCTGCCATTATTTCTGTGAAGAGATTTTTTTATGTCATCTCCACTCTCTCCTGTTTCTTCATTGAGCCAAATCAGTCTTACGTTATTCTTCTTTGCATCATCTAGCAGCTGCTGGATTGACTTCTCATGTTCCCTTATAATTTTGAAGCAATTTTTCTTTTCCTGGTCACTAATTGCAATCTTATGTTCTATATCTGATATTCTGTCCTCACATTGGCTCATTCTGCTGTGTAGACTTTCAATGGAGTTTTTCATGTCCTGGAAATCTATTTGCATCTGTTTTATGGATTCCATTTGTTTCTTATGTTGGGATTCCATCATGTACCTGAGCTCCTCTCTAGATTTATTAATCATGTCTTGCACTAGGGGCACAATTTCTCCTGTTATCTGAGAAATTATTTCTGATTTCATTTTTTCCAGATCCCCTTTTGTTGCCAGTTCATTGGGTCCAGGTGGTTGAGTATCAGAGGGTTCCATCTCATTTCCCTTTGGGGTTGCTGTAGGTGATCTGGAAGTCTGGTTTTGAGACTTATTTACGTGTTTTCTCATTTCAACTGGGGCGGGGTGCTGTTTGTGCCTGCACGGATTACCTCCTCTGAGTTGGGTGAGGTGGGACAGGGGCCGGGAGCAGCGGTAGGGATGGTGACCCAAAAGCCCTTTCCTGTGGGCTGGGAGCAGCGGGAGGGATGGTGGCTGGGAAGCCCCTTCCTCTGGGTCAATAGCAGTGGGACAGAAGGTGGCCCAAAAGCGCTTTTCTCTGGGCTGGGAGCAGCGGGAGGGATGGTGACCGGGAAGCCCCTTCCTCTGGACCAGGAGCAGTGGGAAGGCGGCTCAGAAGCCCCTACCTCTGGGCTCGGAACAGTGGGACTCAGTACCTTGGTCTGGTGGTCTGGTGTCCTCTGAGTCTTTGTAGTGTGGAATCAGGTGGCTGCCTGTCTGCAGCGGGGTGATTTGGTGTCTTCCTCATGACTCAGAACCTCGGTAGGGCGTGCACAGACCTGCCTGTCTGCAGCGGGCTGATTCGGTGTGTTCTGTGTGACTCAGGACCTGCCTGTCTGCAGCGAGCTGATTCGGCGTGTGTTCTGTGCAACTGGGGACCTCGGTAGGGTGTCCATGTTTCCAGAATTCTGGTTTGCATTATGCGTTTTATCTTAAGCTATTGTCTTATCCTTGTTTACACCACTTATATTGTGGACTTGAACTCATATACCTTCTTGTATTTTAACTCAATTTAGCTTAGTGTTTCCCTATTTGTAAGAGTTTTGTCATTTGCAAATCTAAAGGAGTCAATATATACATGTATACTTCGTCTACTAGGTCATTTCTCTGTTTTGAGAGAAGAAACTAGCATGGATCTTAGAAACCCCATTGCTTCCATTCTTACATGTAGAGAGGTATCCTTTTTTCCAATCCTTCATTTAAATATGAAGTATTACTACTCCAAATATTGCAGAAAATTAATTTTAATAGCCTTATTTTGATTAGTTTTTAAACATTTAAACAAAAATCATTGTCTTTATCTAGATTATGTGGAGAACCACCCTTTTTGGCAAACTCAGAAGAGAAGCTTTTTGAGTTAATAAGAAAGGGAGAACTACATTTTGAGGATCCAATCTGGAATTCCATAAGTGATAGTGGTAAGTGTAGCTTGACTATTATTTACTAAGCCAAATTCAAGAAAGTTGGCCAATAATAAGACCATTTTAAATATCTGTTTAGTCATTGTATCAGTCAGCTTTCCTGTTGCTGGAGCACAATACCCAACATCCACAATTTAAAGGAGGGCTTTAATTTAGTTCATGGTTTCAGGAGATTCAGTACATGGTTGGCAGGCTCCAAGGCAGGAACACCATGGTGAATGTGTGTGGCGAAGCAAAGCTACTTAGTTCATGGAGGCCAGGAAGCAGAACAGGGAGCAACACCAGAGAAAGGGGCAAGGGATATAGTACTCAAGGTCATGCCTCCATGAACTAACCAGATTTGTCCACAAGTGTGTACCACCAACCTCCTGGTGGGTTCCAGGCCAAGAAGTTGAAACAATCAAGCATAACTACCACAGTCATTAAATTTACTTTGGAAACAGGCACTATTTATTTGTGGAAATAGCAATGTCTTCACTGTGATTGTTAATAGCCAAAATTCAACAAAACCAGAAAATATGAGGTAGAAATTAAAGAGGAAATTTAATCATTATTTAGCTAATTTTTACTATAGACCATTAATTAGATAATCCATGCAATAACACTTCACTTTAAACCTTATTTATTAGGCATTCATAATAATGATATTTGGTGTCTTTCCTTCTTGTAGTATAGACTTAATCCTAAATAAATTATAAAGTATGTGATAGTAATCATAGTTAAGAGAAACAAAGATTTTCAAGATTTTTCTCTTATATGCAGCTAAAAGTGTTTTGAAACAGCTTTTGAAAGTAGATCCTGCTCACAGAATCACAGCTAAGGAACTACTAGATAACCAGTGGTTAACAGTAAGTTACAATAATATTTTTTTCCCTTCCTTTCCAACATGCTGCCATTGCTTATTTCTTTGCACTTGGCTTTATAGCCTTTGTAGATAGTCTTCTTAAAACAATCAAATTAATTTCATCTCTTGACAAGTTAAAAAAGATTAATGGGCATTTTCCTTTTTATCTTTTATGAAAAAATAAAGCAAAATTTCATAACAAAATAATAAGAGAATAACAATAGTTAATACACTGTTTATCATTTGTTTCATTCACACTACTAGTTTATCTTAGATTACACAAAGAAAATTGTGTATTATTATCTGTTGCTTTTTTTTGTAAGAATCTTTTTGGTTTATGTCTTATACTCTGGGCATTTTCAAACTGGTACAACTGATACTACAGTTGTTTACATATATTTATAGAATTTTAAATGAATTTTGCTTTGTTCTTAGTCTTGAAGGTATCATATCCAATAGAACAGAGCTGAAAGATGTCTTTTTTTAAAGCTATAACATACTGAAGTAGTCTGTATACAGTAGTTCAGTGATACAAACCACTGGAACCATCCACCTCTTTGAATGCAGCGAATCTTTGGGGACTCAGAAGAGCCAAAATCTTCAAACAGTGTCTGTTGCCTGGCTTTAAATCTTAAACAGTTACTTATTTACATGTTGGTTTCCACAATTGGACTAAATAGACCCTGTGTCTTACTGACCTCTATATCCTTCTTCTCAGAACAATACCATGTCACAGAAGGAACTTTGAAAGGGACTGCTACTTACTTCTCAGTATTTATTCTCTATTTTCTGTGGTAATAAGGATTCAGGCTTTAAACTGGAAATATTATTATCCAGTTAAAAGCCTTTATACCCTGGTCTTGTCTGCTAATCATCATGGTGTTCAATGAGATGTGAATGGAAGTCGGCAGAGTTTTCTCTTAAATGGAGGGGGTATGGCGTTTTTCATGCCCTTCCTCTTTCCTGGTGACTAAAATGCAGATGTAATGGCTGGAGTTTGGTTTTCTGTTTTAGACCATAAAGTGGAACCTACAAACTGGGCAAGGGAGAGAACATGATGCAAGAACCCAGGGCTTATAGCTCATACAGTTGCCACATGAACCTTTGACTGCACATATCCAGACTTGCAAAAAATATAAATAACAGAGTTCTCTCATCTTTAAGACACTGTAAAACATCCAACTGAACCTTATCCCAGTTAATACAACACTAAATAAACAGTTGCCAAAGTAGTGTATGATTTGGTAAATGAATAGGTCTGTAGATATGTCAGCAAAAGTTTAAAAACGGAGACTAGAGATTACTAGAGACACATAGAAATATTACTAAATAATATTTTTATTATTATTATTTTGGGATTTTTTTGAGACAGGGTCTCACTGTACAGTTCAGGCTGGCCTTGAACCTACGATGTAGCCCAGGCTCAAAAGCAGGGTGATCCTCCTGCCTTGGCCTCCTGAGTGCTGGGATTACAGGCATGTGCCACCATGCCTGGCACTAAGCAATATTAGTCTATGACAAAATTATACAAATATTATTTGCTAGACACTGAATTAGTACTGAGGATACATTATATAATTACATTTGAAATGTAAATGAGCATATAATTATAGTCTTAAAAGATCACTCTGACTGTTGGGTGAACAATATCTTAGAAATAGAGAGTTAGATATATATTGAAGTAGTATTGAGAGATGATAGTGGCTTCAACAGTGTGGTAGCAATAGAGATGAAGAGAAATATGTGTGAAATATATTTTTTAGGAGTGTAAATGACAGAATTTGGTGATGAATTAGATGAGAAGTAAGGATAATGGAGGAAGTAGTGTGATATCTAGATTTTGGTATAACGACTCCTTGGACAGTGGTGCCATTTAGTGAAATGTGGAAGACTAGAAGAGAATAGATTTTTTTTCTAAGGTGAGTTTGGTAAACCAACTTATATGTGATAAGTTTGAAATACTTGTGTAGCTTCCAAGTGAAGATATCGAGTAGGTAATTGAATATATGAGTCTGGAACTGGAGAATTCTGAGCGGGAGATATAAATTTGAGAATCCTGAATGTGGAGATGCCTTGTAAAGTCATTTAACTAAAAAGAAAAATTAGGAAGAAAATACAGAGAGGGAGAAGCAGCCCCAGCAACGCACTCTAAAGTATTATGACATTTAGAAGAGGCGAAGATAAGTTTAGATGCCATAAACATAGAGGTGTCACTCTTCTAAAATCTCTGGTTTTCCTTCGGCAATTTCTAATAATTGCTTTGAATAACATTTTTTTCCTTTAAGGGCTGAAAACATAGTCTTCACTAGAGAATGGATTATATCTGCCCTCTTCTGTGAATATCTTGATCTCTCATAGGATTCTGTGCAGCAGTTATTTCTGGCCTACAGTAATTGTGCAAATGAGTTAGCAGCTAGATCATTGCAAAAATGTACTGAGTAGATTTGTAGTACAGGAAAATGAAAAATTGTAAAGCAGATGGTGTGCCTTAGAAATTTATCTCTTTTCAGCATCACACAACATTCGGGTTTGGCCATTTAATTATTTGTTTTCTAATTAGTACAACTTTATTTCTGGCTTTGGTCATTTTTCCAGAAGTCTCCATTTTTGATCCTCTGTAACATTTGTCTCTACGAAGTCTTTGCCAAATGGATAAAGAAGTGACAGATATGTGTACTATATTGGACTATCCTAAGGAGTACACTGTATGAAATTTAGAATACTGGCATTTTACAAACTTCTGAAAGACAAAACTCTTTTCTTCTTAACCACTTGAAGTCTTACTTATAATTCATAGGCTGTCCATGAAATACTCTAAAGAAAATCTTTTGCAGTTCCTAACCCCTAGTAACGATATTGTTCAAAGAGCTTTATTAGACAAAAAGTATCTGTGGTTTAGCCTATGTGTTATACATTTTGAATCATGGCACATACTGTATTTAAAAAGTATTCTGAGAAAAATAATTATTTCTCTATGTACATTTAAGTGAATGGAATGTTAGATAAATACATATTGCTATCCTGAATTCAAAAGTTAAATGTTAGATATAAGGAAAAAATATCCAAGAAAAATGAGTCTTCTGAAAAGAAAATTTGATGACTCCCAATGTCAGAATTGTGCCTATTATTTTCTTGCATCTATTTTTTTATTTTTTTACCTGTTTACTATCACAGTGTCTGAGAAGATAATTGCTTCCGATTAGATAATTGCAGTAGCTTCTTGGTATTGCTTTAAGTCCCCTGGTGACAAGTAACATCAAAAATTTACATTTTTGAACAAGTTTCTGAGGAATTTCTTATACCCACTTATATTTTAAAATCAGTAGTATAAATTAAGAAAATTGTTTTACTTCTACAGCTTGTTAAAATGTAGCTCCCAGTTTTGAGCTTTATTGGTATTATTTATACATTAAGTAATTCCTTCAACACATTTTTTTAATGCCTACCATGTTCTAGGACCTATGCTAGGTAATAAAATATAGTTAAAGTCATATTAGACATAGTCTCTGACATAAAGAATTTAAAATGTAAAGAAAAAAAAGAACTTACATTATAGTAAGGGAAACAAGCTATATATAAGATAGCAAATACAGGGGAAAAAATGACAGGTGTTGTGAGAAATTGCCAAATGACCAAAGGTACAGAGGCAAGCAAGGTGAAAATCAGGAAGTTCAATTGACTGTCAGATAATATACTTGAAGAAAAAGAGTGGGAAATGAGACTAGGAAAGGAAAGAAAATTGTGAGAGGATTTAAATCTTCAGTTAAAGAGTTTTAACTTTATTCCACGTAAAGAACTCTTCTATGCTCTTTGAAATGAAAGAATTATTCTTATAGTGTGTCGATCTTGCAAGGTGTCTTATTTTAAAAGATGAAATAGTCATTTAAATATGTATTGATTTTGCTGGAGATTTAGCTCAGTGGTTCCGTCATCTGCCTCGCAAGTGCAAGGTCCTGAGTTCAATCGCCGGCACCAAAAAAAAAAAAAAATTATTGATTTTAACAAATACCTTTTGACTGTGATACATCAGATTATAGGGGTACAAAGATGAATAAAACACAGACCCTCCCCATGCTTGCCGCAGTTACAGTCTGCAGTTTGTTTTATAGTCACAATTTGCAAGACACTTGTAATCAAAGTGTAGGGTCAAATTTCAGAACAGCATTTCCTAATATTTGAACAGGGCCCTTGTTCATTAATTTACAAATTGTTCAGGTTTTGGTCATTAGCTTTTGACCTTTAACCTTGACATACACACCTACAGAAAAAGATGGGAATTTTCTGCTGCCTAACTAATTGTTGGCCATTATTGTTTTCCTTCTGTATATTTTCATCCTCATATGCTAAGACTCTCAACTTTATTTTACTATAAATTATTATTAAACTCTGAATTATCTCATGTATATATAAGAACATGAGGAGTCCCTATTTAATGAAGCTTTTAATAAAATAGTTAGGAAGAAGCCCATTATTAGCCAGGACACTTGAGAATCTGTTCAATATTAAATTATGTATATATACTAAAAATGCAACAAATGTTTATTGAATAAATATTGTGTGCTATGGAGGAACACAAAGGTCGGTCTGATACAGTAACACAGGTTGTGCACAGCTTAGTAGAGAGTTTAAAACAAAAAAAGAAGATGATAAATCTAAGAATATCTATATAGTAGTACTACTAAGTTTCCAAGAAAGAGCTCTTATTATTCTCCTTAGAAGATAACAAGAGGTGATTAAAGGTGGAAGTGTTACCAGGTTTTGGAGTGATGGAGTCTCCTTGTAGAGGTGGTTTCTAGGTTCTTTCTGTCCTGAACAAAGAATTAATTGGTCAAGACAAGTACAAAAAGTAGCAAAGTGTTATTGAAGGCAGGAAAAGAAACAGGCCCAAGTGAAGCTCAGCAGGTCCCAGCACCTGGAAGGAAGCACCCTGCCTCCATCCCAGGATCCTAGGGCAGAGAAGCTGAGCCAGTCCCAGCACCCAGAAGGAAGCTCCCCCGCTGCCATCCCAAGCTCCTAGAGCAGAGAAGGTGAGCTGCGTGGGCACCAGAAGCACCCTCCCACCCCCCCACCCCGTGGAAATGAGAAGACACATAAACAAGCCTCAAAAACAGACTTCCAGATCACCTACGGCAACTCCAAAGGGAAATGAGATGGAACCACCTGGACTCTCTGAACTGGCAACAAAAGAGGATCTGGGAAAAATGAAATCAGAAATAATTACTCATAACAGCAAAGATTTTGCTCATGGTATAAGACATGATTAATAAATCTAGAGAGGACACAGATAAAAAAATAGAGGAGCTGAGGAACATGATGGAATCCCAACATAAGAAACAAATGGAATCCATAAAACAGATACAAACAGATTTCCAAGAGATTAAAAACTCCATTGAAAGTCTGCGCAGCAGAATGAACCAATGTGAGGATAGAATTTCACATATAGAAGATAAGATTGCAATTAGTGAGGAGGAAAAGAAGAATTGCTTTAAAATTGTAAGGGAACATGAGAAATCAATCCAGCAGCTGCTAGAGGATGCAAAGAAGAATAACATAAGACTGATTGTAGTCAATGAAGAAAGAGGAGAGTGTGCAGATGACATAAAAAAAACTCTTCACAGAAGTGATGGCAGAAAACTTTCCAAGGAGGGGAAAAGAACTTGACATACAGATAAGTGAGGCATATAGGACTCCAGCTAGCCTTAATCAAAAAAATCTACACATAGGCATATAATAGTTAGGATTCCAGAAATCCAACAGAAGAATAAAATTCTACAAGCAGTGAGAGAAAAGAAACAAATCACATACAAAGGAAAGCCCATCAGAATCACAGCAGACTTCTCAATGCAAACCCTCAAGGCAAGAAGAGCTTGGAGTGATGTATTTCAAGCCCTAAAGGAAAACAACCTCCAACCCAGATTGATGTACCCTGCAAAACTATCTTTCAAAATGGATGGAGAAATAAGATACTTTCATGATAAAGAGCACCTCAGGAACTTCATGAATACCAAACCGGCACTCCAAAAAATTTTAGACAATACCCTAGGAAAAGACAATGAGGATCACAACCCCAGGAAACCCAGCAGAATGAATCCATTGGGCGTGACAAATTAAACGCAAAAGGGGAGAATCCAACAAAAAGAAAAAGTCATGACAAGGCTTTTAAAACTTTTGACTTCATCTCCCTAATGAGTGTATAATTCAATCTTATTATTGTACTGATTAGTATTTTTCTGATTCTAGAATTGCACACCATTCCTTGTCCTATACTGGCTATTTATCATCTGCTTATGTCTACATTTTAATTGGGTTGTCTATTAATGAGCTCTAAGAATTCTTTATATATTCTGCTCATAGGTTATATGTATTGTAAATATGGTCTGTTTAAGGACTACTTTTCGTTTTAATGATTCATTTAAAGTTCTAAATTTTGATGGAATCTCATTTATCAATTTTTTTCTTTTATACATCATGTTTTTTGTATCCTAGGTAGTTCTTGCCTACCCTGAATTCATAAATATTTTCCCTCATAATTTCTTCTTAAAGTTTTATACTTTTAGGCTTTCTTATTTAGGTTCATAGATCCCTTCAAATTATTTTCATGTATGGAAAAAAAGGGTTGAGGTTAATTTTTTATATACGGATACCAGATGTTCTAGTGCCATGTGCTGAAGACACTATTGCTTCCTTGGCTCTTGAATCGAGTTTATATTGTATAAAATGCTAATGTTAAATAATCTTTCAAAACTCAGTGGACCATATATGTGTGGTTCTATTTCTAGATTCTCTGTTTTATTCCAATGATCTATATGTCTTTCCTTACACCAACACTACCTTGATTACTGTAGCTTTAGAAGAAGTCTTAAAATTGGGTGCTAAACGTCTTCCAACACTGTTTTTGTTTTTGTTTTTGTTTTTGGCTTTTCTGGGTCCTTTGTACTCCTACATAACTTTTAAATTTCAATATCCAGTTCTTCATTTATAGCAAGTATACACAGACCTGAATTTTTATATATACCTTGTGTTTTCTAATCCTGCTAAATTCAAGTACAAGTTCTAGGGGCTCCTAGAGATTTCTTAGTATTTTCTCTGTAGATGATCATTTCATCTACATATAAAGATTTTGCTTCTGCTGTGCCAATCCTGTCCTAGTTGTGTCATTTTATTGCCAGACTATTTTGGTGGGGACTAAGTTTCAAAGTTTAATGGACAGATAAAGGGTAAGCATATCTGCCCTTGTTCCCCACCTTAAGGAGAAAGCATTGTATCTTCTCCATTCATACAAGGTGTTCTTGCTGGAAGTATGAAGCACATGTCTTTAATTTGTTGAGAAGATTCTGTTTTACTTCTAGTCTCCTGATAGCTTTTACCATGAACAGCTGTAGAATTTGGTCCAATATTTTTTCTCCAACTAGTGACAGGATCATATGGCTTTTCCCTTTCCTCTGTTAAAATGATGACTTTTGGGGGTGGATCTTCCAGTGCTGAACCAACACTGCCATCCCTATAACAAAACCACTTTCTACATCCTGCCAGATCTGACTTCTAATAGTTTGTTTTGTTAAACAAATTTCTATCTGTCTTTATACTTTTTCTTCTATTATCTTTATCCAATTTTAGGATTAGCACAATGTTGAGTTCCTAAAATGAGGGGAGAAGTGTTCCTTCTTTTTTCTGCTTTAATTGTTTGATATAATTTATCAGTTAAAATGTTTATGAGCCTGCTGTTGTCATATAGGTAGGTTTTCAAACTAGGAATATACTTTCTTTAATAGGTGCTATTCAAATTATATATTTCCTCCAGAGTTAGTTTCATTAATTTGTCTTCCAAGGTACTTCTTAGAAGTTGTCAAATTTATTTCAAAACAGATTTTTGAAATATGCTTTCTTTATCCTTTTAAATTCTGTAAAATCTGTGGTTATGTCTCCTAGATCTTAATATTGTAATTTTAAAAATGTATAACTGATATTGTATAACAGGAAGAAAAGGTCTAAAAGAGCAGGGGAATTGGGAGGGGTAGGGGAAGGGAAAAAAGGGAAAGGAAAAATTATGAGAAGAGGAAAAAAATGGAAATAGAGTCTTTGCAAATAGGGAAGGGTGGAGGGGGTGAAGGGAGGGCAAGGGAAGGGGAAAAAAATAAGAACCAAGAGACTCATGTAATGGTGCAAAATCCCAATGATGAATGTAACTGTATTTTATACCTAAAATGTACCAAAAAAGTTAATGGTGGGGGGGGAATAGAAACAAGCCTTGCAGAATTAGTTTGGGCCAAGTAAAAGTAGGGAAAAAAGTACACCCTACAGTGTAAGAGTGGGCCACCATGCAAGAGAGAACACAGTGGCAAAGACTCAATGTAGACAGTCCTTTTTGTATCACCTACTACTCAGGGTGATGTCAGGCTTAGGCCATCCTATTGAAAACCTGCTCGAGTTCTTATGAGAAGCCCATGTGCAAGGCTGTAAGAACTGTTTTGCACATGTGCCCTGGGGATTTTATAATTAATAGGTCATGCCTACTTCCCCAGCCAGCTTTGCCATACCCTAATCTCCTGTCTCAGAAGTAATACATGATCTATAAAAGAAGGGGTAAACAAATTAGTGTTGGAGCTAGGGTAAAAAGGAGGATAATTCTAGGTAAGAAAAAATCACAAAAGCTTAAATAAAGACAAAAATATGAAGTATATTCAGAGACTAGTTAGTAGTTTTCTTTTTCTAGATCCATTAAAGTTATGTATAGGAATAGTGGGGAACTAAGCTGAAAAAGCATGTGGGAGCTATTTTGCTCTGGATCTCGACTAAGAATACATTAGACTCATTTGCCAGTGGGTTACTACTGAAAGTCAGTAAAGTGCCATGATCACAGCTGGGCTTCTGTGAATGATCTCTTTTGTCCTTCTTACCCTTGTAGATGACGTGAGTGGATTTAGATACTATGAAGGTTAAGATTAATTGTCAACATGATTGGCCTGGGAGGAGCTGCCTAGGGCAGTACACTTTTGGGTGTGTCTGGGAGGGTCATGGAGGTGTGACCTTACTTTAAACTGACAAAAGCCATTCTGGACAAACCCATCCTATTAAATGGAGAAAAACTGAAACATTATCTCTAAGATCAAGAACAAGACAAGAGTATTCACTCTCACAACTCCTGTTCAATATAGTACTCACAACTTTAATCAGAGCAATTAGATTATAGAAAGAAATAAAGAGAATTTGAATAGGAAAGGAAGAAGTTAAACTATCCTTATTTGCATTATCATTTGCACAGATGATCTAAAAAATTCTACCAGAAGATTTAACTTCAGCAAAATGGCAGGATACAAAACACAAAAAAAATCAATAGCATTCCTGTATAGCAACAATGAACCCACTTAGAAAGAAATCAGGAAATAAATCTCATTCATAAAAAGTTCAAAAAAATTAAATATCTGGGAATTAATCTAGCCAAGTAAGTAACAGACCTCTATAATTAACACTACAGTGCTCTAAAAAAGAGATTGAAGAGGACATCAGAAAACTGAAAGACAGTTCCTGTTCTCGGATTGGCAGAACGAATATTGTCCAAATGGCCATATTACCAAAAATGACATATTGATTTAATACAATCCTAATCAAAATATCAATGGAATTTTTCACAGATTTAAAAAAAAGAATTCTAAAATGTATATGGAACTAGAAGAGAACCAGAATAGCAAAAGCCATCTGGAGCAACAAAAGCAAAGTAGGAGACATTACAATCCTGGACTTCAAGTTATACTACAAAGCTACAGTAATAAAAACAGCATGTTACTGCCATCAAAACAGACATGCAGATCAGTGGAATAGAATGGTAGATGCCAAAACAACTCCAGGCACATTCACCCATCTGATTTTTGACAAAGGGGCCAATAACAAATGCTGGAGAAAAGATAACCTCTTTAAAAAATGGTGCTGGGAAAACAGGTTATCCATGTGCTAAAGAATGACTCTAGATCTATATATTCCACCCTGTACTAAAGTTTGGAGATGCTGAGTAGAGAAGCCCTAGAATGCTACAAGCTGTGGACAGTGGAATATTCTGGTCACAACTCAGAAGACCAGAATGCTGAGAGAAATGCAAACAGTAAATACCAGACTGAGTAGGATTCATTTGGAACAAGAACTGTATTTGCAGTAGGACTTCAGACCATGTGTGTTGTCCTCTGCAAAAAACTTTCTCTACATTTTATTCATATCCTGACATTTTATGGGAGACTGAGGTGAAGGGTGACAGACTATTTTGGTGGGAGAAATTTCAAGGCAGCTCAATGTTCATTCAGGTTGTAACATGAGTACTGCTTGCTGCTTTTAGCAAGATCTACAGTGAGAAGTGGGATGGAAAAACCCATTTAAAAAGTCTTCAGTTATACCATAAAGGAAGTGCTTGAAAGTTTGAGTAGAGGATAGTATGGTTACTAAAAGATTAGCATTAAAAAGAACCCAAATACTTTGCATCAGGACAATATGAAAGATATCTTGAGAGCATCTCAGAAACCTGCAGGACTCCACTGATCACAGGCTCAAGGGTGCAAAACTGTGAAGCTTTCATTTGAGTAAAGAGCTGCTAGGCCTCTCCTGCTTGAGAAGAGTTGCCAAGGACATTGATTCTCTGAGATTCATTTCACAATGCTCAGCTATCCGGGCCCTCAGAGGCTTCAGCAGCCAAGATCTAAGAGAGTCCAGCTACTACTCAAGCTGGTAGCAGACTTTGGTGTCATCTACATGGTGCTGTATGAAGAATCCAAGAGTTGTGGGCTCAGGGAGGCTTCCACCCAGATTTCAGAAGGCCTGGGAGCTTACACAATGTGCCCCTGAAAGCACAATGAATAAAATTGTGAAAGTGAAGCCAAAAGTACAGTAGTGGTCCCAGGGACATGGAAAAATCATGAATGTGGAATATCTGAGGAAAAGTACATGCAGTGAGCAAAGCCACTCTACAAAACAGGCCACAAAGGCTGCAACCAGCAATGCCCTAGGGGTGTTGAAGACCTTTAGAGTTCACATCTTACCACAACTTGCCCCAGGTGCTGGACACGAGGCTACTGGAGTTACTGTTTGCCCTGCTAGGTTTCAGCTTGGTTTGGTCTCATTCCTTTCTATCTCTCTATTTCTCCCTTTTGGAATGGGAATGTTTACCTTGTGCCTTTGTATGTTGAAAGTGTTTAACCTTCTGTTTGATTTTTTTAGGGGCTAACAGCTAAGAAGCTGTCTTGAGTCTCAGAGGAGACTTTGGACTTGGATTTTTCAGCAATCCGGGAACTATTAAAACTTTGGTGACTCTTAGAGATGGACTAAGTGCATTTTGCATAAATAGATGTGGATGAGACTTTTGAGGGCCAGGGCATTATATTATGGTTTAGATCTAGATATCCCCCAAAATTCTTCTGTGTTCAGATGCATATCTTTTGGAAGGTGATTGGATGATTGGGGTACTATACTCACCAGTGGACTCATACTGGTGAGGTTAGTGGCTGAGTAAGCTACTGGGAAGTGGGGCCTGGTTGGAGTAGGCAGGCCACTGGAGGTGTGATCTAGAAGGGTATAGGTCTCTCCCTGGCTCTTCTCTTTTCCCTCTGCTTCCTGGCTGCCATGTCATGAGCAGCTTTCCTCTGCCCAGACACTTCCACCATACCATTTTTGCACTGGAGCCAGCTGACTATGGACTGTAAGCCTGAGCCAAAATAAACCCCTCTTCCCTTCAAGTTGTTGGTTTGAGTATTTGTTCTGGAAATGAGAAAAATGACTAACATTCTCTGTATAATGTAATATAACAAAACTAGACCAAAACATTATAGAAAGGAGAACTATTTAGTTACTAATATAGGTATAAAACCTTAAACAAAATATTAGCACATTGGATCCAGTTATTTATATGAACAGATAATATATCATAACCAAGGTGAGTTCCCACCAAAAATACAATGATGGTTTAATTTCAGAGAAAAATCTATAACTTTTAATCCTCAAGAATTAATGTGAAACATTAAAGAAGAAAAGGCATGTGATAGTTTCAAAGGAAACAACTTGTAATAAAACTAAATTAATTCATAATCAGAAATAGAAGGAAACTTTCTTGATTAATTACAGCAAATATTCTGAATAGGAAATGTAAGAAGAATTTCCTTTGAAAGAAAGAATAGTCAAGGAAGTCAGCTTTCAATATTTTCCCCCATCTTTGTTAATCTTAGTCAAATTAAGCAAGGAAAAGAAATTAAAGATGTGAGATTTGAAAAGAAGAAATAAATTTTTTTACTTGTAATAATCTTCAGGTAATTTATTAGGAATAAGAAAGACTAAGAAAGATAGATAAGATTAATATACAGAAGGCAATTGTATTTCTGATTGCTACCAAATAGCATAGAAGATGTAATAAAAATGAAGCTATCATGTAAAACAGTCTCAAAGAATATATAAATCTAGGAATAATACAACATAAGATTGCACAACCTCTTTGGGGAAAGTTATAAAATTTTATCAAAAAGCATTTAAAATAAATTTAAAGATATGCTACAACATGGATCAGAAGACTTAATATAAAAAATTCCCCCATAACATTGTATAAACTTATGTAAATCCGATCAAACTCCATAAAGTTCCCTGACCATACAATTTATATGGAAGAGAAAAGGGTCAACAATAGCCAAGACATTTCTGAAGGTCTTGCTGTACCAGATATAAATTAAGAATTCTGAAGCTATGAATGAGAATGTGGTAATGGTGCTAGTAAGCACATTGGCTAATAGAATAAGAGGGTACAGACACATTAGTGTATATCTAGAACTTTTATGACAGTGGTGATACTGAAGATCAGTGGAATGAGTCTATTCAATAAATGGAGTGGGAGTAAATTGTTTATCTATATGGAAAAAATGAAACTGGATTCTAATCTCACACCATAGACAACAATCAATTCCAGAGGAATCATAGACAACTTAAAAACAAAAACTTTGAAACCTTCAATGGAAAAGAGTGGTGAATATCTTCTGAGATATGTAGGAAAAGATTTCATTGATAAGATACCAGAGGTATTAACTAACATAAAAGAAGTGATAGGTTAACTTGGCTATATTAATTTTGAGAACTTTTATTTGTAAAACAACACATTAGGGAAATCTGATAGTTTATAAACCAGGAGAAGGCTTTAACACAAATAACCAACAAGGGAGTAATGTAATGGAATTTATGTAACTATTGCCAGTCAATACAAAGAGGACAAACAACCTAGTACAAAAGGGCAAAGAAAGGACTAGACATTTCACAAAAGAGGACAAACATTTGGCTAATGAACATAAGATGAAATGTTTGACTTCATTAATGATCAGGGAAATACAAATCAAGACCGCAGTGAGTTAAACAATAAGCAAAGTCATCTAACAATACCAAATATTGGAAACAATGTGGATAAGAAATATCTTCTAGTCATTGCTGGTGAGAGTATTAATGGTGCAAGTGCTTTTGGGATTTGGCATTGTCAGGTAATGTTAACAATTCTCACACTCTACAGAAGGAATTTTACTTCCAAGAATACTCCAAAGAACTCTTATTTTTTTTTCTTTTTTCTTTTGTCCTGGGGATTGAGCCCTAGGCCTTCATATTGAGCTACAACCTCAGCCCTTTCTTTCTTCCTTCCTTCCTTCCTTCCTTTCTTTCTTTCTCTCTCTCTTCCTTCCTTCCTTCCTTTCTTTCTTTCCTTCCTTCCTTCCTTCCTTCTTTCTCTCCTCTCTCTCCCTCCCTCTCTTCCTCGCTCTCTCCCTCCCTCTCTTCCTTTCTCTCTCTCTCTCTCTCTCTCTCTCTCTCTCTCTCTCTCTCTCTTTCTGTCTGTCTTGATACAGAGTCAGGCTGGGCTCAAACTCTTGCCTTTTTTGCACTGAACTTCATCCTTAGCCTCTATCTATTTACCTATTTATCAATCTATCTATCACCTATCTATTTGTCTATCTATAATGTTGAGAGAGGGTCTGGTTAAGTCTCTAAGTTGCCCAGGTTGGGCTTGAACTCATGCCTCAGCCTCCCAGAGTGCTGAGATGAAGGGTATGGCCATCACTCCCACCACATGCATGTCATAAGACAGATGCAAGATTAATACAAGTGGAGTATTCTTTATCTGAAATCATTGGGTCCAGATGTGTTTCACATTTGGAATTTTTCCTCACATTTTAGAATATTTACATATACCCAATAAAATAGCTTAGGGATGGGACCCACGTCTAAACATGAAATCCATACCTTATGCACACAGTTTGAAGACAGCTTTATATAATATTTTTAGTGTACCTGCAGTTTGACTGCAACCTGTCACATGAGGTCAAGTATGAAATTTTCTACTTGGGGCATCATGTTGACACTTAAAAAGTTTCAGATTTTGGAACATGTTAGGGTTTGGGCTTCTGGATTAGGGATGCTCAGTTTGTAGAAGTATATAAAGGAGCAAAACTCCAGAATCAACTCAACTACCCTCTGGAGAATGAATACACTGTAGAATAGTCTAATACTAGAGTATTATATAGCAGTGAACCTGATTATGCTAATAATATCTACAAAACTATGAAATGTTTTAAAATTATAGTTTTGTGAAGATGTAATTTACTTACTGTAAAATACATAGATTTTAAGTGTTTAGTGTGATGAACTTTTGGTAACTATCATCCAGAGAAATATGTAGAACATTTCTGATCCCTTAAATTCCCAAGGTAATGAAAGAAATTTTCTGTTTCCCTTCAGAAGCTTTTTGTATTTTCAAATTTAAATCTTTGTTACATTCATGAATTAATTTTTATGCCTGTTGTAACATAGACGTCTAGGTTCATTTTTTGCTCTGCAAGTATATGCCATAGTTCTAGCAGTGCAGTTTTGAGTGGAAAAAAAGTACCAAGGCCTGATGCTCATTTTATGAAGTTAAAACACCTAAAGAAATATTTCTTTTTGAATACTTATAAAATGTGATAAAAATATAAAAGGAGAGCAAGCGAAATAAAATAGCAAGATTTTGGACAGCAGTCACCTCAGGTGGTAGAAGGTAGGAGGACAGAACAGGTCAAAAACATTGCACCAGATAGATGAGTGTGAGTATTATGTGTTTTCTAGTTTTCTTATTGTGCAATTATTTCATAGGTGTTTAATAAATTACAAATGAAAAAATAAAATAATGAATCTTTGCATGTATTAATGATAAAATATGTCATGAGGTGACAAGGATATCACTTCAGTCCCTATGCACTTGAGGTTCAATGAAATATATTTAAATTCTTATAATGAAATAAATCATAAAATTGATTTTTAACACTCTTCTGTCTGAAAATTTAATTAGGTCTCTGCTAGTCTGTTGTAAACAGAGAAACAAAACATCTCACTTCTAAAGGATTTTTTTACCTAGTCACTAAGTTCATTTGCTTCTGAACACCAAAACAAGAATTGTGGTTGTCCTTGGTCCTCCAGAGGTTGTTTTTTTTTTTTTTTTACATTTAAGTAAAATTCAAGGTGGGTGAGAGCTATGTTTTGTTTGTTTGTTTTATTGTGAAGTGGAAAAGCTTACTTTAAAATAAAACATGGAAAGTATTACTATAAATCCTTGCTCAAGAAGATGAGAGAAATTGAGGGTCTTGAAACCGATTCCCTGCAAGCTATCTCTGCCCACACATCCCTTGGAAAATCTTCATGTACAGCCAGGTGTTCATATACTCCAGTTTGACGAATGTTGCTTTGAAATGTATTGAGTTTGAAAGCTCAGCTACATCCCTAACTAGAAATTTTTGGCAGGCAGTTGGAAATGCACTTCTGGAATAAGGTAATTGAATTTCTTAGGCTCTTATAGGAGTGTCAACACCAGGCTTATCTACTCATGTTGTTGCCACACTTGTGAAAAAAAAAATCACTGGGATGACTTTGTTAGGAAAAACTTTAAAAAGGCCCCGCTACAGTTGCTTCCTTTTGTGTTTGCTACTACCTTGATATGCTGTTGCCTTGGCTCGTAGAGGTTGTCAGGGCATGTTTGATGATTTCATTGAATGCTTTCAGTTTTTTGTCTGAAGTTTACATTATACCTTTTCTTACTGTAACTTGCATTATTAATCTGATAAAGGTAATAGTTGACATTATGCATGGTAGATGATTTAAATGATAAACAAAATAGGAAAAATACTTTTACTGCATTCCTTCTCACTAAAGATAATCACTAAGTATCTTATATATCTTTTCAAATACATTCTATAAAGTTTTATGTATACATATTACACAAATAGGTTCACATTATGTAAACTATTTTTTTTCACCTAATATATAGGAAAGATTGTCTTTTTTAAAAAGAGCAACATTGTATCCCAAACTATAGATACAATATTATTTTGTAAATAGTCCTCTGTGAATATGGAACATTTAAATTAAGACTTTTTCTATTATAATCAGCAAATGTTCTTATAAATATATGTTTGCATCCTGTGTCAACATTATCTATAGGATAAATTCTAAATAATGAAATTACTAGTCAGAGAGAATATGCATTATGCATTTTATTAAATTATTGCTAATTTTTTCTCTCATAAGCAGCTAGTAAATAAAACTGCTTGTTTCCCCCACACCCTTATAATACTTGGTATTATCAAATTTAAATTTATGTCCACCTATTTTGTGAAAATTGGCACCTCATTGTTTGGATTTTATTTTGTGAAGTTGAATATCCTTTTATATGTTTTCCCAAAGTGTTCCCTTTTTATTGAAAAATTTACTCCTACTAATATTACAAAGTGAAGTATTATAGCTCTTTACAAAAATAGAAAATGACTATAAGCTAAAGATCCAAAATGTTCCCTTTAATTTTGCTTGTTTCATACCTTCTCACTCCCACTCATGCATATCACTCATTCACACATTAAAAATCCTTACTAAATATGTATTATTTATAAAACACTGATGGCAGTCTCTTTAAAAGTCAGATTTTGTTAGATGGGTCTGCATTTATGGAGCCTGTCTACTAAGGAATTAAATCCAAATCTTAGTATTTGACCAATGTTTCTCCATGAGTGGTTTTTCTAATTTTTCAAATTAAAATTGTCTCAACTATCTGTTGGTAAAATAAATTTGAATGTATTAATTAAAAGTCTGAGTGTCTACTTGTGACAGCCTCAGATTACCATATTGTTACTGCAGCCAACAAAAGGAGATCAGAGTGTAGTGTTTTAATGGTTAGGTGCCATATAAGCCCAGTGACTTCCCCAACAATTTTTCCCTATTTTTTTTGTTTGTTTGGTTAATTTATAATTTCTGTTAAACTAGAGAACTCACGACACATGGCTGTTGGCCATTAATTTTTTGGTTAGTCCAAGTATCTGGTGTGATTCCTCTTCCAGCCTCTAGCAAGCAAGAAGTTGGTGGTGTATTAAAGCATTTTAGGCAACAAGGACAGTGGAGACTCAGTACTGCAGAGTCCAGATCCAGACTGATATCACAAGTGAATAAAGGAGGCAGAGAGTTAAAATTTCCAAATAGTAAAGTGTTTTTGTGGTGATCATACTCCTATTTTTTGCTCTTTTCCCACAATCTCTTTGAAATGAGAAATAGGGCAATTTCCCTGAGGTCAAAGGCATTATAGTTTACTATGTAGAGTGTCAAACACCTAACTCTGGGGCACTGTATGTGTATATATGATCCAGGCATATGAAAGACTACTAGAGATGCAGACTCCAGATGATATAGGCAACCCTTACTTGGCATGATATTGCTGGAGAGTAAAAATGATAGTGCAGGCTGAAACTGTGCAATATGATCTTAATAGTGGGAAAATCTATATTAAAAACTATTGGTTGTAAATATATAGGAAAATAAAACAAAAGTAAATAGTATACCATAATCTAGAATATCAGAAACCTTATGAATTAAATTCTATTTTTTTAAAAAAATGTATCAAGATTAGTGTAAATAATGGTTGCTTTATTCTTGTCATATAGCTTACCATATAGAGGAAGCATCTGTTTTATGCCTTGGCAGATTTTCATACTACTTTATAGGTTTGGATCAGCTTCCAATATTTTATTCTTTCCACTTCCAATGTCATGAAGTATTTGTGAAAGTTCTTTAAACATAAAAGGGTGTGTTTGTGGGCATCACTTCCTCTGGAGCATCTTCATTTTTTCTGGAAGAAATACTTTTTTCAATTATATTGACAAGTCTGCCTCTACTAAGCTCCTGTGGCTGCATATCTAGACTTTGTAATAGCAGCATTGTTAACATTCCCACAGCCAGCCATTTCTTCTGGTATTCTCTTTACCTTTGATTCACATTTCACTGCTAGCATTATCATTTTTATTTCTTTGCTGAACTTTCATCTTTGTTGACCAATTCTCTGGGAGTCAAAGAGGCAACACACTGCATACCTAGCTAGTTATCTCTGTGAGAACTGAGCAACAGATGCCCAGTGTCTCCAGTGACCAGCAAACTGAAAGAATTAACATGATTGGTCGTTGATCATACATATCTGTTTGATTTGTGAACTGAAAGACTAGCAATGACGTTTGAACTTTATGCAGTGATAGTTAATATACCATGGTGACTGAAATTTGAATTCTGCTATTGGGGAATTTATGCTTATTTAACTAAATCAAGATAACTGAAATTTATGCACATCAAGACTTTGCAAAGCAAGGACTATCTAAATAAATAGGCATTTACATTGAACTGATTGCATAGGAGTTCTGTAGGAGGTATAATTTTGTTGGGCATGATAATTGCAGGTTTAACTCATTACTAAAGCTTCTTAGAGGAAACTTACAGAACATAAGCATAACTTTGCTTTTTATGTCAGGATAAGTTAGACTGTACAGTGGCAACAAATGCCCCCCCCCCCAAATCTCAGTGTTCCTAGTACCTTCCATTGTAAATTGGCTACGAGGAGGAGTGGGGCTCTGTTTCACTTTATCCTTATTCAGGAACCCAGGCTACAGGAGGCACCGTCTCTTCGATTTTGTAATTACCAAAGTAGGAATTGGGAACACAATGAATTGGACACTATCTCTTAAAGTTTCTATCTAGAAGTGATATATAGCATTTCCAATCATATTTCACTGGCTAAAGTAAGTCACATGGTCATGTCCCAAAGCGGCAGAGAAGTGAAATTCTATCATTTGCCTAGAAGGAAGAAATGTTGGATGAGTAGCATTAGTGATGACTGTAGTATCTAAGAGTTTACCTGGGAAAAGCATATCAGGGCACGCAAGGCCACTGAGGACTGAGATTGCAGGCATAGATATGTCAGATTATCTCTCTGCTAGTAAAAGATAATCAAGTTGAGGGAAAACTGTGTGTGTCTGCATTCTAGAAGCCTGGATACTGGGAGTTTATGACATTAGATTTAGAAGTTATGGTGAAGCTAAGAAGTGGGTCAAGCTGTGCTCATTCAGATGAGAGCTCTGAGACTGTCTGCTATTCTAGATGACTTCAACCCTCTTCTGGTTGCTGTCTCTGAGCCTCCATCTGTGCTTTACTTGAGTTTAAGTTGAATGTATCTTTGGCAGTTCTGAGGTCTGTGACACAGATGATTCTTAATTTGAGCCTTGAAGGGAATGTAGGCTGTGGCTTGGCAGAAGGGAATGGCAAAGGCATTCTGAAGTAAGGGCACAGAGGATGAATGAGTGCAGTCAGTTTAAGGGAGACTCAGATGCTATGAAAGTGTCAAGAATATTGACCATCTTAAAATAGGGTAAGATAGAAGAACCAAAGGGAATTAATCACATCATGATTCTCATTTGTTATTACCATCCCATACCTAATGTGTGTCTGTCTTTAACTATCCAACATATTTAACTCTATAAACCCTCAAAGGTGTATTAGGGTAGCTGTACTTATAGTACCTTGTCTCATAGATTTCTGCATCATTTATGCTTAACACCAATCTACCTACATACAAGATTAATTTAGAATTACTTCATTGATGTGCCTAAACTTAAACTTTTCATTTTAATCTAAACATGATCCAAATTTCTTGCCTAATTTTCTCTAATAGGCTGAGATGTGAACAAAAATATTTAAGACATATTTAGTCATGTAGGACTAGTCACAAGGTTAATACAAAATGAGTAAATTTGGTCTGATATAGTCATATCTGGGATAAGAACAGTATACTGGCTTGATTATAATCAGATGACCACATTACAAGGGCTTTGAAATCAAATACTGACGTTCTTAAACATGTTGTTTAATCAACTGAATTTAAATGTTTTCATCTAGACTTACCGTTAACATTAGACCCACTAGCCTTTGGACAACTTCCTCTATTCCAGCCTCCCTATCAGTTTCTAAGAAAAATACCATAAGAGGTCTTTGGCTTCCAGGGTCATGAAGTATTTGCCAGAGTATCACTCAATGCGGTGTCCTTTAAGAAAGCATACTATATAGTTCTTTCAAGACTGACTATTCCCCCTCTGAACTTTGACATTGTGTAAGTGATGTTGTGCAAGAGGTGTGACCCATGTCAGGATGGGGAATGTGCTCCAGTGGGCATCAGTTTTGCATTATTTGGCACTGTAATTTTTCCATATGGCTATCACTGAATTTTGAAGACTATATTGCTAAAAGAGTAAGAGTCTTTTCAATTATCTAAGCCATTTATAACACCAAAATCTATTGTTAACATTAGGGCAATACACTTTCTTCAGTGAGACCAACAAATGTATTAGAAATGATGAAAGAATGGAAAAATAACCCAGAAAGTGACGAGGAAAACAAGAAAGAGGAGAAGAATAATCAGTTCCGTCAAGAAAAGTTGGAATATCACCAGCAACGCAGAAATGTCCCTGCTGTCAATGACACTTCAGGTGAAAAGGAGGAAAACCCAGCAAAACAAGTAGGAAAAACAATTGTTTCACTTATCCAAACCCTAAAATACCCTTCACGACATTGGGAACATTTTTTGCAGCTCTTTTTGTTGTTAATTTGTAACAAAAGACCTGCATCATAGAAGCAAATAAAGTTCTTTTTGCCTCATAGGTTGTCATAGTTTAGAAACATGGCCTGAATGTTTAAAATCAGTTATCATGGAGAGCAGGGGTGTGAAAACTTTTTTTGTAAGGGCACAAATACAGGTTGAACATCACTATGGGATACTTAATCTGTAAAGCTTGTGGGCTATAATAGCCTTTGTTATAACTGCTCACCTCTGATGGCATAGTATGAAAACTGCCATAGACAACAAATGAGCATGACCATGTTCCGAGTAAACTTTAAAAAATATATATAAACAGATGGCATGCCAGATTTGGCTCATGGGTCCAAATGAATCAGTTCTGTACTTTACCAGGCTTTAGAATTTGGAATTGCTTACCTAGAAAAAGATAATTATTACATTGCCTAATTATTTCTAATTTTATGACAATCAAAACTCTTTATATAGGTTTACTATTTTACTTTATTAGACCTGAGTATAGTTCTATTTTTTTGATAAATATAATTTTGTTAACATTTTTATTAGCATTAATCCTAGATTATGGTCTATTAACTGGATATCCTGGTAAAGTTTGCCCAAATTACCACACCTCCATTTTTTCTGTTTGTAGAAATTAATTTGGTAGTTTTTCTCCTTGGGTCCTGAAATTTAATGAATATATTTTAGCTTTTATTTAAAATAAGTGTCCTGCCAGTAGGTTGTGTTCTCCTCAAGACATCCCAGACTGCTTTGAAGAGTGGCTCCTTGTCAATTGCCTGCAGCCTGGAGACAGGCAGTGTGAAGAGATACTGACAGGGCGAACCCTGAAGCAGGCCCAGCAAAGTGTAGCGCATGCTACAAACCTTGTCTGAAATTTGCAGAAGGGGACCTGGTAGTCTATTGGCTGATTTTGACTTACTGTTTGGGAGTTTTTTCATCACTAGATAGTAAATGTCTAGATAATAAGCTTAACATGATTTATATATTTTAAAATAATTGTACTTTTACCATAACACAAGTGTAAGCTTCTTGAATTCCCTTCTTATTGTCTAGTCTGGTAACAACTTCTGTATTACTTAGTTGTGTGTAATTTATATTTTCTTTAAAAACAGTATCCTAAAACTCCATGTTCGCATTTTATTTCCCTGTACCAGGCAGGGATCGAACTCAGGACCTTGCATTTGCCAGGCAGGCACGGCACCATTGAGCTAAATCCCCAGCCCTATGTTTGCGTTTCTTGTTGAACATAGTTGGCAGATTTTTGTTACCGACTTGGCAACATACATCTACATAAGCACATGAATATACACATATACATCCACATATACATTAAACACACTGCACTCATTTTACACAAGCATCTACACAGATATATGTATGTACAAACACACAAAAATGCTTGGGTATACACATTCTTTTTTGTAGTCCTGGATTATATCTATGTTTGTCATGGAATCTGACATAAAATACCCCTGTGAACCAAAGGTCTTCCATTGCTGTTATCCCTTCCCCATCTTCCCAGACTTCCTGCAAATTACAAAGTAATGTGACTTACACTGTTCTTAATTACTTCAACTAGGAAACAGAAAAATTAGAATTTGAATTATTTATGGATGCTATAACTATAGCCAGTGGCTTGAAAATGTAAGAATATAAAAATTTTAAGAATATAGGTTGAAAACTTTAGAATACAGATCTTAAGAATATATTTTTTTACCCACAGGAAGGATTTTGTCTATAATCAGGGCTTACTAGCAATGGAAAAGGCTGGGCTAAGGGTACCAAACCCCTACTGCCAGTCACTGAAAGTATTCAAGGAGGCTTTGGAAAGCTGCTTGTTGCAAATGCTAAAGTGGGAATTCCTGCAAGATGAGTAGGAATTTGCGTTCATTGTTCTCTAAAGAATTTTGCCTTGCTTAGATTTGGGCCATGGTATCTTGGGGGAATATTTTGAATTGTTGGGGAATTTTTCTGAAAAGTGTTGACCCTTTAAAAAAAACATTTCCCATGTGTCTAAACACATGGATTCTAATAATTTTTAATATATTATTTTAATAATTGTATTGGATTAAGTTTATGTTAAATTAGTTCTGGTGTTTTAGTCTTCATTAACAATAAACTGTGGAATATAAAATTTCTGAAATGAATGCAATAGTATCACTAAGGTGGCTGAATAGATGGTCCCAGCCACCCCCTCCCCAATACACATAGATCAGCTAGCACCTATCCATCAAAAATAATACCTTGATTAAATCCTCAAAACATGGGAATAAGACCTGTGTGCTCCACAGAACTGAATAAAGATTTGCATTGATAGGGTAAGAAAAACAGTCTTGCTTTGGACTACATCACCCCTCTTCCTCTTCCAAGGGGACAAAGTATCACATAGAGAGAAATCTCAAGGCCCACAGCTTCTACAGAGGAAAAGAGAACACTGGAAGCAGTTACCTGGCTTCTCTAGCCTTCTGAAATGTTCTTGAGGAGCCCATTCTCTTCTCAACTTATGAGGAATTTAGGGAAAACTGCACAGCTAAACTACCCAGGGCCAGATAGAAACAAAGAAAGAGGTAGAGACCACAGAGACCAGCACATCATGTTTAGTGAAAACACAGCACACCTGCCAGCAGTGGCCCTTGATGAGCTACTAGCTACAAATATAACCCATTGGCAAAGCTGATCTGAAAGAAGTGTGACCACCTCTCTCCTAGCTCTTGGGTTCTGGTTTTGGGGCAAAAAAGATTGAAGCCAACAAAACAGCAAGCAGCAAGGGGTGGGGAATGACCAAACATGTTTATTAGAAAAAGGTCCTTGCTTGTTGGGGAGGGGTTTCCATAGTGGAAAACTATAGATGTTTAAGTACATTGGCCTTTTATACAGTTTTAGAGATCAGTTAATGTGACACAAAGCAGGGATGCTCTGGGTAGACCTTTGATGTCCACTAGTCAGTTTGCTTAAGTTAATTATTCTGGCCCTCTGGTATGTTAACTCACTTAGGCCTTGACTTTTAGTTTACTTTAAGTTAACTATTCAGGACCTGTGTCCTATCTGCTTAACTTTTCCTGTCTCCTTGCTTCAGAAGCACTTCCCAGAAGAGGTAGGTACTTAGTGTGAATCTCTAGATGATCTCTTCCCAAGTATAACCTTACTCTGTAAACTGAGACTGCCCAGGGAAGGAGAACATCCCCACAGCAAATCCTGAAAACTAACATGCCACCCTTGGAGTTTAAATAGTGTTTCTTGTTGCCACAAAGAACACTTCCAGACCCTGCCTAGAGCGGAATTAGACCAGCAAATAATGAGGCACAGTTTTGCCACACCTGGAAGTTTAGGGCTTTCTGCAAAGACACCTGTAGAACTGCCCAGGGAGGGATACTACCAAAACTGTGAATTACAACCACTAATAGGCACTGGCTCTGCTATACCTGGGAGTTTAGACAGTGTTCCTCCTGGCCTCAGAGACCACTTATAGAACCCACCCAGGGAGGAACAAGACCAACACCACGCTAAGAAGCACATCTTGTGGCCCAAGTGGATTAGTGGCAATTGCAGTGCCTACCTGGGAGCTCAGCCTAACAGCAGAGCACAACTAGTGGTCTTGCCAGATAGAGGAACAAAACCAGTTGCCACACCTCAATGGAGAAAAAAGGCAAGCAGCCTAGCTTCCTAGAGACCCTGAAAGCAAGCTTTGGTGGCCTAAGGACTTTACCAATTATGAGATATGCTTAGTAAGCCCCATAGTAACCACACAAAAAAATCGATAATAGGTATATTAGGAAGACAGTAAAAGTGGAAGAAATGTACAAAGGTCTACCAAAAAGGACAAATGAAGCAATAAAATGGCAGTAATAAGTTCCTTCCTTTCAATAATTACCTTAAATATAAATGGATTAAGATCTCCAATTAAAAGGTCGATGGCAGAATGGATAAAAATCAAGACTTTGACTGTGAGAGGCTCTCTTCACCAGTAAGGACACACACAGACTACAAGTAAATGGATGAAGAAAGATCTTCTATGCAAATGGAACTAAAACAGAGAAGGTGTAGCTATATTTCTAGCAGATAAAGTAGACTTCAAGTTAAAAACTATAAAAAGAGACCCAGAAAGGAGCTGCACAGGTGCACAAACTTCAGCCAGAGGCCCGCCATTCCAACCATAAGTGCACACAGATCCCAGGGAGCAGCTCTGCATACCAGCCAGGGCTGCACCCCGACCCCAGAGGCTCAGGCACACCTGCCCAAGCCAAAGACCCATCCAGAAAAGAGCTGCACAGGTGCACAGGGTTCAGCCAGAGACCCTCCATACCATCAGCCACCGCCAAGGGCCTGCCTGGAAAAGAGCTACACAGGCATGCAAGCAACAGCCAGAGGCTTGTCCCGATACCATTGATAAGTGTGTGGAGACCCTAGCCAGAAGCCTGCACAGACAACATGAACTGGGGTATACAGCTCCCAGCCAAGGCCCTCCCAGATAATAGCTACATAGGGGCCCCAGTGAGAGGTACACCTAGATAACATCCCAAGTGTGCACAGGCCTCACCCAAAAGCGCCCCCAGACAACAGGTTAGCTCAGGGATCCAGAAGGCCACCACTCTGAACCCAGGAATTGGTGTACTGGGGAGCAGCAGAGTAAAGGCTGCTCAGTGGCTTGCTGAGAATTGAAGACCACTGGGTGAGCAAAAGGTTACCTCAACAAAGGCACAGGGTGAGCCAGGGATTTAGCTCAGTGGTTTTGCCGCCTGCTGTGCATGCGCAAGGACCCGAGTTTGATCCCCGGTATCAAACAAACAAACAAAAGTAACAGGGTGCATCTGTTGAAATGAGAAGACACATAAATAAGTCTCAAAACCAGACTTCCAGATCACCTAAGACAACTGTAAAGGGCAACAAGATGGAACAATCTGGTACTCAACCACCTGGAATATTTGAACTGGCAACAAAAGAGGACCTGGAAAAGTGAAATCAGAAATAATTTCTCAGACAACAGCAGAGGTTGTGCCCATAGTACAAGACATGATTAATAAATCTAGAGAGGACACAGATTAAAAAAAATAGAGGAGCTGAGGAACATGATGGAATCCCAACATAGGAAACAAATGGAATCCACAAAACAGTTGCAAACAGATTTCCAGGAGATTAAAAACTCCATTGACAGTTTATGCAGCAGAATAAGCCAATGCAAGGATAGAATTCAGATATAGAAGATAGGATTGCAATTAGTGACCAGGAAAAGAAAAATTTCATAAAAATAGTAAGGGACCACAAGAAATCAATCCAGCAACTGCTAGATGATGCAAAGGAGAATCACATCAGACTGATAGGGGTCAATGAATAAATAGGAGAGAGTGCAGATGAAATAAAAAAACTGTTTACAGAAGTAATGGCAGAAAACTTCCCAAATAGGGGAAAAGAACTTGAAATACAGATAAGTAGGCGTATAGGACTCCAACCAGCCTTGATCAAAAAAATCTACACATAGGCATGTAATAGTTAAGATTCCAGAAACCCAACAGAAGAACAAAATTCTGCAAGCACTTAGAGAAAAGAAACAAATCACATACAAAGGAAGGCCCATCAGAATCACAGCAGACTTCTCTACACAAACCCACAAGGCAAGAAAAGCCTGGAGTGATGTATTTCAAGCCCTAAAGGAAAACAGCCTTCAACCCAGATTGATGTAGCCTGTAAAATTGTCTTTCAAAATTGATGGAGAAATAAGATACTTTCGTGACAAAGTGCACCTTAGGAACTTCATGAATATCAAACCAGGACTCCAAAAAATTTTGCACAATATCCTAGGAACAGACAATGAGGATCACAATCCCAGGAAACCCTGCAGAATGAATCCATCAGGCACGACAAGAAATTAAAAGCAAAGGGGGAGAATCAAACAAAAAAAAAAGTCACGATAAGGATAAGTCAGTACATATCAGTTATAACCATCAATGTTAATGGTCTCAATTCACCAATCAAAAGAAATAGACTGGCAGAATGGGTCAGGAAGCAAGATACAACAGTATGCTACACACAAGAAATCCACTTAATTCAAAAAGAAGCTCATAAACTGAAAGTTAAAGGGTGGAAAACAATACTCCATGTGACAGGAACACACAAAAAAAGCAGGAGTAACTATCCTCTTTGCAGATCAAGTGGATTTCAAACCAACACTGATTAAGAGAGACAAAGAGGGACACTACATCCTTGTAAAGGGAACAATTCAATAGGAAGAGATGACAATCATAAATATCTATGCACCAAACACAAGTGCACCCAACTATATAAAACAAATACTAAGGGATGTGAAAAATCAAATAAGCACTGATACAGTTGTAGTGGGGGGCCTCAATACCCCACTGTCACAGATAGATCAACTAGACAAAAAATAAACAACAAAATACTAGAACTCAATCAAAATCTTGAACAAATGAAACTAACAGACATTTACAGAGTGTTCCACTCCACAAAAATCAGAATACACATTCTTTTCAGCTACACACGTGTTGTTCTCCAAAATAGACCTCATACTACCTCATAGAATGTGTTTCAGTAAGTGCAAAAGAGTTGAAGTTATCCCCTGTATATTATCAGACCATAGTGCGATGAAATTGGAGATCCATAGGAAAAGAAACTGGAAACATTTCATAAACACATGGAAATTGAACAACACACTTCTGAATAACCACTGGGTCACAGAGGAAATTAAAGAAGAAATCAGACAGTTCCTGCAATTAAATGACAATGACATTACAACATATCAGAATCTATGGGACACAGCAGTCTTATGAGGGAAATTCATAGCAGTGAATACTCACACTAGGAAAACAGAGCAAGCCCAATTACACAACCTGGTGCTGAACCTCAAGCTTCTAGAAAAATAAGAACAGGACAAACCCAAACCTCATATAAGGGAGGAAAGATCAGGGTAGAAATCAATGCAATGGAGACTAAGAGAATGATACAAAAAAAAAAAATATCAATGAAGCCAATAGTTGGTTTTTCAAAAGAATAAACAAAATTGACAAACCCTTAGCCATCCTTATCAGAAAAAGGAAAGAAAAGGCCCAAATCCATGCAATTAGGAATGAAAAGGATGAAATTACAACAGACCCAGCAGAAATACAGAGGATCATCAATACCTACTTCGAGAACCCATACACCCATAAGATGGAAAACACAGAAGAAATGGACAGATTCCTAAATATGTATGAAATACCAAAGTTGAACAAAGAAGACCTAAAAATTCTAAACAACCCAATATCAATTGATGAAATTGAAAATATAGTTAAAAATCTACCAACCAAGAAAAGCCTGGGTCCTGATGGCTTCACTGCTGAATTCTACAAGACATTTAGAGAGGAACTGCTGCCACTACTATTTAAACTCTTCAATGAAATTGAAAGGGAAGCAATACTCCCAAATTCATTCCTGGAAGCAAGCATCACCTTGATCCCCAAAGCAGAGAAAGATCCAACCAAAAAAGAGAACTGTAGGCCAATCTCACTAAAGAACATAGATGCAAAAATCCTTAATAAGATACTGGCAAAAGAATGCAGAAGATCATCAAGAAGATCATACATCCTGATCAAGTGGGATTCATTCCAGGGATGCAGGGATGGTTCAACATACACAAATCAATCAATGTAATACACTGTATCAATAGAGCCAAGGACAAAAACCATACGATTATCTCCATAGACGCAGAAAAAGCATTTGACAAAATCCAACAAGCATTTATGATAAAAACCCTACACAAAATTAGAATAGGCAGTCTCTACCTCAATCTGATAAAAGCCATCTATGAAAAACCAACAGCCAATATCATACTAAATGGTCAAAAACTGAAATCCTTCGCACTAAAATTAGGAACAAGCCAAGGATGTTCACTATCACCACTCCTGTTCAATATAGTTTTGGAAACATTAGCCATGGCAATTAGACAAGAGAAAGAAATAAAAGGAATAAAGATAGGAAATGAAGAAGTCAAATTGTCATCATTTGCAGATGACATGATACTCTATATAGAAGACCCCAAGAACGCCACCAAAAGTCTTTTAGACTTAATAACCAAATTCAGTAAAGTAGCTGGATACAAGGTCAACACACAAAAATCAATAGCTTTTCTGTACAAGAAAAACAGACTCACTGAGAGAGAAATGGGACAATCAATTCCTTTCACAATAGCATCCAAAAAATTAAAATACTTAGGAATCACCCTAACAAAAGAAATAAAGACCTCTACTCCAAAAACTATAGCATTCTGAATAAAGAGATTGAAGCAATATCATAAAATGGAAAGACATCCCTTGCTCCTGGGTAGGAAGAATCAACATAGTGAAAATGGCCATACTTCCAAAACTGCTGTATAGATTCAGTGCAATCCCAATTGAAATCCCAGCAGCATACATCACAGACCTTGAGAAAACAATCCACAAATTCATTTGGAACAAGAAGAGACCTAGAATAGCAAAAGCAATTCTAAGCAATAAAGACAAGGTAGGGGGTATCACAGTCCCCAACTTGAAACTATACTATAAAGCTACTGTGATAAAAAACAGCATGGTACTGGCAAAGAAACAGACCTGAGGACCAGTGGAACAGATTAGAAGATGAAGAAACAACTCCAGACACACTCAGCCACCTCATCTTTGACAAAGGAGCCAAACACTCTCACTGGAGGAAAGATAGCCTCTTTAATAAATGGAATAAATGGTGCTGGAGGGCTGGAGATTTAGCTCAGTGGTTATGCCACCTGTCTCGAAAGCATAAGGACCTGAGTTCGATCTCTGGTACCAAAAAATAAATTAATAAATAAATTAATTAAATAGTGCTGGAAAAAGTGGGTTTCAACTGTCAAAGATTAGAACTAGACCTGTATCTCACCATGCACTAAACTAAAATCGAAACAGATTAAAGATCTAAATATTAAAACAGAAACCAGCTGGAAGAGGTTAGTTAGAACTCTTGAAGACATTGGTGTAGGAAAAGATTTTATGAACAAAATCTCAGTTGCCTGTGAACTAGCACAATCAACAAGTGGGATCTTTTCTTATTAAAAAGCTTCTGCACAGCAAGAGAAGCCACCAACAGTTTGAAGAGACAACCCACAATGTGGGAACAAATTTTCACCAGCTGTCCCTCAGACAAAGATCTACTATCTACAATCTATAAAGAACTTTAAAAAATCAGACCTCCCAAATTTAAAGACCCAATCCAAAAATGGGCATCTGAAATGAACAGACATTTCTCACATAAAGGAGTGGACATGGCAAATAAACATATGAAAATGTTCCACATCATTGGTCATTTGAGAGATGCAAATGAAAACAAGGCTGAGATTCCACTTCACTCCAGAAAGAATGGCTACTATCATTAAATCAATCAATAAGAAATGCTGGCAGGGCTGTGGGGCAAGAGGAACCCTACTCCACTGCTGGTGGGAGTGTAGACTGGTGCAACCATTGTGGAAATCAGGATGGAGATATCTCAAAGAACTAGGATTGGAAGTCCCATTTGACCCAGCTATTCCCCTGCTGGGTATCTTCCCCAATGAATTAAAAGAATCATACCACAGTGATATATGTGGACCCATGTTTATAGCAGCAAAGTTTGTAATAGCTAAAACTTGGAAGCAACCTAATTGCCCAACAACTGGAGACTGGATAAAGAAAATGTGTTTTTTTTAGTAAAATGGAGTATTACTCAGCAATGAAGAATGAGAAACTAGAGACATTTATAGCTAAATGGATGCACATTGAGGCGATACTCTTAAGTGAAATAAATAGGACACTCATGTAAATAACAAATAGTTTCTCTAGTGTGAGAAACTGAAAGTGTAAATAAGGACTCAAAGTTATAATGGATAATGTGAAATAGGAAGAAAAGGTGCAAAGGGGAGGGGGAAATGGGGGGGGTAGAGGAAAGGAAAGAAGGGAATGGAATTAATATGAAAAAAAGAAAAAATGGAAACAAAGTCTTTGTAGATATAGAGGGGTGGAGGGGTTGAAGGCCGGGCAGGGAAATGGGGAAAAAATAAGAATCAAGATGGATTATGTTAAAGTGCAAATTTCCAATGATGAATGTCATTATATTGTATACCTTCAATGCACCAATAAAATTAATTTTTAAAAAGATGTGTTATGTACATGTATAGAAAAAAACAAACTATAAAAAGAGAAAAACAATGCTTTTGTTCAGTGATAAGGGGCCAATAAAATAAGATTTTACCAAATAGCTACAGAATACATACTCTTTTTCAACTGCACATGGAACATTCTCCAGGATAAGTCATATATTAGGTCACAAAATAAGTCTTAACAAGTTTTAAAAATTGAAATCATATCCAATATCTTTTCTGACAACCATGAACTGAAACTAGAAATCAACAACAGGAGGCACTCTGGAAACTTTGTGAATATGTGGAAATTAAACAACATGCTCCTAAATAACCAATGGGTCACTGAAGATATTAAAAGAAAAATTTTAAAGTTTCTTGAAACAAATGAAAATGTCAAACTTACAGGATACATCAAAACCAGTTCCAAGAGGGAAGGTCATACAAATAAACACCTACATCACAAAAAGTAGAAGGAGCTCAACATCCTAACATCCTAACAATGCATCTCAAGAAACTAAAAAAACAAGAAAAATGAAACCCAAAATTAATAAAAGGAAAGAAATTGTATAGATCAGAGCAGAAATAAACAAAATAGAAACTAAAAAAAAAAGAAAAAGAAATATCAATGAAAATGAAGGTCTTCAACTCTCACGTTTGCTCCCAGGGTGCTGGATTTATAGGCATGAGCTACTGTGCCTGGCCAAGAGTTTTGTTTTGTTTTGTTTTTTGTTACCAGGGATCGAACTCTGTACCTTGCGCTTGCAAGAGGCAGGCAATGGAACCACTGAGCTAAAACCCCAGCCCCAAGTGTTGTTTTTTTTTTTTTTTTTTTTAAGATAAAGTCAACAAGGCTTTAGGTATACTAAAAAAAAAGAGAGAGAAAGTTCTTAAAATCAGAAATGAAACTGATTACATTACAACTGATGCCACAGAAATACAGAGGATCCTAAAAGGTTACTATGAACAACTACATACTAACAAGTTGGAAAGCCTAAAAGAAATGGACAAACTCCTGGACCCATATACACTACCAAAATTAAATCAAGAAAAAATAGAAAACCTGAGCAGATCAATAGCAAGCAATGATATTTTATCAGTAACTTTAAATAGTCCCCATTAAGAAAAGCCCAAGACCTAATGGCTTCATTGCTGAATTCTACCAAATATTTAGAGAAGAACTAATATCAATTCTTCATAAAATATTTTCCAGACTCATTCTGTGAAGCCAGCGTTGCCTTGATACCAAAACCAGATAAGAATAAAATAAAAAAGGAAATTATAGGCCAATATATGTGATTAACATAGATCCAGGAAAACCCATCCTCAACAAAATACTCATAAACTGAATTCAACAGCACATTAAAAACATCATTCACTATGATCAAACAGGATTCATACCAGCAATGCAAGGATAGTTCAACATAAGCAAATCTATAAATGTGGTGTACTACACTAAAAGAATCAAGCACAAAACCCATATGATCATTTCAATAGGTACAGAAAAAGCATTTGATAAAATTCAACATCCCTTTCTAATAAAATTCTCAGTAAGTTAGATATAGAAGAAATGTACCTTAGCATAATTAAGGCCATATATAACAAACTCATAGGTAGTATATTGAATAAGGAAAAATTGACAGCTTTTCTTCTAATATCTGGAACAAGACAAAGATGTCCACTATATTAGTCAGCTTTCCTCTTGCTGGACACAATACCCAACATCTTCAACTTAAAGGAGGAGGGAGAAGTTTATTTGTTCATATTTCAGGAGATTCAGTCCATGGTTGATAGGCTCTAAGGTAGAAACATCATGGCAGAAGGGTATGTGGAGCAAAGCCACTCAATTTATGTCAGCCAAGAAGCAAAGGAAGGGAACAGTGCCAGAAGGACCATAAATAGTACCCAAGGCCGTGCCTCCATGACCCCACCCAGACATACCCAGGAGCATCCTCTACTAATCTGTGAGGCACTTCTTAATGCAATGACAGTTGAAATATCAGGATTAACAGTCACACCCACTTTCACCACTGTGTTCAACATAGTACTAGAAATCATAGGCAAAATAAATATGCAAGGGAAAGAAATAAAGGACATCCAAAAATAAAAAAAGAGGAAATTAAACTTTCTTTGTTTGCAGACTGCATGGTCTTGTGTAAAGAAAACCCTAAACATTCTGCTGGAACTAATACATGTATACAGTAGAGTTGAAGGAGACATAGTCAACATATAAAATAGAAGAAGGGATATTGATTATAGTCACTGTAAAAAAAGATAAAAGTTAAAGGTGCTAGATATGCTAATTTCTATGAGTTGACCGTTATTCAATAATATGTGAGTCAAAGCATACCATTGTACTTTATAAATATATACACATAGTGTATTATATGTCAGTCAAAAAATTCTGAAATGATAACCAAAAATAGAGTTGACCATGTACTCTTGAGTCTACAGAAAATCCAAACACTAATTAATATTCTTTTTTTTTTTTTGGTACTGGGAATTGAACTCTGGACCTTGAGCTTACAAGGCCAGCAGTGGCACCACTGAGCTAAACCCCTGACCCTAGTGTTCTTAAAGGTCAAATTTTAATTTTATTCAAAATTTTAGTTTTATCAAAATTTTTCTATGAATCTTAGAAAATTATGGAAAAATTTTGTTAAAATTAAATTATGTAGACACTTTGGTGTGAATAATTTGAATTTTGAATTCATATTGTGAATATGAATAATTTATGCCTAATAAACTAATGAAATATATAATTATTTTTCCACTAGAATATTTGAAATTTGGTTTTAACTTAAAGGGAAGCTTCCCAGCAATTTCAGCTTTCCATTGTATCATTATTCTCTCTTCTGGAGAATCTCATAAATCCATGTAGAGTTTCTGATTTTCTATTTTTCACCAGTCAGGATAATCACACATTTAGATAAGTGGCAGAGCTCTTGGGAAACTAGCAAAGAAAGTAAGTAGAAATCTGTTTAAAGCAAAAACATTTGAACTAAGCACCTTTCTCCTTCCCCAGGTAACAGTACTTTAGTTTCATATGCCTTGGACATTGTGAAAAATACAGTCTGCATTTTATTGTTCATATTTGGACTAAAGCATTACATTATATTTTTAAATTTTGTTTTCAAATAGGTGGCATTTGTCTAGGTGTTTTCACTTCTACCTTTTTAAAGTAATGATACTTTGAAAACAGAAATGTTCTCTCAGATATATTTTGTTTCTTACATGATGAGGACGTCACAGTGAAGTTTTGTTGTTAGTAACCCTCCAGATTCCATAAGGTAGAGTTTTAGTCCATTCTATTAGATAGGCCAAACTTTTACTCCTACACCATTTACTCATCTTCAGATGAGACACTGGATAGTCCAAAGCTTATTGCAGTAGCATGCTTTCAACATGAGGTCCTTCATAATTTCTGATATGAGCTGACATACTTTCATTATTCATAATCTCTGAAAGTAATTGGAGATAAATGAATATGTGTAATGTACCTCTCTGTAACCAAGGAGGAAGGGACTATAACTCTGGATCCTATAAAATTATGTTTGCATCACAAAATTCTTCGTAATTGAGAAATCTTTTAGTTATCAATTTGGTTTTTGAATAATCTTGAATGAATTTATTTAGTGAAAATGGAATATTTTTGTGATTATTTTCTTTGTGATTATTTTTCTCTTGCCTGAAAATGGTGCCTTTCTAGTATCATAAGGCAGAGTACCTATAGAAGATACTTTAGGCTAAGAAGTAGAGGGGCAAGATGCCTTAGAAACTTTGAAAAATTATTTTCATAAGTGATAATATGTTCATACAGCATTTCTTCATAGACAAGACATGTTTAAATTTAAGTATTTTTTAAAAATTCTTTTATTGGTACATTTTAGGTATACGATACATTTACATTTCTCATTGGGATCTTGTACCTTTACATGATGTATCTTGGTTCTTATTTTTTCCCCATTCCCAGCCCTCCCTTCACCCCCTCCACCCTGCCCTATTTACAAAGACTTTGTTTCCATTTTTTCCATTTCTCATAGTTTATTCTTTCCTTTCTTTCCTTTCCCCTGCCTCTCCCACTTCCCCTACCCCTTTGGACCTTTTCTTCCTATTTCACATTATCAAGTATTCATTCTAATCATTGGTACATTATAGGTATGCAATATAATGACATTCATCATTGGAAATTTTGCACCTTTACATAATCTCTCTTGGTTCTTATTTTTCCACCTTCCCCTGGGCCCCCTTCAACCCCTCCATCCCTCCCTATTTACAAAGACTTTGTTTCCAGTTTTTCATTTACGCATATTAATTACATTACCTTCTTTCCTTTCCCGTACCCCTTCCACTTCCCCTTCCCCTTTGCCCCTTTTCTTCCTATTTCACATTATCCATTATAACTTTTAGTCCTTATTTACACTTTCAGTTTCTCACACTAGAGAAACTATTCGGTATTTACACATGAGTGTCCTGTTTATTTCACTTAAGAGTATTGCCTCAATGTGCATCCATTTAGCTATAAATGTCTCTAATTTCTCATTTTTTATGGCTGAGTAGTACTCCACTTTATAAAAAACCTACATTTTCTTTATCCAGTTGATGGGGATTTGGGCTGTTTCCAAGTTCTAGCTGTTACAAATTGTGCTGCTATGAACATGGGTGCACATATATCACTGTGGTATGATTCTTTTAATTCTTTGGGGAAGATACTCAGCAGGGGAATAGCTGGGTCAAATGGAACTTCCAGTCCTAGTTCTTTGAGGTATCTCCATACTGATTTCCACAGTGGTTGCTCCAGTCTACACTCCCACCAGCAGTGGAGCAGGGTTCCTCTTGGCCCACAGCCCCGCCAGCATTTGTTATTGGTTGATTTCATGATAGCAGCCATTCTTTCTGGGGTGAGGTGGAATCTCAGCATTGTTTTCATTTGTATCTCTCAAATGACCAGTGATGTGGAACACTTTTTCATATGTTTATTTACCATTTCTACTTCTTTGTCTGAGAAATGTCTGTTCATTTCAGATGCCCATTTTCAGATTGGATCTTAAAATTTGGGAGGTCTGATCTTTTTAAGTTCTTTATAGATTCGAGATAGTAGACCTTTGTCTGAGGAAGAGCAGGTGAAGATTTTTTCCCACATTGTGGGTTGTCTTTTCACACTGCTGGTGGTTTCCCTTGCTGTGCAGAAGCTTTTTAATAAGAAGAGATCCCACTTATTGATTGTTTGTGCTAGTTCATGGGCAACTGAGGTTTTGTTCATAAAATCTTTTCCTACACTGATGTCTTCAAGAGTTCTACCTAACCTCTCTTCCAGCTGGCTCAGCGTTTCTGTTTTCATATTTAGATCTTTAATCCATTTCAATTTTAGTTTAGTGCATGGTGAGAGATATAGGTCTAGTTTGAATCTTTGGCAAGTTGAAACCAAATTTTTCCAGCACCGTTTATTAAAGAGGCTATCTTTCCTCCAGTGAGGGCGTTTCAGTCCTTTATTGAAGATGACATGGCTGAGTGTGTCTGGAGTTGTTTCTGTATCTTGTAATCTGTTCCACTGGTCCTCAGGTCTGTTTCTTTCATAGTATCATGCTGTTTTTATTACAGTAGCTTTGTAGTATAGTTTCAAGTTGAGGATTGTGATGCCCTTGCCATGTCTCTGTTACCTAGAATTGCTTTTGCTATTATGGGTCTCTTCTTGTTCCAAATGAATTTTTGAATTATTTTCTCAAGGCCCATGAAGTATGCTGCTTGGAATCTCAATTGGAATTGCATTGAATCTATATAGCAGTTTGGAAGTATGGCCATTTTCACTATATTGATCCTTCCTACCCAGGAGCAGGGGATGTCTGTCCATTTTCTGATTATCATCTTCAATCTCTCTTTTCAGAGTGTTATAGTTTTCAGAGAAGAGGTCTTTGATTTCTTTCGTTAGGTTGATTCCTAGATATTTCAGTTTTTTGGATGGTATTGTGAAAGGAATTATTTGCCTATTTCTCTCTCAGTGAGTTTGTTGTTCGTGTAGAGAAAAGCCATTGACTTTTGTGTGTTGACCTTGTATCCAGGTACTTTACTGAATTTGGTTATTAAGTCTAGAAGACTTTTGGTGGAGTTCTTGGGGGCTTCTACGTGGAGTATCATGTCATCTGCAAATAATGACAATTTGACTTCTTCATTTCCTATCTTTATTCCTTTTATTTCTTTCTCTTGTCTAATTGCCATGGCTAATGATTCCAAAACTATATTGAACAGGAGTAGTGCTAGTGAACATCCTTGGCTTGTTCCTGATTTTAGTCTGAAGGATTTCAGTTTTTGACCATTTAGTGTGATACTGGTTGTTGGTTTTTCATACATGGCTTCTATCAGTTTGAGGTAGAGACCATCTATTCTAATTTTGTGTGGGTTTTTTTTTTTTATCATAAATGCTTGTTGGATTTTGTCAAATGCTTTTTCTGCGTCTATGGAGATAATCATATGATTTTTGTCCTTGGCTCTATTGATACAGTGTATTACATTGATTGATTTGTGTATGTTGAACCATCCCTGCATCCCTGGAATGAATCCCACTTGATCAGGGTGTATGATCTTCTTGATGATCTTCTGCATTCTGTTTGCCAGTATCTTATTAAGGATTTTTGCATCTATGTTCTTTAGTGAGATTGGCCTACAGTTCTCTTTTTTGGTTGGATCTTTCTCTGCTTTGGGGATCAAGGTGATGCTTGCTTCCAGGAATGAATTTGGGAGTATTGCTTCCCTTTCAATTTCATTGAAGAGTTTAAATAGTAGTGGCAGCAGTTCCTCTCTAAATGTCTTGTAGAATTCAGCAGTGAAGCCATCAGGACCCAGGCTTTTCTTAGTTGGTAGATTTTTAACTATATTTTCAATTTCATCAATTGATATTGGGTTGTTTAGAATTTTTAGGTCTTCTTTGTTCAACTTTGGTAATTCATACGTATCTAGGAATCTGTCCGTTTCTTCTGTGTTTTACATCTTACTGGGGTATAGGTTCTTGAAGTAGGTATTGATGATCCTCTGTATTTCTGCTGGGTCTGTTGTAATTTCATCCTTTTCATCCCTAATTGCATGGATTTGGGCCTTTTCTTTCCTTTTTCTGATAAGGATGGCTAAGGGTTTGTCAATTTTGTTTATTCTTTTGAAAAACCAACTATTGGCTTCATTGATTTTCTTTTTGTATCATTCTTTTAGTCTCCATTGCATTGATTTCTACCCTGATCTTTCCTCCCTTATATGATGTTTGGGTTTGTCCTGTTCTTATTTTTCTAGAAGCTTGAGGTTCAGCACCAGGTTGTGTAATTGGGCTTGCTCTGTTTTCCTAGTGTGAGTATTCACTGCTATGAATTTCCCTCATAAGACTGCTTTCATTGTGTCCCATAGATTCCAATATGTTGTATTGTCATTGTCATTTAATTGAAGGAACTGTCTGATTTCCTCTTTAATTTCCTCTGTGACCCATTGGTTATTTAGAAGTGTGTTGTTCACTTTCCATGTGTTTATGAAATTTTTTGAGTTTCTTTTGCTATGGATCTCCAATTTCATCACACTATGGTCTGATAATATACAAGGGATAACTTCAGTTCCTTTGCACTTACTTAAACATGTTCTATGTGTGAGTATGTGTTCTATTTTGGAGAGCGACCCATGTGCAGCTGAGAAGAATGTGTATTCTGATTTTATTGGGTGGAACACTCTGTAAATATCTATTAAGTTCATTTGTTGAAGAGTTTGATTGAGTTCTAGTATTTCATTACTTATTTTCTGTCTAGTTGATCTATCTATTTGTGACAGTGGGGTATTGAGGTCCCCCACTACAATTGTACTAGTGCATATATGACTTTTCATGTCTGTTCATTTTTGTTTTATGTAGTTGGGCACACTTGTGTTTGGTGCATACATATTTATGATTGTCATCTCTTCCTCTTGGATTCTTCCCTTTCCAAGGATGTAGTGTCCTTCTTTGTCTCTCTTAATCAGTGTTGGTTTGAAATCTACTTGACCTGCAAAGAGGATAGCTACTCCCCTTTTTTTTGGGTTCTTGTCACATGGAGTATTGTTTTCCACCCTTTAACTTGCAGTCTATGAGTTTCCTTTTGAATTAAGTATGTTTTTTGTATGCAGCATATTGTTGGATTTTCTTTCTTGACCCATTCTGCCAGTCTGTTTCTTTTGATTGGTGAATTGAGACCATTAATATTGATGGTTATAACTGATACGTATTGACTTATCATTGCCATGACTTTTTCTTTTTGTTGGGTTCTCCCCCTTTACATTTAATTTCTTGTTGTGCCCGATGAGTTCATTCTGCTCTGCTTCCTGGGGTTGTGATCCTCATTGTCTGTTCTGAGGATATTATGTAAAATTTTTGGGAGTCCTGGTTTGGTATTCATGAAGTTCCTAAGGTGTACTTTGTCATGAAAGTATCTTATTTCGCCATCAATTTTGAAAGATAGTTTTGTAGCGTACATCAATCTGGGTTGGAGGCTCTTTTCCTTTAGGGTTTGGAATACGTCACTCTGAGCATTTCTTGCCTTGATGATTTGTGTTGAGAAATCTGCTGTGATTCGATGGGCTTTCCTTTGTATGTGATTTGTTTCTTTTCTCTGATTGTAGAACTTTGTTCTTCTGTTGAGTTTCTGGAATGTTACCAATTATATGCCTATGTGTAGATTTTTTTTTATCAAGGCTATTTGGATTCCTATATGCCTCACTTATCTGTATGTCAAGTTCTTTTCCCCTATTTGGGAAGTTTTCTGCCATTACTCTGTGAACAGTTTTTTTATGTCACCTGTACTGTCTCCTGTTTCTTGTTTGACTCCAATCAGTCTTATGTTATTCTTCTTTGCATCATCTAGCAGCTGCTGGATTGATTTCTCATGTTCCCTTATAATTTTGAAGCAATTTTTCTTTTCCTGGTCACTAATTGCAATCTTATCTTCTACATCTGAAATTCTGTCCTCACATTGGCTCATTCTGCTATGTAGAGTTTCAGTGGAGTTTTTCATCTCCTGGAATTCTATTTGCATCTGTTTTATGGATTCCATTTGTTTCCTATGTTGGGATTCCATCATGTTCCTCAGCTCCTCTCTAGATTTATTAATCATGTCTTGCACTACAAGCACAATCTCTGCTGTTATCTGAGAAATTATTTCTGATTTCATTTTTTCCAGATCCTCTTGTTGCCAGTTCAGGGAGTCCAGGTGGTTGAATATCAGAGTGTTCCATCTCATTTCCCTTTGGGGTTGCTGTAGGTGATCTGGAAGTCTGGTTTTGAGACTTGTTTATGTGTCTTCTCAGTTTGACCTGGGGTGGGGATGCTGTTGGCCCCCCGGGGGGCTCACCTCCTCTGAGCTGGGAGCATTGGGACGGAGGCTCAGAAGCCCCTTCCTCTGGGCCGGGAGCAGTGGGTCAGAGGGTGGCCCGGAAGCCCCTTCCTCTGGGACGGCAGCAGGGAGAAGTATGCCAGCGCAGAAGCCCCTTCCTCTGGGTCAGGAGTGGTGGGACTGACTGCGGCCTGGAAGCTCCTTCCTCTAGACCAGGAGCAGCAGAATGGATGGCGGCCCGGAAGCCTCTTCCTCTGACCTGAGAGTGGCAGGACAGCAGCTCAGAAGCCCCTTCCTCTCTAAATTTAAGTATTTAAATTAAGTAGTTGAACTGTGATACGTTGATAATGTTTTAATGAGGAAAAGTTCAATTTTCTTGGCATTTTAGTTGAGTAGGATAAAATTTTATTTTACTGAACCATTAAGTTTTAGACTTTTTTAGTCCATGTGAATCAATGAAAATTTGAAACTTTGAGGGCACTTATATAATTTTGGTATACTTTTATATTCCAAATATTGAAGTCCTCCAATGTGGCATATGTGCCCAAGCACTTAAAATACCATAATGATGTACAAAAAAGCATGAACTCAGGATCTAGGTTCTCTGGATTCAAATTTTGGCTTCACTACTTACAAGCTTTATGATACTGGGCAAGTCTGTGGGCCTTCATGTTCTCATTTGAATATGAATAGCAATGTTATAGGGCTAAATAATGTCATGCATGTAACACTCTTACCACACAATATTAACATTAACTATTATTACAATTTATGTATTTTTTCCTGGCTAGATCAAGGTTCCTTTGAGTGTAGATGTGAGAATGAACTACTAAACAAGCCAAGAAATACCATTTTCAAAGGTGATAAGGTCATGCTTCTAACCATGTTTGACCCCTGAGTCTTGTGAGGTTCCTTCAGTACTGTGGTAGATTGGATTATCAGTCCAAATTTTTTAATCTGTTCCCAAAAGGGATTTGTACATTCACACCCTTTGCCATTTGCATTTGCAGTTCCCCCTATAGAGGAAGGCTCTTCTTGCACCCTGCTAGTGTTGTGCTTTGGCTGATGGAATGTTAAACAGAGACCTTGAAAGTGTTTGCATGATTTAGCTTGCTCTCCTGTATTTCTTCCACATGCCATGAGAAGAACATGACCTCAGAGAGCCTAAGGTCCCTGAATTATGAAGATTTTTGGAATAGACACAAACTCAGTCCAAAGCCTTAAGTCCAGCCTAGCATGGACTATATTTCCTCTATAGGAACTATGATTGAAACATACAGTGTGTGTTAAAATTTAAAGGCATTTCTTAACAGTAAAAGATACATCGCCATTTCTCCTCAATCATTCCTGCCGTTTTCTTTTTGAATTTTGTGAGACAAGGTTTGTTCTGGCCTTGAACTCATGGCAATCCTCCTGCCTCAGCCTCCCAGGCATGCAGCACCGTGCCTGGCAATTCTTACCATTTTCTGAAGCAGTTCTGGGGATCCTTTCTTATAAGTGCCTTTACCGTAGTTATGCTGTCTTGCCTGCCTTGATGTCTTGAATTGATTCAAAATGCTTACCTTTCATGGTCATTTTGACTTTGGGGAAGAGCTAGAAGTTTGCAAGTGCCATCTGGAAAATAAGGTGGTGAGGACTCACTGTAATGTTTTTACAAGCCTGCCTTTCTGTTAAGTGGGAATTGGCAGCAGCATTCACTCTACTTTTGATCATGCCTTGTAAAGATACTTTACAAAAGAGTAAGAACAATGAAATGAGTTTGTTTGAAGCAAATTTTTGAGAGGTATTAATGGCAATGTGTCTTTAATGGAAATAACCTTTTCTAATTCAAACATTCACCATATATTTTGATCACTCATTGTGGATTAAGGTTTCACCACTGGCTTAGCCAGATTCTCATAATTGAAGGGATGTATTAGTGATCCCTTAAATGCCTTCCCGACCTTGGCTTTTGTTTTACTCTCCTTAGAGCCTATAACTGTTTGGCTATGCTGTGCACAACCTTTTTCTATAGAGAATGACCTAATTATAACAAATAATTCAGTTTCAAACATATTAATTTGGGTCCCTTCATCTCTTACTCTGCGTTTATCCTGTAACATGTATTATATATACATAATTATAAACTCCACAAAAAGTGTTATAATTTTCACTTTAAACTGCCATGTGTATTTTGAAGAAAGCAAGAGGAAAAAGTGCCATTATATTTATCTGGATATTTACCATTCATGATGCTCTTCTTTTTTTTTTTTTTTTTTTTTTGGTACCGGGGATTGAACTCGGGTCCTTGCGCTTGTGCAGCAGGCGGCGAAACCACTGAGCTAAATCCCCGGCCCTATGATGCTCTTCTTTCTTTCCTGGAAATCCAGGTTGCCACCTGTTATCATTTCCATTCAGCCTGATGAACTTCTTTTGCATTTCTTGTACCTAATGTCTATTGGTGATGAATTTTCTCAGTTTTCTTTTATCTGAAAATGTCTTTACTTTGCCTGAAATGTTGAAAGATATCTTTTCTGTTTATGGGATTCTGGTGTGACAGAATTTTTTGTCCACACATTAAAGATGTTCCAGTGCCTTTTAACTTTCTAATTTTCTGATGGTGGGTCAAAATGCTTTTTTCTTTGTAGGTATTATTACTTTTCTCTAGATGCTTTTTATTTTTCAATTTTTTTCATGAAGTTTATTGGTACATTTTAGGTATACAATACAATTACATTCGTTATTGGGGTCTTTTACCATTATATGATGTATCTTGGTTCTTATTTTTTCCCCATTCCCCTGCCATCCCTTCAATCCCTCCTCCCTTCCCTATTTATAAAGACTTTGTTTCCGTTTTTTTCCTTTTCTCGTATTTTTTCTTTTCCCTTCTTTTCTTTCTCCTACCCCTCACACTTCCCCTACTCCTTTAGACCTTTTCTTCCTATTTCACAATATCAGTTATACATTTTTATCCTTGTTTACACTTTTACTTTTTCACACCAGAGAAACTATTCGGTATTTACACATGTGTGTCATATTTATTTCACTTAAGAGTATGGCCTCAATGTGCATCCACTTAGCTATAAATGTTTCTAGTTTCTTGTTCTTTATGGCTGAGTAGTACTCCATTTTATAGAAAAACCACATCTTTATCCAATCTTCAGCTGATGGGCATTTGGGCTGTTTCCAAGTTTTAGCTATTACAAACTGTGCCGCTATAAACATGGTGAGCATATATATCACTGTGGTATGGTTCTTTTAATTCTTTTGGGAAGATACCTAGCAGAGGAATAGTTAGGTCAAATGGGACTTCTAATCCTAGTTATTTGAGGTATCTCCATACTGATTTCCACAGTGGTCGCACCAGTCTGCACTCCCACAAACAATGGAGAAGGATTCCTTTCTCCCCACAACCCCGGCAGCACTTGTTATTGGTTGATTTCTTGATAGCAGCCATTCTTTCTGGGGTGAGGTGGAATCTCAGCATTGTTTTCATCTGCATCTCTCAAATGACCAGTGATGTTGAACATTTTTTCATATGTTTATTTGCTGCTTTTACTTCTTTGTCTGAGAAATGTCTGTTCATTTCAGATGCCCGTGTTTGAATTGGGTCTTTATATTTGGGGGGTCTGATTTTTTTGAGTTCTTTATATATTCTAGATAGTTGACCTTTGTTGGAGGAACAGCTGGTAAAAATTTTTTCCCACATTGTAGGTTGTGTCTTAGTTCTGTTGGTGGTTTCTCTTGCAGTGCAGAAGCTTTTTAATAAGATGGGGTCCCAATTGTTGATTCTTTGTACTAGTTCCCATGCTACTGAGGATTTGTTCATAAAGTTTTTTCCTATGCCAATGTCAAGAGTTCTACCTAACTTATCCTCCAGCAAGTTTAGTGTTTCTGTCTTAATATTTAGATCTTTAATCCACTTCAATTTTAGTTTAGTGTGTGGTAAAAGATAGGGGTCTAGGTTTAATCTTTGGCAAGTTGAAAATCCAGTTTTTCCAACACCATTTATTAAAGAGGCTATCTTTTCTCCAGTGAGGATCATTGGCTCCTTTGTCAATCTAGATGCTTGTTAGATTTTCTCTTTGTCTTTGTTTTTCAGCACTTTGATAATAATGGTTAAATGTTCTTTTTCACATTTATCCTATTTGGGGCTTGCTGAGTTTCATGAATCTGTAAATTTGTATTTTTAACCATGTTTGGGAGATTTTGCCATTTTCTTTTCTTTTTTGTTTTCATTTTTTTTTGAGATTCCAGTTTTTCAAATTTTGGACAGTCTATTATTGTTCGATAGCCCCTATTAAGTTTTTTTCTACTATCCTTTACAATGTATACTTTGTATTCATATAGCTTCAAGTTTATGACTCTTCTAAATGACTCAATATCAATAAATTAGAAAAATCTATATGGAATGATCAAATGTCTTTTTTAAAAAAAACACCAAAAACATGTACATAACAGTAGAAATAGTTCTATATTTATTTAAGAAATAAGATCAGTAATTGAGAAATTCCCTATAACAAAAGCATTGTTCCCTAATGATTTCACTAGTTCTTTAAAATATTTGAAGAAAAAATAAGAGAAAACTTATAAACTCTTGAGAATATTTCCAAACTGATTTATTAAGCAAAATAACATTAACACCAAAACATGACCAATATCTTTCATAAACATAGACATAAAAATTTCAAACTCTATATTAGCAAACTGAATTCAGAAATATATGAAAAGGATAATGTATTATAATCAAGTATGCAATATATCTCAAGAATGCAAATTTGAATTCACTTCCAAAAATCAACCAAAGTATTTGGCATATTAATAAATAAAGGAGAAATACTATATAATTACCTCAGTAATTTTGAAAAGAAAGTACTTGATAAAGTTTTATACTCTAACAATTGAGAAATCCTTACCAGACAAGGAATAGAGGAGAATTTCTTTTACATAATAAGGGAGTTTACAAACTAGACAAACCCTAAGCTAACATTATAATCATTCTTAATTGTTAAGATAGTGACTGTTTTTCCCCCCTAAAGATAAGAAAAAAACAAGGATTTTTATCTTCTCTCCAACACTGTACTAAAGGTCATAGCCAATACAACAAGTCAAATAAAAGAAATAATATATAGATTGGAAAAGAAGAATAAGACTTTCTTTATTTGCAGGTGACATGACAGTTCATATAGAAAATTCCAAAGTGAATTAAGGATATTTCAGGATGTAATATCTGAATAAAAAAATAAATTGTTATACACTACCAATTAACAATCAGAAAACAAAAATTGAAAACACCACCTGTAAGATCACAAAAAAGCAGTGATAAATCTAACAAAATATGTACAAAATATTTATACCCAGACCCACAAAATATTGTTGAGTGAAACCAAAGAAGATTGAAAGCTATGGAGAGATATACTATGTTCATGGATTAGAATATTTTGTACTCTTAAGATGTCAGTTCTCTCCAAATTGATCTGTAAACAAATCTGAACTGAAATCTAGAATACTTGCTTGATTGATGATTCTGAAACTTATTGGGAAATATATACGATCTAGAACAGACTAACCTGACCTGATTTTAGCCCGTTTAACTACATAGGTACAGTCATCAATATAATATATTTGTATAAAGATAGACAAATGGATAACTAGAACAAAAATTAGAGTTTAGAAATAGGTCCCTACTGATGTGATCAGTTAATTTTTGACAGATTTCAAAGGAATTCAATGGAGAGATGATAGTCTTTTAAGGAAGGGAGGAGGGGCTGAAGGGAGGACAGGGAATGGGGAAAAAATAAGAACCAAGATACATCATGTACAGGTACAAGTACCCAATGATAAATGTAAATGTATTGTATACCTAAAATGTGCCAATAAAAGAATTTAAGGGAAAAAAATCATAAATAGTGCTGGAACAATAGGATAGCAATAAGACTATAAGGAACTTTGATCGGCTAGCTAAAACTGAACACAAAATGTACAGTAGTTTGAAATTAGACATAAGTCTAAAGGTTAAACTGTAAAACTCCTTGGAAAGAAATATATCTTCTATCTAGGGGTTAGCCAAAGATTTCTTAGAACACAGAAAACACTTCTTAAAACTGATAAAATTGGCTTTATAAAAATTAAACATATTTGCTCACTTAAACCATATGAGGCAAGGAATAAGCAAGTCACAGGGAAAAATATTTCCCAGAAATAAGTCTAATAGAGAGTTCTTACCATTTAATAATAATAAGGCAACTCAATTTTAAATATGTTTATAAGACACAGGTACTTCGGATATACAGGTAGTCGATAAGGATATGAAAAGATGCTCTTCATCATTAGTCATTAGAAAAATGTAAATTAATGCCACAATGAGATATCACTACATACTTTGGTAAGGATGCTGGTAAGGATATAGAACAAGTGAAATTTCCCTACACTGCTGGTAGGAATGTAAAATTGTATAATCCTTTCAAAATACAGGTTGGCAGTTATTTATAAAATTAAGCATTTACTTGCTATTTATTCCACAATCCTAAATTCCCAGAAAGATTTGTAGCATGTGGTTACAGTGGCTTTATATAAAAGCAGCCTAAAACTAGAACCAAACCAAATGTCCATTAACAGAAGAATGATTAAACAGTGGTATATTCATACTCTGGAATACCATTTGTCACGAAAAAGATGAGTTGACAATACATGAATGAATCTCAAAAACCTTATGATAGCATAAGAATCTATGAATATCTCAATAAAAATTTCAATTAAAAATGTTAAGCAAAAAAATTATAAAAGATCACATATTGTATTCTTTTTCATTTATATAAAGCTTAGAAAGGCAAAACATTTATATTTTTAAAATCAGAACAGTAGTAGCCTCAGGATAAAAGGATTGAGTGGGGTATGATACAAGGGAACTTTCCGAGGAATCTTTCTTTCCTTCCTTCCTTCCTTCCTTCCTTCCTTCCTTCCTTCCTTCCTTCCTTCCTTCCTTCCTTCCTTCCTTCCTTCCTTCCTTTCTTTCTTTCTTTCTTTCTTTCTTTCTTTCTTTCTTTCTTTCTTTCTTTCTTTCTTTCTTTCTTTCTTTCTTTCTTTCTTTCTTTCTTTCTTTCTTTCTTTCTTTTGTGCCAGGGATCAAGCTACATCCCCAGCTCTGTCATTCAGTTTCTTGATTGTGGTGTTGATTATATACAGGTCTATGGATTTGTCAAAATCCCTTAAACTGTACACTTGAGATGTGTTTATTCTACTGTATATAAATTATACCCTAGCTACAGAGAAATTTACATCTTTCTCTAATTTGCAGGTTAGATTTTATTTTCATTTGCTCCACACAAGACCCAGACCTTTGTGTGGATAACATTGTAAAAGAAGTCTGTGTATTTGGAAATTGATTTCTCTTCCCCTTCCTTTACTTTTCTGTCCTTCTTCCTTCTGAAAACTACAGGAACCTGAGATAAGGTGAGTGAGCATTGCGAGCAAAACTATAGCAGATAACTTGTATCAGAATTTTCTCATTTGGACCTCGTGAAGGCCTGTAATTTGAATGTGTGGCTCTAGAAGTGGTTGCTATGGTGATAAACCACTTTACTTAAATAGCATGTATTTTACTCAAAATTCAGAGAAATGGTAACAGTTTTAGTAATCATGCACTGGTATTAACTTGCAGGCATATGCCTAGAGCTTACAGGTTTTGCATCCATTATCACCAGATTAGTTCATCAGGTTAAAGTTATGCCAGGGAATAATGAAATATATATATTTAGCTCAACTTCTTGTTACATATCAACCCTTGCACACATGGAAACCACTCTTAAAGATTATTAATATGAGCTGAAGAAATCAGGCCAAGAGTACTGAATTACAAAAAGGTAAAACTGGAGGGAACTTTGTAATGTCATCTTCTCCATCATTCTGTATCCACTTGATGACTTCAGCTGTCCCAAATGGTAAGAATTTGTCAACAGTGAGAAACATCTGAAATGCTGTTTGGGGCAGACCTTGGAGTGATGCTCTGACAGACTGCAGCGCTCAGAGATGATATCTAGCTCCATAGTACTGAATCTACCTCCTTCATTCTAGTGTGTGTGTGTGTGCATGTGTGTACGTGCGCACATGCATGTGTGTACGTGCGCACATGCATGTGTGCACGTGCGTGTGTGCATACTGGTATTCTTTATCTTTTTAGACTGAAGACCTCTCATATAAAGAAAGCTCCACCCTGCAATCATATTAGTAGCCTGTCTGTGGATCTTCTCTAGTCTCTTTTTATCTTTTCAGGCTAGTTGCAGTGTTTCTGGTATGAATTCCTCATGGTTTTGTGTAAGGATAGAATTTCTTTCTCCGGATATCTAACATTTCTTTCTGATGATAGTGAGGTTTTCCTGCCCATGGTGCAGGGGTACTTCGGGTGCAGTATCTTCTTTAAAGTCCATAGTGATTTTTCGGTCCTCTTGTGGACTGACAAATAGAAGGTCAATAGTCTCATGATGATCATTTAGGATCTTTTCCCCAGAACTGAGCACTGAAATTCCTTCATCATTTTCCCCCTTTGTACAGTCTTGTGGGAGCTCTTCTCATTCTATTTGTCTTTCATGACCTGTAAGATCTCATAGCTTTGTCAATTTCACTTTCATTTCTCTGTCCTATTACTTATAAAACTATAAAATTGCATCAGTGACAGCACAGATCCCTGAGGAATTCTACCAGCAATGATAGAGGAAAAGGAGAAACCCAAAACTTAGATAATCTATAACCTAACAAGAGAAATCCCTGAAAAATTAAGATTTGTTCACAGTCTTAGCAAAAACCTAGAAGTTGGAATTTTCCTTGGCATTTTATGTTCCAAGGAAGTGGGAGGCTTGGCTGTTTGTCAAGAAAACTACCGCTTGACCTAAAAGGCACATGGTGGCCGTTTTGCATCTGTGCTCTGCCAGCACCCGAAAATGGTTTCAATGAGGGATGCTCTAAAGGGGAGTCTCAGACTCTTCTGAAAACTATTAGGATTCAGTTTCAGTTTTTAAACAAAGGCATGCTAATTATAATGCATCTGCAAGTGAACAAAGAGAAATGCTAAGGCACACACACGCACACATCCACATCCACACAGTGTTCCCCAAGTTAAATCCATATACTCAGAAGCTCCTAAGCATTTGCAGTTAACATTTACATAAAGGTAAGTGTATTTGCGTTGACATTACTAAAGAGTGAAAGAATAAATATTGTGATTTGTTTCACTACAGCTAGTTTTAGGCCAATTTTGAGGCTTACTTAAAATATGGTTGTCTGTATTAGTTTTACCATATATTAAACACTAAATTGACAAAGAAATAAGAAATGAGGCACCTTTATATGCTGAGGGTAAGAATATTAATTGGTGCAACTTCAATGGAAGGTAATATGATATCGTTCAAAATTATAAATTCCTTTTGACCCAGAAATCCTACCTCTAAATTTGTATATCCTGTAGATACAGTGACACATGTGCAAAATGACGCAAGTCCAAGACCATTCACAGACATTATTTGTACTAGTACAAGACTGGAAATAACTCAAATGTCCATCGTGAAAGGACTGGCTAGATAGAACAGTTAAACAAGGGAATTACCACCCAGCCAGAAAGAAGAATGAGCACTCTTTTTACGAATTAATCTTCTAGAAGATCATTAATTTAAATAATCAAGGTGTAAAGGGTGCTTAGTGGGCTACCATTTGTGTAAAAAGAGTGAAAGAGAGCATATAGAGAAATGGATTAACTTGAACCTTATGAAATTGCCATTACTAGACTGTTTTTGACCTGTACCTAATGGCAGTGACAACTAATTCCATTCGATTGCACTTGTTTGCATGCAGACATGTGAAGTCTCTCTAGAAATGAATACTGTAAATTGACAACTTGTGATGAGGAGAGCTGAGTTAACTAGGGGCAAGGAGATTTTGAACATTGTAACCACGAAGTTGTGGATATGTACAGCCTATTTTTAAAATTGCTAAATTTATAAATAAATAAATGTGACTTGAGGAATTAGATTTTCTCATCTTGCTACATAATGAAAGAAATATCATGTTTCTGTACCAAAGTAATGAAACACTTGATTTAGCTTGGCTTTTCCTTCCACTTTTTCAGAAAATTCTGAGAATTAAAACATTGTATCCAAGAAGAAAAATCAGAGCCTTAGGAGTTTTTTAGGGAAAAAGTCTACACTACTATCCCTACTCATAAAGACTATTTCTGAGTATTTCTTCCTAGGGACTGCAACTTCTGAGTCTACTTTAAGGACTCAAGTACATTAACAAAAGGAACAATGGATAAGAATTAAGCGGTCATGAACATGAGCACATTAAAAAGAAAATGACTGAAGCTCTATTCCTATTTTATAGAATTGTAGTGAACATGTTGAAAACTATTCTCTCAGCTACTTGGATAGTAACTCAGAATCCAAATGGAAATATCGAGAGAGAGAGAGAGAGAGAGAGAGAGAGGAGAGAGAGAGAGGCAGACTTAGATTCAACCTTTCATAAGATTTGCATGTAAAATTCATTAAATTCTATGAACTAAAATTTCCAAATAGGTCCCATGACTTAGAGACCAAAACTGTACTACAGAAAGCAGCTTGTCCTCAGGCAGATATCAGAGCATCAGGGATTTTGTATCCTCACCCTATTGATGAGCATAGAAGTTTTCAGTAAGAGGACACAACCTGTATTAATGAATGGTAAAGAATTTTAAATATTTTCCACTTCTTGAAAGAACACAAAGGAACAACCCAGTTTTCTTCAAGGAGAAAAGGTAGCAAATGGATCATTTTACATTTTTAAATTTTAAATTAATTTTTCAGATAGAAAATGCCTGTTAACCTATTCAAGAATCAGAATACAAAGTCAGATATGAATGAATATAAAGTCAGACTATAAAGTCTGAATATAAAGTCAGATATGAATGACCCTCTCTGACATGCACACATTTAAGGGCTGTCTGTAACTATCAAGCATCAAGTAGAGCTTCTTCTTGAAATACAGCTACCAAAAGTGTAAATGACCTGAAGCTTTGCTGTAGCCCTGGGAAGTCATTAATTCATTGAGCAAATCTATATTAATTGTCTATGTCTATGAAACATACTCATTTTATCACAAGAACTTGAGGAATCAAAGAAAACCGGATTAGTTTTACATTATGTGTAATCTTCTCACATTCTTTGAAAATTGTTAACCAGATTATTAATTCAAGTGTACACTTTCAGTAAACCAGAGTACTAAATTTGCAAGCCCTTGCCTTGATCATTCTGTGTAGTGACAGCTGGCTGGGTCTATTCTTTGTGCCTTGGTCCTGTCTAGTTTCATAGGTCGCCTGGGATGTTCTATGCTCTTTTAGAACTCTTCACTTACCTTCATTTAGTTAAAAGTGATCACTTTAAAAATAAACCTAAGGGGCCGGGGATTTAGCTCAGTGGTTTTGCCGCCTGCTGCACAAGTGCAAGGACCCTAGTTCAAGCCCTGGCACCAAAAAAAACAAAAAGAAGAAGAAGAAAAAATAAACCTAAAGTCAAAGTGGACCCTGCTTTCCTCATGACAGCAGGATTCAAGACCGTTCCCTTCTCTCCTGTGGAGTGGGGAGACCTGAGAATGTACAGTTTTCTGTTAAAATCCTTCTGCTTGTACTCTCATGGTCTTCCCCTCAGTTCATTCTCATAATCACCCCTTAAAGTAAACATGTGCATACTATTTTGCACCCTTTACCAGTGAGAGATTCAGGCTCAAATAGGTCTACAGACCTGGCTGAGTGTTGTGACTGGGAATAAAAGCCAGTCCCTGGAATGATGCAGAATGGTAGGAATGTGAGTGGACAGTTTGCGGCAGCTATAGACCCACATTAGAGTATTCACATTGTACCTGTCAGGGTATCGATATATCTGAGCATATCTGGAAATCTGAAAGATGAAATGAGTACAATTGTGTCCAAGAGGACTTTCCTGTGTAGACATTACTGAAACGCTTCTTGTCATGTTTTGCATGACAGAGGGTTGAAATTGAGCCTGAACAGTTTGTTCCACTCCAGACACTAAATCAGTCAGTACTTTCAAGGTGCTGAAGGAGGAGTGTGTGTGTGTGTGTGTGTGTGTTCACATTTAATAATAATTTCACAGTGTGATGAGTGTGTATCCCAAGTCTAGAGAGTGTTCCAACTTGCCAGCCTTGGACAGCATTGTAGTTCCTTGTTTATTTGAGTTCATGTGTTTTTTTGTGTGTCTGAAAATGAACTAGGCCTTTTCTTTTATATTTAGCCCACTGCTTATGAAAAGAAATTGCCTGCAACCAGTAAGAAGGCAGATACAAATGACTTTGACACGTGCTGTTCAAGTTCCACATCTAGCAAACTCCTTCCACCTGCACTCAAGGGAGAAGTACAGAAAAGTTCTGTGACTCCAAGCCAAGGAGGAGCAACCAAATCCACTGCTAAATCCACTGCCCTGTTTCGAAGCAAAAAAACCCCCTAATGTTCCCTCCAGTTCTGAACAAACAGTACAAAAACAAACTGCTCTTTCTAGTGCTAAAGGGGGAGTTTAGGAGGGGAAAGAACAGTGCTACACTGAGCTTTCGGCCTTTAGGTCCGCCAAGCCCTGCCTTGGTCTGCACCAGTTTAAAATTGAAGCCAGTTATCTCCAAAGCAGCATAAACTGTATGGAGTATTAAAGCACAGCCACCAACAGGCAGGATGGCTGTGCAGCTAAAATCAACCCAAGATGTATCTAAGGCTTGTTTAGGGGGCAGATGCCCTTAATGCAAGGCTGTGGCAATACTGCTCAGTTTTATTTCAAATTCTTAGGTTTAGGCACAGTTATTTATAGGGGAAAACAAGAGGTCAAATATGGTAATGGAGGTTTCAAATAATTATGTGTGCTTTGCACTAGAAGACTTTGTTAGAAAATTACAAATAACCTTCCCATAGGCATTATGGTGAAAGTGCTTCAATCCTTTGCATGTGTTCTTGTAACTTTAAGTTGCTATGGATTGTTTAAGACAACTTATTTTAAGCATAGAAAAATAAGACATTTTGTAACTGCTTACCATTAACTTGCTGCTAAATTCCCAGTGTATTGATTCAATCAATAAAGATCAGATGTTGCCTATACATGTTCATTTTGTGTTAATGAGAGATGAATATGTTTAGGTCCACTAAGCCCTTATTCATTACAAGGCCTGCCTATTGCTGCAATGGTAGCACATATCTCTGGGGAAGGGCTTGAGGCTGGATAGAGGAAAAATACATCATTTCTCTTAGTATTGTGGGTATCTCCTTTCCACCTAGCTAAGCAGTTTTGCATTGGATGTTAAACTGGATAAATTAATGCTTCTGTGGACTTTCTAAACAAATTTTAAAGAACAATTTGCACTTGCTTTTATAAAAATAACCTCATTTCATGTCACACACCCCCATCCCCCATGGGATTGACAGTCAGGCCTCCAGAGTGACCCACACCTGGCCAGCTGAGCAAGCACTAGTTGCACATAAATCCACTTAGTGGCCAGAGGAAGTACGTGTGCTTCTTGTGATTAATTTAGGAGACACTGTTGATTCTTAATGAGTCAGAGATATCACTGAGACCTATGTCACCATGGCTGAGGGGTTCTGCCAGTATTTTCTTCGTGCCAAACATGTCTAGTGTGTATTTTCTAAATTTTATTTTAAAATTAGAGTTGACCATAGCTTCTTCAAGATCTTTCTCCTTTTTTATTATTTCCAGTCCTATCAGTAGCCCAGACAATATCTCCTGAGTTGAAGGTATTCTCTCGGGCTGTGATGAGCTGGTCCCTGAGGAGTGTGTCCAGTCCATATGCTGAGAATCTGGCTCACTGTCTAAGCAGAGCGCAGCTGTCCCCAGAAACAGTCTTGAGGCCATGGTCCGGCCACCTCTGGTAGGAAGGGACCCAAGGCCAGATGGAGAGCTGGACGCTGGTCTCCGTGCAGAAAAGCCAAACAAAAGAGTGGCTTTGATTCTGGGCCTGAAATGGAATATGCCTTGTATTCAAAATGCCCTTCCTTTTACAGTGATTGGCTCTTTTGTGATTAACGCTTGTAAATCAAGTGCTATTCTCATTTCTCTTGGCCCTAAATTAGAATTCTGCCACTAATCTTGAGCAAAGGTCTAGAACTAGCCACCTACTGAGAGTCGACGTAATTTTATAACATTTTAAAGTTGCACATTTTCCTACCACACACCAGGGAAGGTTTCTATTATAAGGTGCATTCTCTTAGCTCCCCAATAATAGAAGGTATTCTATCACGTACTTTCACATTATTTGTATAGAATCATTCTGATAAGAAATTTAGCTTACTTTAGTTTCTAGAGAGAATATCCGTGTTATTTCTGTGTGCTGTTTGTTTGTATGAAATACACTTAGACCAGGCCATCTCTAAAGTTTTCCAGCTGATACACCTCTTTAATTGCTGGAAGTGTGCAGCCTTCTCTCTCCATGTACTCCATGGCTGTGAAAAAGCAGCCCTTCCATTTCAGATTGGCTTTTGACAACCAACACCAATTTTTCTGATGCCTCCTGTTCCCCGCAGCTGGGCTTTGCCATGAAGTGGAGGGACACACACTGTCTAGGGTAGTACAGAGCAGGTGTTATTTCCAAGGAATACAAATGCTGATCAACACTTCGACTGGAATAGCAGGTAAGTCAAGGCAGAAGGAGTATGGGGAAAAAAAAGGAACACAGGCTTGGAGCTTGGGGACAAGCTCTTCTGAGGAGCAGAGCCGATGATATTTGAGAAGAAAGGAAAACGATTGAGTTGGGAAAGCAAGATGAAAACACAGGGTATTCCATAAAACTGAATGCCAGGGCACAGTTGCCAAACCTGGAAACAGAGTCAGAGGGCGGAAGTGTTGCTCCTAAAACAGTTTGTCGCTCCAGGCGAGTCTGAGGTAAAATTAGCCCCTCTGTGGCCTCTTCACAAGCAAAGCTAAAGACAGGCTTAAAAACAAAGGTCCTGGGAAAGGGAAGCGGGGAGAGGCTGTGATTTGAAGAGTTGGCCATGGAACAGTCCTTACATTTTGATCAAGTAGGAATGTTATATGGTGTTTGGGGGAGTGGGAGAAAAAAATAAAAACATTTTGTGCTTATCACTGCAATGCTTTGTTTAAATAATTCTATTTGACTCCAAAATGTAAGTTCCAGGTTAGACAGATCAAAAGCAGCCAGTCTTGAAAATGAAGCTTTTTAAATTCCAGCCCTGCTGTTGGAATAGAGAATAAAGGCTTTGTTCAAACATGCATTCCCAGCAGTAAGCAAGGCTTTGAAATTGGCCAGGGAAGTTGTGTCCTATAATGGCTGTGCTTGGCTGGAGACCAAGAAGCTGTGGCCTCTGGGAAATGACCCTGGGCTGGATGTTTTCCATCTGCCCCTCCAGGACCCCTCTGCCTGTTCTGCCCTCTCCACTCAGAGGCTGATCTACAGGGACTGTATTATCAGGCGCCCCCTGGCCCCTGGATTTGTTGGGATTCTGTCAGTGGAGGCACTGACAGGAGGTCAGAGGGTGGGAGAGCAAGGTCCAGGCATTGGTTCCCCCGGTGCCTCCCACTCTGGGCTGCCAGGGTTTTGCTGTACCCTCCTTTTCTGGCCCAGGCTCCCCTTACCTCTTCACTTAGCTATGTCCCTGGCTTCTTCAGGCCAAGACTAGGGTTAATGCCCTGGGGTGCTGCATCTTCCGCTGTGGGTTTCCCTAGGCCCTCTCAGTCCCTTTATAAATTCTCTCATTGAACTCTCTCCTGCCCCACCTGAACGTACATATGTCTTCTGCTGCCACTCAAAGTGACCAGACCCTTCCCTTGTGAGCTCTGCACTGTTCTTGACCCAGGACAGTTGGTCTCTGATTGCCAGGCTATCAAATTACAGGAAAACGAGGAGCCCAGAACCTAAATGAGCTCCTCCTGCATACATGATGTGCTTGGTTGCGTGTTCTCTGGGGACTGGAGGGAGTACAGGGACAGCCTCTGGCATTGGAACCCAGAGGGAACAAGGTAAATCCAGCATTGCCCAGCTAAATCTGAAATTGGAAAAGGTCTAAACCCAGAAGTTTTCCATGTAGGTCTTAAATTCCAACCTTGGCTTTGGGAGCCTAAAGAAAGCAGTGGGCTAGAAGCCCACAGCCTGGGTTGTGAGCGGCCCCTCTGTCTTCCGGTTTCCGATGAAGGCCATGGAGAGGCTTCCTGGGGACCTGTGTGCAGGACAGGAGCTTGGGCAGCCTGAAGACATGGAGTCTCCCTGGGCTTCGCCTTTGTTCATCTCTAGAAGCACTCAAATCACTTTACGAAACATTTTAAAGTAAAATTCCCACTATTGGAATGTTTCACATAGTTCAGCGTTGCTCTTCAGGATCCTGTATTTTTCTGAGTCAGCTGGCTGTGAACTGATTTTGATTTCTGTTCAGTGTATTGTTATCACTTAATTCTCCTTGATGAACCAATTCTCTTTGCCTTTGTTCTTCAAAGGAAGGCCCTATTCAGTGGACGCCTTGCATTTTGTGTGTGCTACTAGCATAATCAACTCAACTCTGTTCTGTGTCAGTCTTCTACATTTCCCTAAATTACCAAAAGTTATTCCCAGCAGGAGTGGCCCTTCAGCCTCTGGCCCAGCAGTGGCACCCAGTTGGCAGTGTGACCCTGGAAATCCAAATTGGTCCACTGCAGGTTACCGTTGCAGTCTCAGAGACCTTCCCCTGACTGCTGCCTGTCAGTTACATTAGCTGCAGTCTGGGACACAGGGTGCAGAAGACCTTAATGTACCCCCCCCACCCCAGGTCTCTGGCCTGGCTCCAGGACAGGGCCACAGATGCAGTGCAGCCCCCTCACTGCTGCACAGACTTCAGCGTGACCCCTGTCCCTCTCCTGGTGAGATTCTGCAGCTACTTCACACCCTATCCATGCTATTGATACCAGGGTTCCAAAGGTCCTCTGCCCTTGGGGATCTAAAACACAGTCTTTCTTTCCAGGCAAGCTATGGTTTAGGAAAAGTCTTCTTCATCTGCACAGAAAGTTGCTTCCATTCCCAGGAGCAATTGCAACCTCAGAGAGGCAGCATTTCCAGCCCGCTCAAGGGACAAGGGTGCAACAAAAGATGCAGTGCCACTGACTTCCTAGGGCTCTGAGGAAGCAACCCTGGTGGGGAGGTGCCAACTGGTATACCAGGGCCCTGGCATTGGTTTACATTGAGTTTACTTGACACCATAGTCTTCCTGTAAGCTGTATTTCAGGCTCTATTAGAGTTAGGGGTCTTTTATTTAAGCCCTCTCTGGAGTTGTGATGTAATAATAGCAGCAGCATTTACACAGCACTTACCATGTGCCAGACATCATGCTAAGTATTTTACATGTCTTGATTCTTTAATCCTTATAACCTGTGAACTTGGTACTATTATTATCTCTATAGAGGAACAAATTGAGGCACAGAGAGATTAAGAATTCAAAGTCACATAGCCAAGTGGTAGCAGAACCAGGAGTTAAACCCAGCTACCAGGCTTGAGTTTGTCCCTGTGGCACTGCACGCCTCTCTCTTTCCTCCTCTTTGGGCCTGAAACATCGATAAAGTTTGATCCCAGAATTCCAAAAGGCTGAGGAGCTCCTGAACACATTTCTCTCTTCTAGCAAGTGGTGATTTTGGCAAGTTTGGGGCTTGAAGTTTGAAATGGTACTGGGATAAATTTGAGTAAACAGGGAAACTGCATTCTGAAGGATGTAGCATGATAAATATAATTTTCAGTGTTTTCTGGCCAAAGAAAGAGGCTCCATTGCCTCCTCAGACCACAGGGACAGTCCTTCCTGTGTAGACCCAGTGGACTATGTTTACCAGGAGCCAGGTGTTGCATTCCCATCACAGGGCACTGGGGGTTAAGAATCGCTGTTTTGGCTTCCTGTGTTTCTTCATCAGATGGCATGGGCAGCTGTGTGGCTGAGGAGGTGGAGCTCAGAGGTCCACTGCTGGAGCTGTTCTCTGTTCTCTTGCTTGTGTGGCTCTAGCTTTTGCCATCACTCCTGCTTTAGGATAATGTTCAGCTCAGGGATGTTTTCCTCTGCCCTACTGACATCCTCCCAGCTCAGGAGCACACATGGTGCCTGCAGGCCCAGGCCCATTCGTGGTGCCCAACAGGGGAGACTTCCGCTCTGGAACAAATCCAGCACCACCGTGGTACCCTCCCTCCCACTTGTCTATCTCTCAGTTGTCACTGGCTCATTGGTGCTGGGAGAAAAAATTCTTCTGCATTCTTACTTCAGATCCTCGTTGCTGGTTTGGAACTTTAGAAGGAAGGGCTTCTAATGGGAAAGCTCCTAAATAAATACAGTGAAATGGGTAATTTTTCACAAGAGTTGTTATCCTTCCAGAAGCAGGTGCTTGGTGTTAACTTTGCTTCCTTTTCTCCAGCAGTACAGAAACTTAGCACGAGACCTTAGCCATTCAGCTACTTCAGATTCTTGTCAACTTTCTACTCACTGTTGTTTTGTACCAGTCCCTGACCGTGAAACATTACTGTGTACCCTGACCCGTGTTCAATTTTATCAGGAGTGTCTTTCCTACACTATGTCCTGTTGCTTGGAGGGAAACAACATGGTGACCACTGCCACATACTCTTCCTCCAGGGTGACCGGTATCAGGCCCTGGGGCACCAGCATGAAGGACAGAGCTGCACAGATGATGTTCACCAAGTAGAATTAGATTGAGAGACTCAGTCACCCTTTCAAGAAATACTTATTTACCATCTATTGTGATAGGCAGTGGATATAAAATGATGTGAAACAGAGTCAAGATGGTTGCCCTTAAAGGGCTGGTAGTCTTAGAGGTACAGGAACAGAAGATAGCAATCTATACAAATATGTGAAAAAGATTCTGTTGTGATTAGATCTAGGAACAAAATGTACATAACATTGTAATAGAAATACCAAGGTAGATACTTGGGGAGAGCCTTTCTTAGGAAGCTTGAAAACTAAAGAAGAGCCAATCGTGTGAAGAACCAGAGGAGGAATGTTTTAGGCAGAGGAAACAGAGAAAGAGCTTGATGGGTTCCAGGACTTGGACCAAAGGCCAGGAAGGGGAAGTGGGGAGGCCCTGCAGGTCCTTAGGGACTGCATTTATTCTAATAATAAATAATGGCACTGAGAAGCCATCATCAGGCTCTCAGCTGGGGATGACATCTGATCATGTGTTTAAAGCACTTCTCTGTCTTCTGTGTAAGGAATGACTTAAAGAGGAGCAAAAGGGGAAGAAGGAGATGGTTAGAAGACATCAAGTGAGGTGGTGGCAGAGAAGATGGAGAGAAATGGGGTTCTATGAAATATCTGTTGGAGATAGAATTGATGGCATCCAGTGATGGATTAGACAGGGACTAAGAATAACTTTTGGCTTCAGTACCAGTTTGGTGCTAGTCTCGCTTGCTGGGAAGACCAATTCGGAGGTCAGCACGGTAATGAAGACTTCTACCTGGCCCCATGAAGTTTGAGATGCCTAGCTGACCTCAAATTAGAGATGGCTGCCTGAGATGGATGTGAAGGCTGGAGTGGGCTGAGATGAATGGAAAGAAAAGAGGGCTAGGTCTTGGGGTGTGAAGAGAGACCCGAAGTCCATAGTGAAATGGTGTGCTGGGGCTTCTGACACTTAACAGGGCTCCCAGAGCACCAGACACTCAAGGGCTTGGCAGTGACTATTCTTCAGCAAGAACAAAGAGGAGAATAGTGTGAGTATGGCACGAAACACCTTTTGGAGAAATATCTCTGGGAAATGTGACCAAACTGCCTTCTAGTTTGATTAATTGAACAGGAATGGTGACAGGTAACAAGCCCTCAGGAGCTAAACCATAACGCCACAGCCTCCCATCAGCAATAAATTAGAAGAGGGTGGATCACATACTTTCTCCAAATGCGAACTTGCAGGATCACGGGCCATCAGAACTGTGTGTTCAGGTACCTGCTCCCCAGGGTCCCCAATGAACTTTCACCACCACGACATGCTTCTGGGTCTAGGGCTGCCCACCTCTCAGGGCAGGTGAATTCCACTCCTAAAACTCACAAATGCTAGAAAATTCTGCACATTACCTGACATCTGCTCCTCCCTGGCCCCTCTGGAGCCATGTAAAGGCTGTTTCTGCTCAGACATTTTCCAGGCCCTCCAGACTAGTCCATCTGGGTCTTTCTCCAAGGGTGCCCTGTACCCCAGTATGGAGTGCCATGCCTCTGTCATGTGGCCCCTCATGTTCCTATTAACAAGGATTTGTGGCAATTTGGCTTGAGTTTACTAGGACAGGCTTTAATGACAATGTGTCCCTGAAGCATCCTTATTTTCCTATCAATGTCCTTCTGGCGAACTCCCAGTGACCACTAAAGAGCCCTTTCTCAGTGTGATGCCTGCACAAGTGACACAGAGTATGTTGATGTGCCTGGGTTAGAGCCCTGAGATTACCGAGGAAGACAGACTCATTTTCCTTAAGTGTCTGTCTTGCTAATTATGCACTGAACTATACGGAGAGGGGAGAAGACACAGAGTGAATTACAGGCCTGCTTGCCAAAGGATGCATTAGTGGCCTGGCCACTGCAGGAGGGGCAGTGAGAAGAAGACGGGCCCAGCCACCTTGGATGGCACCTGTCCCCCCTCCAACAGGGCAAACATGAGTTGCCTGTGTCAGTGCGTCCTGGGCGTCCTGCCTCCCATCTGCAGGTACATTAACATCTATGCCTGAATGGAATGGCTCCGGGCCCTGCGGCAAGCGTAGCAGGAACCTGAGTGGTGTTTCAGCAGAGTCTGAGCTGTACCCAAACATCTCAGACTTCCCAGGAGTGCTCACCATGTCCTTGGAGCAGAAGCTCAGAGGTGACCCTCAAACCCAATGTTGCTTCTGATGTTTTTGCCCTTCACTTTTGCACCTCCATTCTCTAACATTGTTAGCAGAAGCCCCAGTCCTTACCTACCATGAAGAGGGAAAGAGGAGGGCAGGGAGACCCTCAGCGGGCTGGATTTCTTGGCATACCCTTCACCAATCACGTGAAGGTCCCCAACACTGCCTTCAGGTGTTCAGGGATTTAAAATGGGGTGTGTTTTAACTAGCCAGTTTGGGGTTTGTCTGAGATAAAGATCTGCAATTACCCCCAACGAGACAACAAGGACAGCAGCATCAACCCCAGGACAGCTTACTGGTCAGTCTTAGTCTACCAGGACACCACCTCTGACTTCTAGTTTTTGCTTTGTATGTGACATGGTTGGAGGAAAATGGAGGATTTTACAAGGTGCAAAGGGGCACAGTCAGGTCACTGGTGTTGATTCATGAATACATTTAATCAGGAAATGGGACAACCAGGAGGAGAGAACCAGGGAAACCATTTAGAGTCTGCTTCCAAGGTCAGAGGAGACTTTCTGCCCCATCAGACTGTTAGAACTTCAGGTTTCAGGTGACACCGGGGACTGTAGGTGCCAATAGGCACAGCCAGAAGATGTGATCTCCTTCTGTGAAAGAAATGCAGACTCAAAGGCTTCCAGGCAGGGCTTTACTGCAAGTGTTGCTCCACTTGCAGAGATGAGAGCTGATGAAGAAAGGCACAGGACAGATGGAGCAAGGAGAGCTCTGAGAGTCAAACTCTGTCGCCAGCTTCCTGCTTTCTCCTGGCTCAGGCTGAAGGTTCTCAATAATATTCCCCATCCTCCAAATGCACATGTGAACGTGTGCATGTGCACCTGCTGACCCTCACTGCTGCAGGTACAGATCACAACCCGTCCACTTGACATGCTTAGATTCACATGAACTGGCATTTGCTTCTGCTCCTCCTTCCCAGGACCCAGGATGCCGAGGCTCCACCAAGATCCCTGTCTTCGGGGCCCCACCCTGCTGGGTGGAGCTCACAGTGGGGTCAGGGTGAGAAGCACAGCTCCAAGGGCTCCTGCCCGTGCTGCCTCTTTGGAACATGCAGAAAGTGGCTGTCTCAGGAAGGAGGGAAGGAAGCACTGAATACATTTGTCTTCCAGAAGTGTGGAAGTCTAAGTGGCCCGAGTGGCTAGGGATTAGGCCATGTTTTCCAAGCTGGGTTTCCCAACTCTCTGGACAAGAACTGATGAACCCCAAAGCTCACCTATCTGCTTCCACCACTGTCAAAAAGTAGTTTGCAAATAAATAAGTTGAGGAGAGCATGCTACTGGCAGTTTAGGAGCTGCTTATATGCTATTAAAGAATAAAAGCTTAAACACATTATAAAACAATTCTCTGTGAACTTGAAAACCAACTAGTAGTTCTATTATTTCCCCGTGCTGGTGTATTATTAGTTCCTTATGTAACAAACACAAGAGGAACATCACCAATAATGAGTTTCTTTCTGTACAAGCAATGGGGAGTGGTGAAAAATATGTACCTGAGAGGTAGCATAGGATGCAAATGTTTTATGTGTGAACCGACTTGAATGTTGGTCTTAAATGCTCTGAGAAGAAAAGTTATACCTTGGAAATCCTGTTGTTACAGATAAGTGCTACTACACATGGTAGAGTTGACCGACAAGCAGCTAAATTGATAATGATGAAACTACATTAATAGGAGCCTGTAGTTAAAAGGCAGAATAGCAGCTAATTAAAACCTCAACCACTCAGGATAGCTGCCTTCAGACTCTTCAAGTGTCATTCACAGGGAACTCTGTCCTAAATGAGTGCTTCCAGATGTCTTAGGAGGGCTTGGCAATGCAAACGTGTTAGTAAATTTAGTCTAGGACAATATTGTTAAAATTAACGTATAATACCAGTACTCTGGGATGCTGGGGCAGGAGGATTGTAAGTTTGAGGGCGGGCCAGACAATTTAACAACTTAACAAGAACTTGCCTCAAAACTAAGAAATAAAAAAGGGAGCTCAATGAAAAGACTCTGGGTTCAATTCCTAATACTGAAAAAAATTTACTGTCTGAAAATGTTATTTGTTAAAAGTCCACCTAGGAAGGGAAACACACTTGCTTGCAAAATAATTTATGATGGGTCCCTGGCCTAAAAGATGAGAGGCCCACAGGACTGAATCTGGGTGGAGCGTGAGGGAGAGAAAGGCGTAGGAGAATGGGTTAGAAGTCAAGAGGAGAACTTGGGATGCTGAAATCCTCCATTTATAATGTGACCTCTCTGTGTAAAGGTCCCTGTTATAGGCTGAATGTTTGTGCCCCCCATTCCTGTTTTGAAGCTTCAAATCCCGTTGTGACTGGGGCCAGCCATTTATGGAGGTAATTAAGGTTAAGTGAGGTCCTAAGGGTGGGCTGGCTCTATTTCTTTCTTTCTTTTTTTTTTTTTAATTCTTTTATTGGTACATTGTAGGTATACAACACAATTACATTTCTCATTGGGAATTGTACCTTTACATGATGCATCTTGGTTCTTATTTTTTCCCCATTCCTAGCCCTCCCTTCAAGGCTCTATTTCAGTTGGATTAGTGTCCTTATAAAAAGATACCAAGAGCTCTCCTATGGGTTCCCCCATCCCATGTCAAGACACAGTGAGAAGACAGCCATCTGCACACTAGGAAAAGGCCCCTCACCAGAAGCAGAACCCTGTGGTCCTTGATCTTGGACTTCTAACCTACAGAACGGTGAGAAAATACAAGATGTGATTTTAAATTGTATTTAAAAATATAGTGGATAGTTAAAAATATTGTTTTGATCAGAAAACACATTGCCATTACAGATATTCCTTGCTAATTGAACTGCTTATTTAGCAACTATTTGGACTTACGACTCAGCTGCTCAGACTTGCCACTCATTTTTTTTTGTACAGTTCTGTTCATCTTGTTTATAGAGCCTCAAGGTCTTTTTTGTACAGTATACCTTATTTATACAGTACTATAAATTTTACTGATTGTACTACTTAGTACTATAGTTTTATGTGCTGTTTTACATTACAGCACTGCATGTAAGTTACACAAATAAAGTAAAGTCATCCAATGGACTTTCCTTTGACCATTTCTTTGTTCTGAACATTGTAATGGACATACTATATACAATTCCTCATTTAATGACCAATTCATTTAACGACCTAGTCGCAGGAGTGTCTGTAATGCCTCTCAAAATACTCCTCCCTGCTTCAAACACATGTAATCCCAGCATTCTTGCCACTTTCTGAAGCAATTCTAGAAGTCCTCCTTTGTGAATGTCTTTAGTTGCACTGTCATGGCTGCCTCCCTGCCTAAATTGATTCAAAACGTTTATTTTTTTGTGGTTATTTTGACTTTGGGGAAGATCCAGAAGTCACACAGCCCCAGCTCTGGTGAATAAGATAGAGGAGGACACATTGTATAATGCTTTTATTTGACATAAATTGCCATAAACATTTGATCAGTAAGTGGTGATCAAAAACTATGATGGATGCTTAAATTTTTTTAATTACAGTAAAACACACCTTGCCATTGATTCCCCTCAAAACATTTCCCCTTGCTTCAGACACATCCCCTCATTTTTGGCAATGTGTCTTTTACAGTAATAAATTTTTAAAAATTTAAACATTCACTGTATGTTTCAATCAGCCCTTTTAAAGTGCTATTGTTTAAGCTGCCTGATCTGTGGCAATTTGTTATGGCACCTTGAGCAGAAGACAATTCCCTGTCTCCACAGATCCTCTACCTCCTAGCAGAGCAAGTGCCTGAGGCAGGAAAGGGGGCAGCGCTGTGGCTCTCAGAGGCCCCTGGGTGGGCTTAGGAGGACCTCAGGGCAGTGAGGGGTGAAGGAGCCCAGAGGCAAAGGGAAGCACTGGAAAGTTAGCCAGGGACTCGGAACCAGCCAGAGCTCTGGACTCCCACAGGCTTGGAGGCAGCAGAGCTAGACTGAGAGTCAGGGCCTCTCCCAGGAGCTGCTCCCGATGTTTCCCTAACTGGTTCTGGGAAGGAGGCTGGAGAAGAAGGAAGACAGGAAAGAACAGGACTGGAAGTGAGAGGCAGGGGGAGCCTCCAGGCCCCCAAAGCTGCTACCAGAGCTCCCTCTTTGGGATCCACTGCCCCAGGAAGATTTCAGCTCAGATTTTTCAGCTCAGTATAAGCCGTGCTCTTCTAGGGGTTCTGCCCTCAATATGAGGCCTCAGTCCTGTGGCCTCCTGGGAAAGTTCTGCTTATGGGTGGGTCTGTCCTGGTGGCAGCAGAGCCAGTGTCACCTGTTAATCTGCTGAAGGTGGTAGGGTCATCTGCCTCCCCCCACCCCCAGGGGAGGCTGCCTCCTGCCATTCCCTCCTTTTCTTCCATCATCCTCTTCCCATCCATGCCTGGGTCCAGCCCGGCCCTTACACTGCCACTGTTTCCATGTCTTCCCTTTATCATTTTATTGAGTGAATGGTTTATGGCCTGCTCCCCTCAGCTCCTAGGCCATCTGCCAGCATCATCCTGTGCCTTAATCCAGGGCTTCTTAGAAGGGATGGGGGGGTGATGTGTCACAAAGTTGCCCGGGCAGCTTTCTCTCCATGGAGTCTCCCCCATCAAAAGTATGACTTTGCATCCCCTTTCACTAAGACCTAGCCCTTGCGTCTGGGCTGTCCTTGTGACTTACTGTGGCCACTGGAGTCCTGTGGCTGGGACATGGACCAGGTCTGAGCTTAAGCTTCTGGAGGTCTCATGGGCCTCCACTCAGTGTTGCTGTGAGAACAGGCCAGACTGGCTTGTGGGGGGAGAGGAGGGATCGTGTGGCACGGAGCCCAGTTGTCCCAGCCAAGGCTGCAGTTATATGAGAAGACCCAGCCAGGTCAGGGGCACCCACACACGCCAGATTTGGGTCTGTTCTACGGGGCCCCGGGGAAGGGACAGTGGGCTCTCAGTCAGTGGAAGCATTCACTCTGCAGGCCAACCTGGGTGACAGATTCCATACCTGCAGCAGCTTAGCCCCACAGAAGTGTTTCCCTCACAGTTCAGGAGGCCAGGGTCCAATCCAGGTGCTTGCTGAGTCACTGTCTCTCTGAGGCCTTCAGGGCAGGCCTCTTCCTTCCTCCCCCTGGTTCCAGGGGCTCCCTGTGTTCCTTGGCTTGTGGTGGCATCACACAGCCTTTCCCCTGTGTCTCTGTGTGTTCTCTCGTCTTCTTGGAAAGATTCCAGTCATTAGATATTGGAATCACGCTACATCTAGGAGGATTTCATCTTGATCCTTAGCTAAGTGTTATCTGCTTCCAAATAAGGTCACATTCTGAGGCTCCAAGTGGACAGGGGGCAGACACGATTCAGGGGTCCATCCCTTCCCCACCCTTGCTCCCTGACTACAAAAATCTAGCTTTCCACAAAAATTCAGAAGCCAAGTCACCAAGCAGGCCTCCCTGGGCTTCCCACCCTCTTGAAGCTCCCCTCAGCCCCCTTTAGGTTAGAAGAGCCAGTCAGCTTCAGCTTGCCATGGTGCTAATTAGTGTATGTCAACTGGATTTTCTGATTATAAATAAATAAGGAGAGAGAGAGAGGAAGAAGAAGAAGAGGAGGAAAAGGAGGAAGAAGAGTGAGAGAAAGGAAGGAAGATGGAGAGAGAGAGAGAACTCAAACACTACAAAGAAAGTGTAAAATGAAACTTTAAAAAATCATCTGAGATGTCACTGTGCAGAGATAACTGTTACTGTGTCAGTGACTTCAAAAGATCCATTTCTTGTGCTTTCTTTTTCTCACTCTCTCAGTGAATATAATTTTACAGAAATGTTATATTATAAATACCCTTCAGTAACCTGCAGTTTTGGCAAAGTTCTGTGTAAGTGTCGTTTTCCCACGGCAGTCAATCCAGGTCCACACCCCTGGTATTCTGGGGCCGCCCAGTAGCACTGACAGGCTGTCCAGGGCTCAGGATAAACAGCTCTGTGATAGATCTTCTGCACAGTGCTCCTTTGAGTGATTCCCTCCTTTCCATCAGTTCCTGAACTTTGAGGTAAAAGGGCATGCACATACCTTTCTCCTCTGGATCTGGCTGCCCCACATCCTAGGCTGGCTGGGACTTGCTTGGAGCGTGGAATGTGCCCCATCCAAGAGGAATGGGAAGTCACTTGCAAGCCGGGAAACAGGACCAACCAGACTGGGCTCCTTGAGGGCAAGCCGGGCTCCCATCAACGGGGGCAGCCACCTGGCCCTCAGGCAGGGCTTCAGAACTGCAGTGGACTGAGACATTTAAAAACACCTGGAAATGACTGACATGTGCTAATTTCTCCTTTAGTGTTCACAATGAGGTTCTGTTAATTAAGAAGAGCCAGAGCCCAGGGGAGGCAGCCGACCAGGCGTTCTGGTGCCTGCCCATCCTTCAGCTTCTGGGGGTAAGGAGAAGCCGGGGCGTAGCCTGACCTTTAGGGTACAGGCCTGGAACGGCCTGCCCTCAAGGGGCCTCCCTGGCCAGGAGGCAGCATCGTGCAAGGGATGGACAGCAGCTCTAGGCTTCAGTAGCTGAAAGCTCTTGAGGAGGCTGGGGACACATGAGGCCTGCATGGGGGGTTAGGGTCTCCCATTTCTACAGGCTGGGTTGGAGGGGCAGGTGGACAGCATCCTTCCCTCATAGCTGAGGGAGAAAACGCAGCTGAGCAGAGGATTGCAAGGCAGTCCACTTCCCTGGGTGACGGGGAGGGGGAGCCCAGTCTCCCCTTGCTGGCTGGAGGGGAAGAAGGATCACAAGACCATGCTGCTCCAGGCACCACCCTCCAATTGCTTCACCTCAGGCTCCCTTCCCTCCTCTCCACCACCCCTAAGAAGCTGGGCTGAGCCAGACAGATGACACCAGGAGACAGCGCAGGCGTGGGTGGGCACGCGCGTGTACATGTGTGAGTGTACGCAGGTGTGCCTGGGTGGTGACGAGTGTGTCCACAGTTGTCTGGTCTACAAACGTGGTGTGCAAATGTGTGCTTGGGGATGCTGTGGATGTAAGTGTTGGTTCCAGTCCTGACCGCACCGGCACTGAAGCTATGTGTCTTTGGACAAAGCCTCTCCCTTCTCTAAAACTCATTTTCCTCATTTGTACAGTGGAAAGAGGACAGTACCCACTTATCTGTGAAGATGATATAAATGTGTGTGACGTACTTAGAACATTCCCAGCCATGTGTAAGTGCAATGGAAGTGCTTATTTTCTTATTTTGCTCAAGCAGTTTTTTTCTCCTGGAATTTCCTTCCCTCCTCTACTACTCCATTTGATTGCTAAACTCCTATTCATCCTTCAAGACCCAGCAGAAGGTTGGGAGTCATCAGGTCCATGTTGCAGAATAAGAACATGTCTTTAGAATCTTATGCTCAAGGGCAGAACCTCCGTCCCTAAAGCAGAGAGGAGACTCTGGGCCTCTAACTCACAGACACATACATACAAATAAACACACATCGCTCTAGGCTTGTGCACATGCACAGTGTTGTAGAAACAGTGCACCCCCGGGTTCCCACACAATCTGCAGGGGGTGTCCTCAGCATTCACAGAGGTAGGACTCATATCGATGACCTTTGCTCACACACACAATACACACTGGTTTAAACTCTCCATCATGAACAAACTGAATATAGAGACATAACTTCTATACACCTGCTTTGTACACAGATGAGGCACACAGGTAGGACACATATCCAGTACTTTCAACATAAACACAAAATTTACACTTTATACACATAAATACTTCATGTATATCCAAGGCAGGCACATATGTGTACACACGTAATGTCCTCTATACACAAGACAATGCAGGGTAATGAACACACGTGCATGCACACATGTGGACACACCGTACAGCCTAAATTCGAGGTCCCAGATTCTCCCACGCCACACAGACAGGCCTGTAACTGTCATCCTGGGGAGATCACCCTGAGCCAGTCCCCCCCCCTTTCACCTTCAGCGCTGAAGGCTGCATTGGACCCACAGATGGGGAATTAATTGGTGTCATTAACATGTGGCAATGGTAATGACTTCCCATCGATCCCGGTGGCAGATGTATGGCTGCCCTGAGGTGGAGCTGGGAGCTCAGGATTGGGGTCCAATCTCCCCACAGTGCCCTGATCTTTGGCGGCCACACCAGCAGCCCCTGTTCTTCCATGCAAAACTTGGTGAGACTCCACCTTTCGGCCTTCTTCACGGAGCACAGAGAAGGAAGGGAAGTGGAAATCCAGGGGACATAAGCAACTTGCCAGTGGTCACCTGGCCTGCCGAGATCCCCAGCACTCTGGACCTCCCACTGGGCCCCTCTCCACTCTTCCTCCTGTTCTCTTTTTCCTGTCCCTTCCCCTTCTGTGGGGAGTCACTCTGTCCCTCCTTGTCCACCAGGCACTAAGCATCTCCCTGGGGCTGACTGTTCACCTCTGTCCTCTGTCCCTTGGGGCTTCTCAGGAGGTGGAGAAGCTTGGCTGTGGGAAGCCTGCTGGGCTGCTGGGACAAGGATGCAGTCCAGAGTGGTCTGGGGAGGACAGACAGGCCAGCAAGCTCCTGCCTGCCCCCAGCAGCCTCCCTGGTGGCCTCCCACAGACCCTGCTGGGGTCCCTCTTCCAGTGGTCCGCAGCACTGGCTGCACCCCAGCCCTTCCCACGGGGTCTGTCCGCTTCCCCGTCACGCGGCTGGACTTCATCCAACTGCTCTTTGCAGCCACTTCAGACTCAGCTCAGAACAGACAAATAGCGGTGCCTGATGGGTGTTGAATAGATGGAGATGAACTGAGACAGAGAGGTGGACAGAAAGGCAGAGACCAGAGCTGGAGGGACAAGTGGCCAGGAGTGTTGGGGAGATCCAGCGCCAGCCTGAGGGAGGGGGGTCACGCAGTCCCCAAGGGCTTGGCCTGTCTCCCGGTGATGGGGAGTCCGGCACCCTGGCCCTCTAGAGAGCTCAGGGTCCATCTTCCTCTCTGGGAGCCAGGCTCCCCCCTCTGTCTGGTCCCTCAAGAGGGGAGCCCAGGAGGGGTAGCTGTGAGGTGGCCTGAGAAGTGGCAGCATGCAGGCGTGGCAGGGAGGGGACATTTTTGTGGAATCTGAGGGATAGGATCCAGACACCAAGGAGCCAGGCACAGATGCGGAAGTGAGCTCTTTCCTAGCAGCCCCCTGAAGCCCGGCCTGGGTCGGGCCCCTGGGGACACCCCTAGACTGCCTGGCTGCACTGAATTTGTTACTGTCACTGCATTTCCAGGGCTTCTAATGAGCTGCTAATGAGCTGTCAGCTAATTATGAGAATTGAATGGGGCAGCCAGGCTGAGCCGAGATTTTGCTAAGAGCTTCTGGGTACCAGGAGGAGGAAAGGTTCCCACCAGCTGCCTTCAGGTGGGAGGGAGGTTTTTGCCCTGCAAACTCACTCAGAGAGCTCCAGCAGCCCCGAGTAAAGGCGAGCTCCAGCCCCACGTCTGGAGAGGTGTGGTGCCCAGGGCAGCTTCGGGGAGGCAATCTGGCTTCATAGGGTGGCTGAGGAGCCGAGGTCTGATCCCCTGTGTGACCTTGGGAGAGTCTCCTGGGGTCTAGGGTCAGTCTTTCTATCTGCAATGTGAATCTGGAGGAGGAGAAGGGCCAAACCAGGCCATCTCTGCAGGCCTGCCCTCCATCTCAGCCCAGTCATGACTCAGTTTACAGACTGGCTCAAGTGGCTCCGGCTCTATGAGGGTGGGGCTTGCCACATGGAATAACTAGTGAGCCCAAGTAGAAAAATCTTTGGCCAACAGAAATGAATGCATGTCTTGATAAAGACAGGTGCAAGAATATTCATAGCAGTTTTATTCATAATAGAGCTAAACTGAAAACAGAAGACTATCCCTCAACAGAAGAAGAAGAAGGGATAAAGAAATTGTGACATTAGGCAATGGAGTAGTACACAGCAGTGAAAAAGAAACTGATTATTATTACATGGGCCGTCTTTAGTTTATGTGGTTGTAATAAGCATGAATTTCAGTTACTACAGCTTAGCTAAATAATACTTCTTCCCCAGGAAGACATTCAAATGTCAGTCACAACAGTGCATTGTTAAGCTGAGTAATGGGATGAGGCACAAACTTCCCTGCCAGATCTTCAGTCTACAGGTTTTATGTAAATGGCAGATGTCCATCAAGAGCTGTGACCAGTGACGTCACTCCGTTCGAAGTCTGCCAGGGATTGGACACTGAGCATCTGCTCTTCGTTTCACACACGACAGCAAAGTGTGTTGTTGTGCTGCCTCCTTATCTCCAAGTTAGAAACCCTTGTGACTTTTACAACAACTCACTAATGGAAAGAATGACTTAGTTAACAGAGATGAAAATGCAGTCAAGAAATGAGAGCTGGGCACGCCCTACCGAGGTCCTGAGTCACACGGAAGACACCGAGTCACCCCACTGCAGGCAGCCACCTGATTCCACATTACCAAGGTGCAGAGGACACCAGACCACCAGAACAAGGTACTGAGTCCCACTGTTCCCGGCCCAGAGGTAGGGGCTTCTGAGCTGTCGTCCCACTGCTCCTGGTCCAGAAGAAGGGGCTTCCCGGTCACCATCCCTCCCGCTGCTCCCAGCCCAGAGGAAAGGGCTTTTGGGCCACCTTCTGTCCTGCTGCTCCTGGCCCAGAGGAAGGGGCTTCCGGGACACCATCCTTCCCACCGCTCCTGGCCCAGAGGGAGGGGCTTTTGAGCCGCCTTCCCACTGCTCCTGGTCCAGAGGAAGGGGCTTCCCAGCCACCATCCCTCCCGCTGCTCCCAGCCCACAGGAAAGGGCTTTTGGGTCACCATCCCTACCGCTGCTCCCGGCCCCTGTCCCACCTCACCCAGCTCAGAGGAGGTAATCCGTGCAGGCGCTAACAGCCCCCCCGCCCCAGTCGAAATGAGAAAACACGTAAATAAGTCTCAAAACCAGACTTGCAGATCACCTACAGCAACCCCAAAGGGAAATGAGATGGAACCCTCTGATACTCAACCACCTGGACCCACTGAACTGGCAACAAAAGGGGACCTGGAAAAAATGAAATCAGAAATAATTTCTCAGATAACAGGAGAAATTGTGCCCTTAGTGCAAGACATGATTAATAAATCTAGAGAGGAGCTGAGGGACATGATGGAATCCCAACATAAGAAACAAATGGAATCCATAAAACAGATGCAAATAGATTTCCAGGAAATGAAAAACTCCATTGAAAGTCTACACAGCAGAATGAGCCAGTGTGAGGACAGAATTTCAGGTATAGAAGATAAGATTGCAATTAGTGACCAGGAAAAGAAATGAGAGCTGATTGCGGGGAGCAAAATTGGAATAAAAGGCACACAGAGTTGCCAGAGAACAGCTGGCTGTGGGGATGCGGGTGCTGCATCTCATTGCACTCTTGTGGCAAAGGAGCGAGAGACACGAGTGAGTGCAACATAGAGGGAGAAGCTGTCCCACAGAAAATGACACTCACAAAACACTTTCCTGGCGTTTTTGGAGATAACTCACCACGCCGAACACACGCGGGATAAAATGTTGGCAGCTGACCCAGACGTAGCACACAGTGTGGCAATTTGCCGTGGAAAAGCAGAAAAGCCCACGCCGTAACTCACACAACAAGCACTGCTCCGGCCGCTCTTACCTTGTTCTGTTTTGTTTTTACAAAGATACAGACACTTTAATTCTTAATGATTCTGGTGTTTCAAATTGCAAAGCACTAAAGAAGTATTCGTATTACCATTTTAAAATTTAATTATACATTTATAACCCACTGGAACAGAGTTTTCGTGTTTTTAAGATTTAAAAGTCACAAAGCAATCATAATTTCTCCCACTGATTATGAAGTTCACTCTGTGTGATTTCAAGCTGCACAACCGTCCACAGCCCACACCACTGCCCCCCCAAAATGAGGACCGCGGGTACCCGCAGTAGCATAGATGAATCTCGCCGACCCAGTGCGGAGGGAGAAAAGTCAGGCACCAAAGGTACATACTTTATAAGTCTGAAGCAGACAAATAAATTTATGCAGGTTATGTTATATACATGTACCGACTCCCTGTGAGGGATGTTATCATTATGTACTGCAAACATGTACCAGTACAACAATAAAAAGTGAGGGAAAAAAGTTCATGAAGGCTATTTAGGGTGCTGATATATTCTACATCTTGCTTTGGGTGGTGGAGATTTCAGGTTTGTATTTATTCATTACCCAAAAAAAGTCTTCAAGCTGTATACTTGAGATACGTACATTTTACTGTATGTAAGATATTCCTAAATGCATAATTGTTTCGCAATGATGAGGATTGAATACAGGGCCTCACTTGCTAGACAAGCGCTCTATCGCTGAGCTACAGTCCCAGTCTAATATATATTTTTAAAAGTGGAAAAATTCTGTGAACGCCTTGGGGTGTTATATGGCCCAATCCTCTGTTAGGTATGACTGGCCTTTTCCTCCTTCAGACTTTTTCCTCACCTGTCTTCTGTAATTCCTCTCTCCTGGCTTTTCTCTTTTCTCTCTGGCTGCTCTTTTGTCCCCTGCACCTGGCTTCTACGTGTTGCTCTTCCCCTTCTCTCCTGCCACTGGCGGGGCTTGTCCTACCTGAGGATGTCCGCCACCTTGGAGCTCAAGCTCACCTGGAGCCCTGCACCCTCACTGTGTCACTCACATGAGGTCAGTAGTTGATTCTGCCACTCCATCTGCTTCTCTCATCCTGGAAGGAAGAAAGGGAAGGTGGAAAGGAGGGAGAGAGGGAGCCTTGGAAGGCATTGTGCGGGGCAGGAGGGTCTCAGGGAGGATTTAGGCCTGATCCCAGCCCTAGAGAAGTGACACTGCATTAACACCTCCCCAGCCACCCAACACGTCTCCCTGACAGAGTCTGAAACTCCACACTATTAGCCTCAAATGGCATTTTGAAATGGCTTTCTTTTTGGGACGAACCCCAAAGACATTGCTAAGATTTACATTTTCAAATATATGCTGACCTTTTTTTCCTCTTTCTTTGAGTTCATTTGTCATCAGTGTATAATTGAATCAATATATTTCCTGATCAGCCCCAAGATTGAATAAGGTCACGGGGAGCCGCATGTGGGCATTAGACATCATTATTTCACTCTGAATGAGCAGCCATGGCACAGAGCATTCCGGGCACCAAATGAAATTCTATTAGATTCTATTACACTTTTACAATTATAGAGATGTTCCAATATTACAAGGGGAAATGAAGTCATAATAAAAAAGCCCAGAGGTGTATTACAGAGAAATGGGCACACTATTTTTCTAGTTAAAATCTTGATGGAAGGAGCTCAACTGGCTTTCACTTGCCGAGATGTGACCTTGCCCTGCCCAAGCCTATGCTGGCTGGGAACCATCAGCACCAGACTCCCGATGCCAGGTTGTCCTCTGGAGTCAAGTTGACTCAGCTCCTGGGGCCCTGGGCAGCACAGTCCACAGAAGATGTCACAGGTGGGCGACAGAGGCTGCCCCAGCATTGAGCCACCCTGGGAGAGCATCCCAGAACACGTAGGAGCCAGCATGTGAGAGGTGGCATTAGCATCCAGGGGATGAGTGGCCACTTTGCTGACCCCTTCCTATAGAATGAGGTATCCAGCCATGACATGGGGCACATCAGCACTTTGGGGTGCCCACTCCCTACCTTGGAGCACCCCTACATCCACTGTGCTATGATGGGTGTGGGCTGCCACTGTCCTGACCCCTCCCAGAAGAGATCCCCCAGCCCTGGGGCAGAGGAGACAGGCCAGAGGGCAGTCTGCCGGGGCTCCCTGGAGGAGTAGAGCAGACAAACCAGGCCTTGAAAGGCTGGGAGGATTTGGGAATAGGGATAGGGCTAGGGATGAGACGAGAGCCCTGAAATTCACCAGGAGGGGAGACCCGTGTGAGAGGGGCCTGGTGGTTGGGAGGAGCCTGGTACTCGGTCAGGGACAAGGGTGAGGAGGGCAGTGAGGAAGCTGGAGGGAGGGTGGAGGGATGGGGCCTGGAGAAGGGGCCTGACCTCAGTTTCTAGCCCGAGAAGGGTGAGTATCTATGGCCATCTGAGGGCTGGAGGGCTCTGGTCAGCCCTGAGGCGGTGGCTGCCCAGGAGGAGCTGGCTGTGAGGGGGAAAGAAGACTGGAGGCTGGATAACTGCCCATAGAGAGACACAACAGGGAGCCCAAGGAGGGAGGCTCAGGAGGGACCTGGGGCCAGGTGAGGCTCAGACACCAGGTAGAGCCCTAGCTATCACGGGAAGAGGACAGCAACAGGGCCTCTGGGGAACAGATGAGGATCCCTTGGGCCTTGCCAGACACTGCTGTCTGGAGGATAGGTGGATGGATTTTCAGGTTTTCCAAGCCTCGAGAATGGATAGGAAAATGCATCAGTACTTTTTGTTTCCCTCTCCCTCAAGAAGGTGTGTATTTTCCCATCCACAGACACTGGGCTTGGCTGTGTGTGGTAAGCAGAATTCTACAGATGTCCCATAAGATCCCTGACGCTAGTTATTCAGTGAAACTTCAATCTGGGTGCTGCTGTGGAAAGGTCTTGCCCATGTAACTAAAGTCCCCCATCAGCTGAGCTTACGATGCAGAGATCATCGGTTTGAGCCCATCGGGTGAGCTCTTTAAAAACAGAGTAGTTTCTCTGGATAGTAGCAGAAAGGAAAGTCAGAAAGATTCAAAGCACAAGAAGGATTTTTTTAGGTAGTGTTTGTGGCTTAAAGATGGAGGAACCACAGGGCGAGGAATGAGGGTGGCCGGGAAGCTGGGGGCCCTGCTTCAGTACTCTGGGGACATGGGCAGCCCTGCAGTGGCAGGAATGAGCTTGGAAAAGGAGTCCCAGCTCCAGATGAAACACAACCTTTTGACACCTTGATTCTAAGCCTGGGCAGAGAACCCATTACATGGGGCTTCTACGCACTAGCACATGGGCGTTTTTTGAAACCAGTAAGTAGATAGTAATTTCTTACGCAGCAACAGAAAACTGATACACCCTGGAACTTCTCTTGAACGGCGAAAGTCTGAAGAGCACATGCCCAGGGAGATGTGACTCCTTTGCTGGTCTGGAGGAGCAGTCCTGGACCCAGCAGAGCCCTGCAGCCCTGTGCTGCAGACCTGCCTCCTGCAGAGGAGTCAGCAAGAAAATAAACACTGTGGCAGTAGGCCCTGCTGGGCCTTTCCCTGGGGGTGCTTTGTCATGTGGTGATGTCGCAGGAGCATTACAGACACCTTCATGTGAGCAGCAGCCAGGAGCAGGCTGGGACAGGGGAATCTGTGCAGGGATTCTGAACAGCCCCTGGCTGGGGTGACCCCGGGAGGCACAGGCCTGTCTGAGTATTCAGTGTTCTCGTAGCCACCCGGGGTATCTGTACGCCCCTTGTATCAGCATCGCTTCCTGAAGTCACCATGCACCGCCAGCAGTCTCCGTGGGGAGGGCTCCTCTAGTGGAGCCCTCTGGCCTTTTCCTTGCTGCTAGGGACATCCTTGCCTCTGCCCAGCCAAACTCTGCCAGCACAGACCCTGTATTCCAAAAGTGGTGGGTTCTTTTCTCTCCACAGCCCAGGCAGCTCCAGCTGGCCTCTGGCCTTCAGACTTTCCAGGAAAGTTTCTAGTACCTGTCCTAGAACTCACTGTGTTCCCTCAAGAACCCCTGTGCTTGCCAGGAAACACTTTAACAACACTGGGGGACTGGAGGGCAGAGGAGAAACACGGAACTACCTGATCTTTCCAGAGAAACTTTCACTCCCAAATCACTGGTCTCTGGCTTCGCTCCCCTGCCGATGGTGAGCGAGTGGCTGGGTGAGGGCCCAGGACCAGGAAGGGCCGGTGTGGGCATCTTCTTAGCAAGCCAGGCCCAGGCTACTCAGCGTCTCCCTTAGAATTTGAGCATCTGAGTTTCTGTTTTGCCAGCTTTGAGCCTTAGCCAAGACAGAGACATCTCTCTCCTCTTCGAAGATTTACTTTGAAATAACCTCAACTTCACAGAAACGTGGCAAATCTAGTACACATAATAGTCTTGTCCACTGAGCCACTTGATAATAAGGTGGCTTGGGAAGCCACATAGCCCCCCATCCATGCTTCAGTGTTTTCCCTTCACTACATTCTCCTTCAATACGGCAGCAGCACCTGCAAAGTGTCATAGATACACAACTGTCGCCTTCAGATCCCTCTCAAGTTTCTCTGGTTATTCCCATGATGTCCTGTGTAGCAAAAGGATCAACTTTTTGGATGATGTGTCTCACTTAGTTGTCATGTTTCTTTATTCTCCTTCAATATGGGACCACACTTTTCCTTGCACTTTTGAGATGACAGGTCAGTGTTTGGTAGAATGTCCTCAATCTGAGTCAGTCTAACTTTTCACAGGATCCGATTCGGGTTGCACTGGGGGCAGGGCTGTGGCTGTGGCTTGCCTCCCTCCTTCTCCTCAGGGTACAAGGTGCTGTCTGCAGGCATCCCCACTGTAAAATTACCTTTTCCTTTGTAATTAATAACTATGTTGGGAAGGTCTTTGAGACAGCAAATATACCATCCCTCATTAAAATTTCAATTATTAATTCATGTCAGTCTGGATTCATGGCTTCTTATTATTTTCAGGTTATAAATGGCTAAAAATTATTATTTATTTTGATGTTCAAATTGCCCCAGACTTGGGCAGTGGGAGCCCCTTCAGGCTGGCATCATGTCCTTTTGACATGTTCCCATTATTCTTTGCATACCTACTCACTTTGGGGACAGTAAGGTGTCCCAGGCTCATCTTCTGCTTTTCTGCCCCAGCCCTGGGATCAGCCGTTCCTCAAAGCCCTGGGTCATTGAGTGGACAAGTACATTTAGAATCCAGGAGCTGGGGGGCGGGGTACGCTTCTGCTTTTGGGTGTTGCTGCTCAGTGGACTGAGCTAGGGAGTGTGTGAACGTGGATCTCCTGACCCAGAGATCACATTCACATCTATCTTTTTGTTCTGCCTAATCTATCTCTGCAGATGTGCCTCAACTTAAGATGGGTTACGTCCTGTTCCCTGCTTCTGCCCAGCCCAGCTCCAGAGAGTCTTGTACTGAAGATTACCAGGCAGGGAAAGAATCAAAATTCAAACTATGGTTTTTACTGAGTGCTCATCCCTTTTTCATTACCATAAAGCTGAAAAAGTTATAGTTGGGGATGGTCTGTGTATTGAAAGCCACGAGTTCACATTGATACCTAGAATTATAATCCTGAGTTCCTTCTCTGGAAGGATCAGATTTTGGATTGTGTATATCACATGATTCAAAAGAGTCTTCTTTGCCTTGTGGTCACTCCCTTCCTCTATGGAGAGAAACATGGACCCTATTAGCTTTATTTATGAATTGGATCAAGCCCTGAGTGTGCTCAGCCCCCTGGCTGCTCCAGCCACCCACACGGGTGCCCTCCTCACCCCTTCTGCTCTGCCCACCATGGTGGACACCCCTGTCCAGCTCAGGATCTGGGCCACCATGGCCCCCTGACCTCTGCTGCAAACACTGACCTTGCTTGACTTCCCCCAGTAGTTTTGGATAAAATTTTTCATAAAAAGAAGGAAAAGAAAAGAGGAAAAGTGAAAATCTCTTCTGCACTCCACCTCACCAGTCTGGGATGGGAGGCCACCCTCTTTGCTGCTGGCCCCACAAGGCACTGGTTTTTGCAGACCCTGGGGTGTGAGACCAGTGAGTGGCTTTGCTTGTGCTCAGTCTCCTCGTCTGTGAGATGGAGATGAGCAGAGCACACTTTGGCCCCTGCAACCTGGCTGGAGTCGACCTGAACTCAGCCAGTGCCTGCCGGTGCCCCACCCACCAATGCGCCCAAGTCAGGACAGGGCTATTGGCTCCAAAGGGTTTCTCAGCTTCTTCAGGTGTGGTCAGGTGGGGTCCTGGCTCATTCCGTGGGGCTGAGCTGCCCTCCCTTGGGTTTGGCTCAGCCCTGATGTCTGCTGGTGTGGGTCTTCCCTGTTGACTCAGGAGGGGACCCTGCTCAGCATGGCTTTGTGACCACTTGCAGGCAGGCCGCCTGTGATTTGTAGAGAACGGAGAAGGCTGCATCTGATGGCAGCCCTGTCATAATGGAAGACCTGTGAGCAGAGTCTGCGGAATCAAGAGAAGGCTTCTTTGAGCCAGATCTAGGAAAAAAGGGTGAGTGACATCAAGAGCCTGGCTGAGGAGGGGACTGATGTCCCTAAGGCCATACAGGCTGGGCCCTGGGAAGCTAGATTTCAGAAGCTGAGCCCACTGCCTAACATTTTCTGCCATCCATTCCCATGAATCTGCAGACATTTTCTGTGTCCCCTAAAGTCTTCAAGCCTTTAGAGGTTACAGACCTGGCGGGACCCCAGCTTCCAGGGTCAGTGTGCATGGCTCAGGTGTGACTAGGCAGGTGTCCCTCTGAAGACTGTAACTCCCCGAAGTGCCTGTGGAACTCCTGGAGGAAGGTTGCAGGCTTCCTCTTCCTTCTTGAGCCCTCTCCTTTGGGGGAGAGGTCTCGGCAGGAGGCCCCTCAGGTGTCGGGCTGGCCCTGGACACCAGCCCTTGCCCCGTCCTCAGTCCTGAGCCCAGGTTTTGGCTGTGCAGAGGTCTGGAGCTCCAGGCTAATTGTGAATTAGGAGCCCAATTATGCCCGCCACAATTGGCTCCACACTGGCTCCTCTTCCCGACAGACATGTATATTAATAGTTGGCACTTATTGAACCAAATATGAATATTCATCTTCATTTATATTTCAAGGCCTTTCCTCCTGGAGGCCCGCAGGGCTGTGACCAGCTCCAGCCCCATCACGGTGCTGACAGCTCTTACTCCTGGGCCCTGACTCCTGGCTGGAGGGCCTGGGGCGGGCTCCCAGCTGTCCACAAACACTCATTAGGGGGGCCCGGACCCAGCGAGCTGCAGAGAATGTGTAATCGTGCTGTGCGCTGCTAATTAGGGAGCTGATGGGGCATTGAGGGCGAGAGGACAAATTCTTTAAACAGAGGACGGGAAACTTGAAGAGCTGTAATTACTTGGAGCAGAGTTCATTTCAGAACTTGGGAGCCAATGAGTCTGATGACAGCCCTGCTTGGAGGAGGGTGGAGAGAAGGCGGGAGCAGCCGGCCAGGGGCACCAGGCGGGGGGTCTGGAGTGGGGGGGCGGGCTGGGGTGGGGCTGCGCCTCCACCTTTATTTTGTTTAATGCCTTCCGGCTGTGTGACCTCCCCCACCAAGGGGGCCACTTCCTCTGCCACAGAAGCCAATTTGGGGTCAGGCGCCTCAGCGCCAGAGGGCTTCCCTGGCATCCTGGGGGTGCTAGGTGCTTCCAGCTCTACCGAAGGCCTAATAGGCCGGGTGATGGTCACTGACAGCCACACTGCCTTAAACAGTGGATGGGATATGGCCCAGCTCTCTGACGGCTGATGCCCCTCTTCCTCAGAGTCTGCAGAGATGAGGGACCTCAGGCTCCCCAGACTGGGGCTGGTGGGAAGAAGACAAGGTTAGGGCTCTTTCCAGTGCAGTCCACACAATCTCCCCTGTGTCCCTCAAGTCTTCAGTCCTTTAGAGGAAGTGTTGACTCCCTGGGCTTCTCCTGGTTCAAATCTGCCTTCCCAGTTCTGATGTCCCTTCCGTCCACCAGGGGTCTCCTTTAAATCTGTCTGGAATCCCACCCTTCTCTCTTGGGAAAACCTCTGTCCTCCCTCCCCAGTTAGGGTCTCTCAGCAGCTTAGGGCCCCTAGTCCTGTCCCTCCTGTATCCCTGTATTGGTGGGTGGAGAGGACAGGATCAGGGGACAGCTTGTCATTCCTCAGAGGCTCAACCAACTGTGAATCTACACAAGATTTTTCTCTCTTCTGCCTACAGCTGTGTTGTCCAATCTTACAGCCACTGACCCTATGTGGCTATTTAATGAATGAAATAAAATCACAAGTTTGGTTCCTCACTCACATTAGCCACGTTTTTATGCACAATAGTTACATGCCGCTGCCATAAGCCGGATCTGAACACATGTGGCCTGCCAAGCTTGCAGTACAGCGCCCAGCCCAGAACCTACAGGACTCTTCTCTCAAGGGCCCTTGGGGCCTCAGAGCACTAGCTACCTTCGGGGGAGCAGGGGCAAGGGCTCTGTGCAAAAGGTGGCAGAAAGACCCCCCCTACCCACCCACCCACACACACACAGCTGCCTCCCGCTCAAGCCTTAGGAGCTGCAATTAGCTGCTGCAGCAGGCTTGAGCCTGGAGCCCAAAGTTCTCTCCTCCGAGAGCCACAGCTCCCAGCAGCTTTGTGCCTTTCCCTGCAAGAAGAGATGAGAAGCAAGCACTCAGGCTGCTCTCGGCTGGCTCGTCCCTAGGCATGAAGTCTGTGCCCAGTCCTGCCAGGGTGGGCTTCCAATTATGGAAGTGAAGCTTTAGCACGCAGGGACCGGCGTCCAGCCAGCAGCCCACCTGACCCACTCCCCACTAATGAGGGACTATTTGATACGGAGCATGCTCTGCAGAGCTCCCCTTAATTCTGCTGGCCCCAGGTGATGCTCCTCAGAAGGGCCTCAGGCCTTTGCCCCAGCAAGTTTGAAACCATCTGGAGTCCAGACTTTTTTCGTAGCCCTGGAGGAGACTGCTGGCACAGAATGCTCAAGTGTGGGTGTTTCAGGGATGTGTCTCTGTGTGGATTGGCCCCCCTGAGGACTGAATTCAGGGCCTTTGGTACATCCTCAACCCTTTTGAGACAGGGTCTTGCTAAATTGCTAAGTTGCTGAGGCTGGTCTTGAATTTGCAAACCTCCTGCCTCCGCCTCTCAAAGTGCTGACATTACAGATGTGTCCCACCACACCTGGCTTCTTTGTGAGGTTTTAGAGACATGTGTTCTAGAGTGCGGGTCTGCCAAAAACCGAAGGCTTCTGGCTCTGGGTGTGAGAATGTGATGCTCCCTTCAGCTGCACACAGGGATGAGAAAGGAAGATGAAGGTGAGCTTGGAGGAGGGCGGGGGGTGGGGATTCCCGGAGGCAGTACAGGCAAAGCCTGGCAGGGGCCATTCCTCACCAATATCACCTCATCTTTGGAGCTGGTCCACATGGAGAAAGTGTTTGGAAGGTGGGCGGTGGGGGGTGGGGTGGTGGTGGCGGTTTGCAGCTGCCTTCTCTTGGCATGTTGCTCTTCGGTTTACAAAGGGGCTTCCTCTTGATTGTCTCTACAACCTTCGTGGACATGCAGGGTAGGACTGTCATTCTCATTGTGCAGAAGGGAACTCATCTGTGTAGTGCCACACTGTCACGGACCTCGTGGAGCCTGACCCTGTCTCTTCACTCTGCTGCACAGGCCTCCACCACCGGGCAGAAGTGCCTGGCTGCAGGTAGGGGTGCAGAGCTTCACTTTGCTCCAGGACAGACACTGCGACAGCGGTCACACTTGGCCTCAGTAGACCTGGACTTGGGGCTGTGGGTCATATTGTACTTCACTGTAGGAAAACTAGCTCATTTGATTTTGAGTTATCTCAATGCAACCTTAAAAATGACTCCAGAAGTATGCCATGCGGCTTCGAGGGTAAAAGGGTACCCTGGGACCCCCAGGACTCCTCCAAGGAGGCCCCTGCACCAGAGGCAGCCAAAAGCAATAGGGAAAGGAGAGTTTGGGATGTAGATTAACACATGGGAAGGATTTCATTTTGGTTGTCAATTGCTCTGTAGGACCTCAGGAGAAGAATGTGAAGTTCAGATTTGGGGGGCTTTTTCTATCACTGCTTAGCTAAGCTTCCACAGCATCTTTTCTGTGGGGTTCGTCAGGTGATTTAGCCTGCACAGTGCGGCTGATTGTACCTTGAGATGGTGAATTTTTGGCCTAAGGATGTAGATGGCTGGGTCTATTATTGTCCTGTCCTAACCTATTTCGGGGGCTATGGGGATGGGGGTGTGCAGCAGTGCTCCCTCAGGTCCAGAAGAGGGCCTTCAGGAGCTGGGGACAGAGCTGTAGGGTGGGCTGCTGCTGGTCCAGAGGGAGGCAGCTGTGTCCCTGCTGGACAGAGCAGAAGCTGAGAGAGACAGAACCTGAGGGTCTGGAGAAGGAAATGGTTCACTCTGCCTTCCCAAGTCACATCTCCCTGTCTTTCCAGCTCCTCCCATGGGGGCCTCGCAGGGCCAGAGGAACAGCCCTAGCAGGTGTATGGCCTCTTGGTGACCCAGGCAGGTCATGAGCCCTGAGTCCTGTGGCCATCTCTCCTCTGCTCATCCCTCTGGGTCCAGGCTGGTGTGAAGAGACCCCAGAACATCCCCCAGGGTCCCTTTCATCGGGGCCCACCTGGAGCTACTGAGGCTACCCTTATATTTAGGGGAGTGATAGGCCCTGGTAGGGACCTTGAGTGACAGTTCCATGTTCCAGTAAGAGCACTCTGGGAGAGGATATTGGGCATTCATCCAGCTGTCAATCAAATGAGCTCTGCTAGGGCCGGAGATTTAGCTCAGTGGTTCTGCCACTTGCCTTGAAAGCGCAAGGACCTGAGTTCGATCCCCAGTACCAAAAAACTAACTAACTAAATAAACATCTTTAGCAAAATTATTGGGCCGGGGATTTAGCTCAGTGGTTTCTCCGCCTGCTGTGCAAGCACAAGGACCTGAGTTCGATCCCCGGTACCAAAAAAAAAAAAAAATGAGCTCTGTTATTCTGCTATTGCTCCCTAGGGTCCCTGCTGGCAAGGTGGTGGTGTGCGGGGTGGGATGCGGGCACTCCTGGGTCTCTGGCAGAAAAACTCTGTAATAGCACCAAAACCTCACCCTCAACCTAGAATGGTTATTAACATATTAATTAATATTTAAAAACTCATTATGCCTTGATGATGGCTTCCTTAATCTGCTTTTATATTAATTGCAGCCACCCAGGAGCAATAACCATACTTATGTGGCAAAATGGAGTCGTTCTACTTAATTACCGAGGAGGTTTTACAGGCAGTCTTCAAAGCCCACAAACAATCAGAGAGTTGATGGGTTGTCTTCTTTCAAATTGGATGCTGTGATGGCTAGAAGGTTTTTCTGATATTGAGATAAAAATCTCCCCATCAGCACCCTTTCCCTCCTTCCCCATTAAGCCTGCCTGGAGCACCTGGTCTCCTAGCTTTGGGGCCGAGGAGGGCCATCCTGAGGCTGTGCACCTTGGGCTTGCCAGCCCCAGACAGTACTGCAGGCCAAGCTCCCCAGCCTGACAACACTCTTCTCTTCATGGCAGGTTCTGCCTCTGAGCTCCAGGCTGATGCCCTGCAGCTCTCTCCTTGGTGGTCTCAGTCTTCTGGGTAGTGAGTGGAGAGCTTTCGACCTTTGCGGTTACCCGGAGTGATCCTGCTGGGCTCCGGCTGCAGCGTCCACCTTCCCTGGCACCTGTAAGTCTGTTTCTGAACCATGTTTCCCTCAGATGCATCCAGATCTACATGGGTCACAGAGCCACTCCCCACCGGCTTTGGCCCTGCCCTGGGTCCTGTGAGCCAGGAGGTGGCTCATGTTCAGTCTGCTGGGACAGAGGCCACAGTGCGCCTGCTTGTTATCTTTCCTGCCTGTCTGGGCAGGTGTCAGTCCTGTCTCTGAGCATGCAGGTTATTTAGGATTTTGGTCATCTTGGGGTGGGGCTGAAGGCATGGTGCTGCAGGGAGCCCCGGGGTGTTGCTCCACCTGTCTCCTTCAGTGGAGGGATGATGCAGGGCCCAATAGGCCCAGTGTGAGATAAACCCAGGAGACCAGCAGAGAATCACTGACAGCATCTGCAAAGCAATCGCACACCTAGGGCTTCCCTGCTTGGACCTCGCCCCGAGGAAGCCCAAGGGGCAGGGACAGAGTCAAATGGTGTCGAGTGATAGAACCAGCTTCTTGTGCTTTAGAAATGATGAGGAAGTGACAGGCAGGGAAATTGGTGACTCCCTCTCACGGTGCTGATAACACTGAGCTCATCCACCATCCACGAAGGCACAGCCAGAACCGTTCAGAGCACCAGCGGCTCGAAGGGGTTTCTCGCAGCCCTCAGGCCAGGGCAGGCAGAGGCTGTTGGCCACTGGATCCCCAGAGTGGTCCTGATGAAGCTGTACACACATCCGGCCAAGCTGGATGTCGGGGCCAAGGTCTCAGGGTGAGAGCATTAAAAGTAGGAGCCGGGGCAGAGTAAGGGGTGCAGTTTGGTCCGAGGTCAGTGAGGATATGTTTTAGGGTAAGGCTGGATCAGGTCAGAGGTCAAGGGAGGCTGCCAGCTGAACCTAGGAGACAGGTTATGATGAGAGAATAGAATTGGTGTTTGGCTTTGGAGGGAAGGTATTCTTTGATAGATGGGGGTAGAATTGGGTGTTATGTGTACCTCAGGGCATGGGGCTCCTCATTTAGGTAATACTTACTTAGTATCTTGTCTGGGGGGCTACACAGAAGATGGGAATGTTATTCCCAGGTGTCAGCTCAGGAATCCTTAGGTTCCCTCCCCTTCTTTCCAGCCCAGTGTTTGTTCTATGCTCTCCTCCCCTGTCCTTGTCCCAGGCCCCTCTTCTGTACAACTTCCTGGGCCAGGGATGCTAGGGGCTGATAACCCCATGGAAATCCCGGAGCCCAGAGGCCCCCAGTCATTTGATTGTACCAGCATGGGCAGCTTGTCACTTCCCTCTTCTCTTCCCCTCTCTGCCCACAGTCACACCAGCCCTGGCCAGCAGCTCTGCTGCAAACTGTCCTCGGCTCTGGTGGAGGTTCTTCTGTGACCAGCCATGATACTCCTGTCTTTGCTCACCCTTCCTGAACTGCGTGGCCCAGGCTCTCCCTTCCCCTTGGAACACCAGGCCATTCTCAGAGGCTTCTAGTACAAGACGAGCATGGCACGGAGAAGACCAACGTCTGTCCTGGGCAGAGTTGAGATATACGTGTGTCTGGGCCCCATTCCTGTCCACTGTGCATCCCGGTAGGGGGGTGGGAGCGCAGGCTGCAGAGTTTCTCTGGCCTGCACCCAAATCCTTCTCTACCACGTAACCACTGGATGGCCTTCAGTAAGTCACTTGGCTCCACTAAGCCTCAGTTTCCCCATCTCTAAAGTGGGAGTGCTATGGGGCAGTGCAATTTTGAGGATTCAGTGAGATACTGCATGTGAAGTACCACGCACACAATAGGCGCTCACCAGGCAGCTGTCCTCTTGCCCTTACCTGTGGGCAAGCACAGTTCCTGGAAGGAGGGGCAGGCTAATCCTGTGGAGAGGAGTCGGGAGTGAAACTGTCCTTCCCACTCGTCCTTCATGGGTGCAAGGGAGCTGTGCTTTCACCCTCCAAGCCCCGTCAGTCACCGGCCAAGGCCCACCCTGGGGACATTGCTCCAGATGCCTGGCTCCACAGAGTGGAGAGGTCGTTACAGAGTGGAGAGGTCGTTGCAGAGATGCTTGTAAGGTGCTCAGAGCAGTGTGGACACCAAAGCCGGAAGGAGCTCACAGAAATGGTGGAGATGATGTGAGGAGACCTGAGAAGAGCACCCCTAGAGCCTGCTGTGATGATTTTGACTATGGGGTCCAGTGTGTGAGGCCTGGGGTGGCTGCCAGCTCAGGCAGGAATGAGCTAACTCCATACTGGACAGACACAGATACTGGGAGCCAGGCCTCCAAAGAACAGATGGTTCTCCAAGGAGGGAGAATTGGAAAATAACAACAATGAGAGTAGCTAACACTCGCATATCACTCCCTACACCAGGCACTATTAGAGGTAATTTAGTACAACAATCCCATGAGGTAGAGGCTATTGCTTTCCCCAATTCACGGATGAAGAAAATGAGACCTGGCTAAGCAACCAACATGCCTGAGGCCACACAAGTAGAAGGGGACACGAGCAGCAAGACTCACCAGAGAGAAAACAGAGGGCATCAGCAGCAAGAGTCAAATCCCCCGAGTGGCTGTGTAGCAAGAGCATGCTCTATGGCTGGTGGGGAGCTGGCCTGGACCCAGCTCAGTCTGTAGAGGCCCTGGGATGCTGGATTAAGTGACTCACTCAGGGCCACACACCTGGTAAATTAAAGGGATGATGGTGCTAAATGGAATCATGTGGCTTTCTCCTATTTCTTGTGACCCCACCCCAATCCATGCTCACCCACTGCTCTGGACCAGAGGTACCAGCTGTTTGAGGGATGCTCACGGTGGTGAGATGCAAGGCTGAGGCAGACTCGGCAGGCAGACTCCTGATGGATACATCACTAGTCAGGCTTAGTTGAGAAAGGTTTTCTACGTTCCTAGAGCCCCTTTTACACAACTGAGTCAGGCTTATTGGACTCAGGTCTTAAAGCTTTACCACAAGTCATAGCATACAGAAGGTAGAGGGCGAAACACACAGGAAGCCCCTCAGACAGGAAGAGGAAGTGGAGCAGGAAGGGAGGCAAAGGCTAGAAGCCCAGGAGGAGTTGAGTCCATTGCCCAGATAGGTTTGGGCCTTGCCAGCGAGTGGAGTTGCCCTCTGTCCTCTCAGGACCCAGACAAGGAACAAGGTCAGCTCCTCAGTGAAGCTTCCAGCTCCCCAAGGGTCCGGCAGGATGCACCACCCAGGCAGTGTCTGGAAATGGCAGTAGGAGGGAGGGGTAGTCTAGGTGTGTGAGCCAAAGGGCAGCCTCATACGGCCTCCACACACTTGTGCACTCAGGCACGGGAGGAGAAAGCACTGTATTCCCGGGCCTTGAAGGGGCCCCAGGGAAAGTGACGATCAATTCAGAGGTCTGAGGTCTGGTCAGGGGCTGGAGGCTGCAGAATGTTAGTGCTGTTTGTCAAGTACTGATTATGATTTCTCTCCCCTTCCTGGCACGGGGTAAGGCTAAGCTTCTGCTCCATCATGGGGCCACATGACAAGTTTCTGGCCAAAGCACTGTGGGTAGAAATGACACGAGCCACTTCCAGGGTGGAGCATTTCAAACTGCTGACAGGAAGTCTTCCGAGGCACCTCCTTCCCTCTGCTGCATCAGCCTGGGGCCTGGAGTGAAGACAATGACAACATGGGACAGAGTCCACAGCTGACTTATGCTGAGGTGTAACGTGGACAAGAAGCAAACTTTTGTCGAATGTCATGGTAGTGGTGGTGGTTGGGGTTGTCATCACAGCATAACCTGGCTGATATGTGGCAGATACAGACTTCATGACCTGGGCTTGGAGTGGGTTCAGGACTCAGCACTTCAGTGGGTACCAGGAGTGGTCCAACTACACTGCCCGAGACCAGTGAAGGCCAAAGGACAACTTGTGGCCCTGACACATTTTCCCCACCACCATGAGCAACACGAGCTGCCCCTGCAGGTGGCTGCCAACCTAGGAAGAAGGAAGTAGAATGAAGCTGTATTGAAAGGAGAAACCATCCTCAAGGGGAGTTTGAATCTGAAGGACTGAGTATTTAGGCTCAAGATGCTGAGTTAACCTGAAAGAGACAGTTTTCACCTGGAAAAGGCTGAACTCTCTTTAATTGGCAAGTGAAAGTGTTTCTTCTACTCTTTCCCCAGTCATCGGGGAGAACACAAGCTCAAGAACAAGATGAGATGAATTATAGAAAACAAAGGTCTGATTTTACATAGACCTGAATATATAAAATTTTGCAACTTTGTGCACGACAAACTCAGTTGGGTCTGATTCCAGAGTCTGAGCCTGTTTGCCCCTTCCTTTCCCCATCTATCTTGCCTCCATCTTGTCCTCAGATAGCTCCTGTTCCCCCTAAGTGCTGCCCCCATGGGGCTCCAAGGGGCCATGCATGCGTCTGGCTGAGAATTATGATGCCAAGAAAGATGAGCGCTGGGGGGGGGGGGGTAGCAAGACAAAAGGAGGCCCTTCCAGGTGGGTGATAAGTCCTTTGTTCCAGAAATAAAGAGACCTAGGACAAGATGAGACAGTTCCATGGGGTCGCAGAGCCAGCAAGGGCCATGCGGAGCCTCAAGGTAGATGCAGGGCTTCCCCCGAAACTATCCTGCCTTCCTTTCTCTTGGACTCTATCTCAGAATAGCACACCACCACGTGCCACCAAAGCCCATCCCTCTAACCTGGGTCACCCTTGATCCCTCTTCCCACTCACAGTCCCCACATTTTGTCCCCAGCCCTCTGGCTGTGACTAGGTACTTGACTCCCAAGGGCTACCGTGTCTCCCTGCCCCAGGAGGCTGATGCCATGGACTGCCTTCATGTTGTCATTATTCTTCCCTAGCTCCCCACCCCAGCATGGTCACCAGAGGTTTACTGTGTCCCTCAGCTGAAGGGCAACACTATCTGTGTGATATTACTTGATCCCCTCTTGGGTTCCAGGTTCTGTTCCCCCCCCATATCCTCTCTGGTTTAGAATAGTAGTGGCTCTACACTGTTCCTACCTCTAGAGTACAATGTCAATCTTTACCATTCTTCTTCTCCTTCTCCTTCTCCTTCCTCTTCTTCACTTTTTGGTACCAGGGATCAAACTTGGGACCTTGTGCTTATAGGCAGGTGGTGGAACTACTGAGCTAAATCCCCGGCCCTACCATTCCTCTTAAGTCTGGTCACACCTGGGCAAATAGTCCATTGATGAAACTCCTCTTGTAGTGTTCAGTTTGATGGTGCCACCTGTTTTCTGCCAGGATGTGACACACAGAAGAAGGATTTCAATAGGGAATGAACATAATAAATCTAAAGCTTGAAGATCAAACACTAGTGCACAGTTGTCCCTTGATGCTTTTGAGGAAGCTGTAATTAACTCTTACTTCCTAAGTCCATCTACAAGGACCATTGCTCTCCATTTTCACTGCCTCTTTCCTGGGAGAGCTCTCTGGTGCCTTATTCTGCCCATCTTGTCTTCTCGGTCTCCTGGTCTCTAGTCTTTCCCCCTCCTCCCCTTCAGAATGATCCTCCTGTGTCTGAAGCTCCGTCTCACCCCTACATATGTGCAGCCCTCCAGTACATCGGTGGAGCCCAGCCTCCTTAGCCTAGCTCATGGGGACCCCCAGCTCTCCTTTCAGCGACTTTAGTCTAACTTGGGGCTGTTGGGTCCAACCTGAGGGTCTTGGCCAGGCAGGGGCTAGGCAGCCCCAGAGGCACATGGGAGTGGAAAAGCCCAGGAGCTGAGAGAGGGTCAGAGGCTGCCGGTGGTGCCCGGGAGGACCTGCCCCTTTCAGGATGCTCCTATGGAGCAACATGGCCTTGGCGGGCAGGGATCAGAGCCCCCCCCCCCACCTCCAGAGGTATCAGGAAACCATGGGATCTGACCCCACTCCTAGGAAAAGAGGTTTGTAATAACACAGATACAGATTCAAGGGCTCCTTTCCACACCCTAGAAGGAAGCAACATCCAAACCCTATGAGCATAAAATGTAGTAGGCCCTCTGCAGGTGGAGGATACATCCTAAGGCCCCTAGTAAGTGCCTGAAATCTCATATAGTACCAAACCCCACATATATGTACCATATTTTCTTTTATATACCCTGCAATATTGTCACATAACACCAGTGTTAGTCTGTCCTTCCATGTTTTATGCCCTAGTACTCCCTCTGCATCACTCCCCATGTGCTTCGGGGACCTTGTTAAGTAAAATAATAGCTACCCAAACAGCACTGCAATACCAGGACAGTCAGTCTGCTAACTCAGATAGCTACTAAGTGACTGTTATGGCTTGTATTGAAATGTTCCTCCAAAGCCTCATGTGGTCATAAGTTGGATTTTTCAGAGGTAGCTGGATCTGGAAGAGGAAGAAAGGGGCTTGGACCAGGCTTCATTGAAGCTTTGAAGGATTAATATGATCTCCTATGCAGGAGAAGAGAGTGAGTGGAAGGACATTCAAAGCAGAGGACAGAGCTGAGATTCATAATTAGATTGCCCTTTGGGGGAACAGGGAGGATGTGAGGTAACCGAAGCTCAAGTGGGAAATGAGGCTAAGCTGAGGGGTGGGGGCACTTCCCTCAGGGGGGTAAGGAGCTTCCTGAAGGTTGGTGCCAGGGCCCAGACATGGTCAGAACTGTATTCTGGGATGATCAGCCTGGAGGTGGTGCTGGGTAAGGGGATTTTCACATTGGGGTGGGGAGCAGGGACAGAGAGAGCAGCCATGAGGTTCCCCCATCCTTCCACTCCCCCTGACCAGTGAGGTGCCTGGCTGTGTGGGAACTGAATGCTCGTGGGCCTCCACTTCCCTCCTGTGGCTGGCACTCATTCACCCACATTTTGCCTGTATAGAGGCAAACCATGTCCAGCAGGAGGCCAGCCAGCCAGTACAGCAGGGATTTTTTAGACCCTGGACAGCATTCCTGAGCCCCCCCTGTAGTGAGATCCACCCAAGGCTTGGGGCCTCAGCCCAGCCATGAAGGACACCCACGTGCATGATCCTATATGGCAGGAGGCAGCCTAGAATGAGGACAACATGTAGGTACCCAGGGCTAGCCATCTGGGTCTGCTCCTGATGCCACTACTTTCTAGCGGTGAGATGATGAACTTGCCTGCCTGGGTCTCCATTTCCCCCTCTGTAAAGTGGGAATAACCATGCCCTGGCTCACCTGGCTCTGAATGGGTCAGCAGTACCTGCAACACTGGGTACACAGAGACTCCTGTGTAAGTGTTAGCTATTGTTACTGTGCTATTTTTCTGCTCCTGGATATATGGAGACTTGACCATGTGTGAGTAGTGACTGGTCCAGTAGCGAAGACGTTGCCTGGGAGTTTGGTGTACTAGGGTGGGAGAGGGGAAAGAGAGGAGAAAGCAAAGACAAACAAAGGATGGATGATGAAGGCTCACCTCAGTCTCTTCAGACTGGACAAGAAGACACTCAGCAGCAATGCTGACAAGCTGCCTTAGCCTCCACCTGTAGACTTCCAGGAATGGGAAACTCATCCTTTTCAGATTACTTGATTTGCTGTTAGACTCTTGGAAGTTAGTGAGTTCTTCCTTGTGTGACACGTGTCTTAGCAAAATACTCGAACTTCCCCAGAAAGCTCAGGTCTCTGGGGACTTTCCACCCCTAAGTGGTTTGGGGGATTTTCAGTGGCACTATATGTGATTTAGCGCTCACAGGGCAGCTGACTGAGCTAAACTCCTGGCCAGCCTTTCACTATCATGGGCACCACAATAGTCACCTTGGAGCTCATTGTGCCAGGCTTCTGCCCCCGCTGCCAGTCATGGGCAAATGAAACATTCTCCCACTCCCATCATCTGACCCTCCATGCAATGCCCTCCTGGAGGTCCTGAAGCCAGGTGGCTTGGGCTTCAGGGTGCACATGGAGTGCTGCAGTGTGCAAGAGTTTCCTTCCCAGGGCACAGCACACTCTGCTCCTGGGTGGCTGGCTGCATGGGCTTCCCCTCCAGCTGTAAGACCACATCCCATGTTCTTGCTGGGGCTCCTCCTTGGCTAGATAGGCCCTCCAGGAGCTCTCACCTGAATCATGTCACTGGACTCTGCCCCAGAGCCCCATAAGAAATGATTGTGGTCTAAGTTCAAGTCCTTCCCCCCTTGAATGCATGTGTTTGCTTAGTGCAGGCTCTGATGCTCCAGGCAGAAGAGCAGAGGCAGCTCTTGCTCCTGCCATTGCACTTTCCTGGATACATACCTTGCTATCTTGATTCCGCAGTCCCTGGCCTCCTTCTGCTCTTTGGCCTGGTACAGCGAAAGTCAGTTCTTAACCAATAGGCATAATGATATTTATCTAGCACTTAGAGTGTGCCAAGCCTGTTGTCATATTTTCCCCAAAAGTAAGACCAAAAGACACAATAGGGCCTATTTCAGGGAATATCTTATTTTTTTCTTGTATAACAACCTACAACCATCTATTCAAATACAGTTGTGTCATCTTCTGGAACATCATCATAACTCTCCAAACCCTGAATTCCAGCCTGAATTTCTTGTGACTCCTTGTCCTTTAAAACAACTGGTTCTCCTAACCTCTAACTCAGTGGTGGCAAACCACGGCATGCATGTAGCAGAGGGCTGTTTGTATCATTGAAAGCTCTGAATGGTTCACCATCACTGGTCTAACTGATCAAATGCTTCCCCATACAGAATCTGGTCTCCTCTGGGCAAAATACCACCAATTCTTCTAGCTGTTGTCCTCAGTTTGTTTGGGTAGATATAGGACACAAGGGGGTAGTTTCCAACTGTGTTTCCTTTCTAAAGCGGGTGAGGCCACAGTCTTTGAAGGTTGAAGGAAGCAATGGGTAGAGTGTGACAGAGGACATGCAGGGAGTGGATCTGGAAGCCCAGGGCAGGAGCAGAGGCTCAGAGGGACAACAGGAGGTTGTGGGCCAGGTGCCCTTAGACTGTGCAGAAGCTGCCTGGGATGGGTGGGACAGTGGAATGGCCCTGGAATTAGAATCCAACAGAGGCAGTCTCCTTGCCCTGTGTGTCTGTCCTCCAACAAAATGGCCTTGCAGGATATAAGGGGCCCAAGCCCAGGGACCTCCAAGAAGACCAACAATGATGGTGATCAGGTGCCTAGGCTACACGTCAATGCCTAGAGCCTGGGAAATATGTGCCTCAAAGTTTGACCAGGGGCAAGACCCCAGCCCTGGAGCCTCAGTGTCCCTGACTATAAAATAGGGACGTGGAGCCAAAAGTACACTCCAAGGGCCTGCTCACTGCTAGGGGTCTTTTGAACACATTGCACTCAGAAGAGGCCAGGCTGATGTTCAGAAGTGGCCTGGACCAGAGAGATCAGGCCCTGGAAGTTGAAGACCTGGGGTTGCTGCCCTGCTTCCTCCTGCTTTGTAGGTGGGACAAATTACTTAGTTTCTCCAGGGGTTCCATTTTTTAAAGTGGAGAATAAAAGAGAGAAGAGAAGTAATCACAGCTCCAGTTCCCCAACCCTCCTATCCACCCTGCTGGAGCTCGGAAGACAGGCTATGTGAGCAAGTGAGGGGCACCCAGCCTCTGCTGTGAGGGAGCTGGCATGCACCATTTCAAGGCAGGCACTGTGGTAGGCATGTGGACACACACACTAGTGCCCAGGAAGGAAGGTCCTTGTCATGGTAAAGGTCACCTAGTCCAGGCAAGGATTTGGGGCATTGGATTGCAGTGTGCATCATGGAAGGCAGGTACCTTGCTCTTTATTCAAAGGCAGCCACGTTGGAATCCCTTTTGTAAGTCAAGGGAAACCCCTTCATTTCTTTCCTGAAAAAAAAAGAGAAAGAAACCCCAGCTTTTATAAATTGTATTTGCTTAAAGGAAAACGATCAGAGACCAGCCTGTTTCCAGGCTGTTGGAGGTGCTCATTTGCATACGGATATGCTATTTATAAACGCACGTCTATTCATTAAAGCAGCTTCCCCAAGGCCCTCAGCTGCTCAACAAGGTGCTGGCTGCGCTGGAGAGCCAGCCTCGCGCCCTCCAGTTCTGCACAACTTCACCAGCTGCAGCAATGAGGTGGCCGGTCAGGGGCCAAGAGATGAAAAGAGGACTAACCTGGCGCAGGGCCAGGCAGCGGGGCTGGGCGCTGGAGGCCTGGTGGCAGGTGGGGCTCCCAGGCTGCGCCCTGACCCCAGGCAGTGCCAGGGGCAGCTGGGCTAGCACTGGCCCTCTCACCCTCAGCTCCGCAATCCAATCCAGGCCGGGTAAGGACCTCCAGCCACCCCTCCCCACCCTGCAGCCTCTTGTGCAGAAAAAGCCTGGCTGGTCCCAGTGGCCCAGCCTGGTCAGCCCGGGAGGTTCCCGCCAGCCACCAGCTGGTGAGTCTGCTCCACGCAGGGCAGTCTGCCATCCTCTGCACATCGCCCTCCACCTCGTGAAGCTCCATACTTTTCTAATGGGATTAGGCTTCACACGGGTCAGGGAACAATTTATTATTCTGCTGGCTAGAGCCAAGTTTCTCTTTGAAAAATGGTTACTCCCAGAGTCGGCAATTACTTCAAAATAAATTTACCAAAGACAAAATTGTGCCTCTTGGGTCAGTAAACGACTTGCCTGTTTGGGGCTGAGGAGACAAGGTGTTTATTAAGGACCGCCTTCGTTTCCTGTGCAGGTTTTTCAGTTTGAATAATTGTCCAATTAAATATAATTTGGAAGTCAGTGCTAACCCAGTGGCTGGATTGCAGAAGGAAGAATCACTCGGAGGCGTGCATTAATAAATCCCTCAGAGCCCCGTCGCTCCCCAAGCCCCTCCTTTGGTTTAATTTTGAGAAATTTTTTTGTCTTCCCACAGCCTATAGCCTCCCATTTGGAAATGAGCTTCTTTCCCCCAAAGAATTCCTAGGCTTTGCTTCCATCTGTCTGTCTGAATTTCTCCAGCAAGCGATGCATGGGTTTCTCGGCTGGGACCCGCACACTATGCTGGGGCTAACTGGGCGATTGTTTTATAGCCTGTGCACTTATGGGTTTGTTCTTTCATTCATCCATTCAATCAACAAACACCTACTGAGAACTTCCTCTGAACCAGGCCCTGGGCTGGATGAAGAGAAAAATCAGACGTAGCTCCGTCCCTCAGAGATGACTCAGTTCAGTGAGAGAAGGACATATAAAAAGTCCATTGACTCTCAGACCAAATCAGATTTCCCCAAAACATTGAACCTGACTTGGTTCTTGTCCAATTCGATTTGCTACAAGAATGGTGGAAAGAATTCAATTCACAAGCTGAGGTACCACTGTAGGTGGCAGCCCTGTGGGCCCCCACAAGAAGCTCAGTCCTCTGGGAATGGCTCATGGAGGGCAGCTGAGGGATCAGAGGATTTCTGTGGCACCATTCTGGCCAGCTGGGTCTGATGGTGTGAAACACTAGCACAATGGGCCTGTCCCTGTAGGAAGGGATCAGAGACCTTGTCCTGGATGTAGAAGCCATCTTTTCTGAGGGTACTTTCCTTTCCACGGACAGTGTCTATGCTAAACCACCGGCCTCGGCAATGGTCTGAACTTGTTTTCTGGGAACCTGTGGCTTCGTCTGGGCATCCTGTATGGTGCCCTTTGGAAACTGGCGCCTGGACCACAGGAAGTAGGGTGCCAGTCCTGGATGAGCAGGACGTTGGCCCACCATAGCTGTTCTTGCATTGAACAGTGACTCATTGAGCACCTCTGTACACTGAATTCCGTTCTAAGTACAGGTCACACCATGACGACAACAGGGACATAGATCCCTGCTGATGTGAGTGTTGAGTTTAGTGTGGGGAGACAATCAGCACAAGCAAAGGAAACAGTGTGTCAGCTGTAACAAGCAGTGTCCAGAAAAGTGCAATGGGGGAACGGCTGGGGTGCATGAGGGCTGGGTCACAGTCATGGAGGGTGTGGCCAGGGAAAGTTTCACTGGGAAGTTGGCATTTCCATAGTCTTGAAGGTAGTGAAGAGGGTGAGCTAAGAGGGTGAAGTGGAAGAGCTTTCTGGGCCTGAGAACAGAAGTCCCTGAGGCAGCAGTGCTGTGAGGTATATTAGGCTCAGAGGTCAGGGCTGGTGGAGTGAGGAAAGCGGTGAAGGCTGGGGGCAGGAGTCACAGAGGAAGAGATGGCAGGACACAGAAAGTGGGGGAACAAGCTGAGGGCAAGGGTTTTGTTTTCTGGTGTCCCTGTTAGGTTAGACACTGCCACAGGCTGCCTTATGGCCTGGTGGCTTCACTGTCCACCTTCCTAAGCCTCCCCACAGGCCCGCAGTGGTGCCCCCTGGCTCCTCTGAGGTAGGTGCTGGCTCTCAGGCGGTTCTATGGAGTCCTGTGGGAAAGAGGCACAGAGAAGGTGGTGAGGGGTACAGAGCCCCAGTCAGCTGTCCCCCTCCGGCTGCCACCCCCATTCTTCCTCATCCCCACAGGAAAAGAAGGAACAGTGCTTGTCCGCCCATATTCACAGCCATGGAGGTGATCCAGGTTGAAAGAAAATCAATAAGATGTGTCCATTTATGTGGCACAAAGGAAGAAAGGTCTGCAGACAGAAATAGGCCAGGATTCACACGCAGGCGACTTAATAAGACTTTCCCCCAGTTTGAAGAGGACGGTAATTTAGATTTGTCTTTGAACGTCTCCTTTTTTGTGCCTCAATAACTTAGGATCAGCCTGCTTAGGAAGCAAGGAAAGGAGATTGGCCGCCTTCTTAGAAGACAAGCCCGTTTGGGAAGGCCGCTTGCTCGGAGAAGTTCAAACAGCGGCCTTGAGAAAAGATGAAAGTGCCGCATCAGCACATCCTCGGCCCATTGATCACGATGGAGGCCTGGGCCTGGTGCATTTGGGCTGGGGCGGGACAATGAGAACAAGGCCAGGCTGCCAGGAGGCCTCCTCTGAGCCACAGCAGTGAGAGAGATGCTCATTACTGGCCGAGGGACTCAGTGGCCAGGTGGGGGCAGGAGGCAGTGGGGCTCTGCCTGCAGAATCTGGGCCCAGACTGCAGGCCGACAGCCCACACCCAACTTCCGCCCAAGAGGCAAGTGGCCTCCAACCTCAGGCTGTGGCAGGCAGGGCTCAGGCTGCCTCTCCTGCCCGAGCTTGGCCAATGAGCACACCCAGTTCATCCCCTTTTGCCATGGATTTCTGCCATCAAGTCTAGAATGTCCACAGGAAAGGAGAAGGGATGAGTCCTGGCCTCCGAGGGCTCTGCTGCCATCTGTGGGAGGGCAGAGCTTTGCCTGCCTAGCAGGACTGTGGGGAGGGCTGGCCAGCACTTTGTGCTATTGAGTGGGCTCTCTCACCTGGGCTGTCCACCCTGACAGGAAAACCTTGAGTCTGTCCCTCTTCACAGACCCTCTGTGTCATCTTTCTCATCTCACCATGAAAGAAAAATACCCGGTCTTCAGTGTCCTCCTCATGCCCTGTGCTCCCTCTGCTGCAGTCCTTATCACACTGTCACTGACCCAGCCCTTGCCGCACTGTGCTATCACTGACTCAGCCCTGACCACAGGCTCCTCCAGAGTGGAGCACAACAGCTGCTGTTATGTCTGGATGGCAGGGGGCAGGAACAGATGGGGTTGTGTGCGCAAAGAGCTTCCAGTTCTGCCAAAGTCACACGTGGTTGGGTGAGCTGCAGGCCCAGCATGTGATGAGGTCTAGCTTCACCTTGAGGCTCTTCCGTCTCAGTGACCTGGGCCCCCTCAAGTTCCCCTAGGGCAGTAGAGGAGATCCAGGAGCTGGAGTCAGGGGATTTCATCCCTGAGCCTAGTTTGTGCTTGATCCTGAGCAAGTCCCTTCTCCCCCTTCCCAGTTTCCTGCCCTTGGACCCGTGTGGTGCTGTCTATGTCTGGTACAGCAGTCACCAGGCACATGTGGCCTTGCAGCCCTTGCAACATGGCTAGTCGGAGCTCAGATGTGATGAAAGTGTAAACTACACATTAGATTTCTAAGACTGACTACAGAAAAAAAAATTTCATTAAAATTTGGGGGGTAGCTAGTTAGATTCCCAGCACCACATATACACACAATTACATGGCTCACACATTGAAATGACAATGTTTTAGATTTCATAACCCAATAATAATATCGGGTGAAATAAATTATTAAGATTGATTTAATCTTTTTTAATGTGGCTACTGAAAACTTCAGAATTACACATGTGGCTCTCAGTGTAGCTCTGCCCAACCCTGGTCTACACAGTCTCTGTGTGTGAATGTCCTGGGCATCCATGATGCAAGGTAGCAGATGTGAACAGAGCCATTTTCACAGGGATGACACTGGCTACTAAGAGAGGCCAGAGCTGCCTGAGGAAGGGTTAACACCCAAAACTGGGCCTTTTGGAAGTCTTCAGGCTCTTCTAGTACCAAGAGCCAATGGCCATTGACCCAGATGAGGTAATGCTCGCAAGGGCTCTCTCATTGGTGGCTGAGGATGTCACTGGTGAGCAGAGGTGGATCCTCCCGGCACTTCCTTCTTTCCTCTCTGAAGTTCATCTGCTGTCCAATACGTTGCCAGAACAGGTAACCAGGACCACCTGGTCTCCATAAGGGCCTGGGGATGCCTACTAGAAAGCAGGAAGGGATACCACAGTGGTCTGACTGAAAGTCTGGACCCCTCCGCCCCAGGCTCCTCTGGCCTCTCTACTTGCATTCAACTCTCCAACTGGGAGGCCCTTTGTTCCCTTGCCCCTTTGTGGTGACATCCTCCTAAAGCTCTGAGGCCCAGCTTACTGGCACCTCCTCAGGGGTCACTCTGCCCAGTGGAACTTTCTGCTCCTCTGTCAAAGGCTCCCACCTCTCTGCTGGGGTGGCCCTACCCTCCTGCTTGTGTCTCCCATTTGCCTGGCAGCAGCAGCCCAAGAGTAGGACTGGACATTGTGCCCTGTGCCCAGTACAAGCCTGGGCACAGAGAAGGTCCACACTGTAGGAGCAAATGAACAGACAGTAGATTTGGGTCAGCCTTGGAGGGGGCAGAAGACAGGGATGGACAGAGCAGGATGACACAGAAAAGCAGTGTGTGTTGGAGAGGGGCAAAGGAGGAAGACTGAGGGTCCAGGAAACTTCCCTGGCCCTTGCACTGACCATCTCTGAGGTGCAAGATCCTCCCTGCAGGGGTGACGCAAACAGGCTGGGGCAGCCTGGCCAAGGGATGCATGAGGGAGCTTTGTGCCTCTCAATACGTCCTGCCGCTTGGCTTCCTGTAGGAGCCAACAGAGGAAGTGGGGAAGCTGGGTCAGGAGCCCAGGAGTCCCAGGAGCCCTGCGGCACCTGGGCTACTTCAGAAAGGAAATGGCTAGACACTGGGAGAGAGGAGTGCCCTGTCTGGAGATGGGTGGCTCCCAATGGCTTTGGAGCCTGGGGTCTGAAACAGCAGGATCACTTGGGAGATGAGAGTGTGGAGTGACTGGTGAGAGGGCTGGAGAGGCTCTGGGGAGGCTAGGTCGTATGATAGACTGGGGTGAAGCAGTCCAGCAAGGGGACAGAGCAGCCCTGGGTGTGGGCAGAGACTCACTGGGCCTAGGAAGTGAGGCTGTGGGACTCGAGGAAAATGTTAGAACCCCTAGAGCAGGCCACAGATGTGGCTCTGACATGGGGCAGATGTGCTTGCAAAGCAGCTGGGCACCATGCTCGGCCACTCACTTACCCCGGGACACCTGTCAACATCTCCACACTCCTACCAGCCTGGGGAGCAGAGAACACCATCGTGGCCACCCTAGGGGCAGCAGACACCTGGCCCCCAGTGCAGGTAGGTCGCCCATGGCCCGATACACCACCACCCTCTCTAAGCCTTGGACTCAACTGCAGAATCCTTGGAGGTCAGGGCCTCTGTGAGTCTACCCTGGAGAGTCCAGGCTGTGGCCCAGCCTTGTCCCTTTGAGGAGAGGTAGTTGAGCCTCTCGGCCAGTGGGTGCAAACCCCAAGAGCTCCTGGCCTGAGCAGATGAAAGGCGTTCGCCTCCACCTCCCTCCCTCAGCCTGCGGGCCAGTCACCTCACCTCTCCTCCTCTCTGCAGAACTGTAAGAATTATTATTTTTTAAATCCTCATTGGAATGCTAATTTTGATTTTGAGTGTCTGTCATGGGCTCTTTGAAGTTTTTCAGACAAAATAAGTATCTCCTTAACAGAGGGGATTAGTGCCTACTTGTTTAGAATCCTCAGACTGAGAGTGACAACCAATTTCAGAATCTGTGGGGTTTAGGGAGACTGCAGGAAGAAGGGCTGTCTCCCTCCCTGGTGGTCAGCTTTCCATAAATGGCTTAATGGGGTTAGAGTTTAACCCCTCAAACGGGGATCAGAGCCCCCAGCTTGAAAGCCAATGAGCAAGGAGACAGATCTGGCTATTTAAATCCAGCAGGACTTGGTTAGGACTCTTTTATTCTCTTAAGTTTAAAGAAAACAAACCCACTTCCCTTGCAGAATTTAAGACCCACTCCAACCAGCTGCCCCCAGCCTCCTCCCCAAAACACAGGCCTTAGCTCCACAGGTAATTCATGCCTCCGGCTCAGCCCAGGCTGGGACGCTCCTGGCTTTATGATTCTGTTCAATTCAGGAGTGCTAATGGGGCAATTTGTAAAGAAAGAAATATAATGAGTTATCACAAAGCCCAGCAAGGACTCTACAAACCAGGCACTTCCCATCCATCAAGCATCCTAGCGTGGTCGAAGACCAGCAGGGCCAGAAATCTTGTGAGGCCCCTGGGAACACAGCCGCGCCTTTGCCTGGACGTGCACACCCCCAGCAGCCACTGCCACCACCTCCTGCTCCCTTTGCTCCATCACCCAAATCGTGGTTCTTAAGGGCCAGGCGACCTGGGTGGTAGTGTGAGGTGTGTGGAAATAAAAGAGGAGAAACATAAGGATTTATTTGATGAAGCAAATTATCATGCAGGTGGTTTTTTAAAAGAGCATTAGTATCATGTGAGGTCCACTAAAGCATGAGTGTATGGTGACGTTTGCCCAGGATGGCTACTGCCAGTCTGTGCCAGGGCTGCTGAGCTATGACTTGGTGCATCCTTAAGCCTGTTAGGGATGATGTTAAATCCATCCAGTGTGTTCCATGATGACAAACTCCACCTGGACCTAGGGTTAGGCCTACGGTATCCTCTTCAGAGAACAGGTGACATGCTAAGAGTCCACTATGTGGAGACAGCAGGCTGTGAACGTGAATCATAAACCCATAGACCATCCCCCAATCCTCCTTCAGAAGTTCACAGTGAGGTCTCAAAAGGGGACACAAATTTCCATAGGACTCAAGTGAAGGCCTGGCAGCTTGTCATACTGTGTACACCATGGTCTAGGACAGAGTGTGGTTGATGCTGGGGGACAGCAGGGAGCAGTAGGAAGAGCAAGGTCTAGGGGGTCCATCCAACAGGCCAGGCCTTCGGACCCAACCAACCTGCTCATCCTTCGTGCTGGGGTCCCCTTCTTCCCTGCCTGGTTACCTGCTGCCCTGCTCTAGCTCAGGACAGAGACTCAGGGCAGCTAGGGAAGGAGGTCTAGCCCGTGCACAGGCCTCTCTGGGCAGTGGTGGCCCTGTGCCATTTTTTCTGCCCCATTGATCTCCACTGGACCCTGGGGATCTGTCTCACTGGGTCCCTGACTGGGCCTTTGCCAGAGCTGCAGGTCATAGCAAGGCCCCCAGATCAGCAGTGGGACAGCTAGAGGTCTGGCTTCTGGAGGGACTGTGTGATCCCAAACCTAGTGTGATGTGGTCCAAATTGGTCCCCAGTGTGGCCATGTCCCATCCACTCTGGTCCTGCTTCTTTTCCTCCTTTTTTTGTAGGCATCCAAGGAATCCCTCAAACCCAGGGAAAATTAACCTGGAACCTCAGAATAGGGGGCGCCCACTAAGAGGGCGACAGTCACTTCCCTTCCATGGCTGATAAATGACAATGCAGCTGGTGCTGACTGTGCGCCAAGTGTGCTTCTGAGGACTGTGTGGTGATTAACTGACTACTCCTCTTAACAGTAGTATGATGAGATACTATTGCTATTGTTCCCATTTTGCAGATGAGGAAACTGAGGTGTAAAAGGCTAATGACAGAGTAAGAGTTCAAATCCACCCAGCCTGACTCCAGGCTGGGTTCTTTCGTAGCTGCTGCTGTCCAGAGACCCATGCTCATCCCTTCCTGTCCCACCCTGTAAGACCAGGCCAAGGACAGAAAGGCAGATGCCTGGGCAGAGGGATTCTCTCAGGAGGAGCCACTTTGGCCAACCTATTGGGCCCTGAGTGCAGGCATTGCGGTTTCCTCTGCTTTATGAGGGATAGGGCCAGGGAGAGGGCAGTGGGCACAGGGTATTGACTCAGGTTTGAGGAGACCCCAGAGAACAAGGAGCTGACTCTGTAAGGCCTGTGTGTGCCATATACTATGTCCCGCACTTCTACATTAGTTCACAAACGTGGCAGCCCCGAAGGGTAGGGACTACTGCCTTCACCAAGCTGATAAGACGGAGACTCTTGAGGTTAAGTAACTTGCCCAAGGTCACATGGCTAATATGGAGCACAGCTGGGTTTCAACAAGGTCTCTCTAGTGTCAAAGCTGGGTCCCTGTCACCAAGTGTCAGGGACAGGCGGACGGGGTCAGGAGTGGGCCAGTGAGAGCTCAGATGACAATCCCTTGGGGGTGTATTGCTGGCATGCCAGAAAATCACACTTAAAGGCAGATGTGGACTTTAAAGGGAAGTAGAGACCCAGCCTATGGCTGAAGGGAGGCCTGTGTGGAGGCCACAGGGCTGCAGGGATTGACCTCAGCTCCTGGCTGTCACTCCAAGCTTCCTCTGCGGCAGCGAGGAGTGGAAGCCTGTTGCTGATGAGCAGAGGACTGCACCCCACAGACAGAAGAGACGCCTGTTCCCAATTCATGACATCCAGGTGTTCTAACCCCCGGGGGCTCCACCGCTGCTTCAGGTTCCCCCCATGCCCTCCGTGTCACACACTTGTAGGTGTGCCTGTCGCAGGGTCACCACCCTCCACATCTCAGGTTCCTGTCCCGTCATCCTGTGGCTGTCCTGGGAGCGTAAGGGTTACGGCTTCTGCTGCTGAGTGGAGGCTGCTGTTCCCCAGCGTTAAGCAGCTTTAGTGTCTCCTACCCCAGCCCTGATTTAAAATTCATAAATGCTAATCCTTCATAATTTACGGTTTAAAAGCAGCCCCACTCACAGGCCCCGTGGCTACAGCTCTGTCAGTGTAATTATGCCGCCAAGCTGAAATTGGACTACTAACTGAGATATTAAACGGGGGGGAAATCCTCGCGCTGGCAGCCGACCCAATTATTCCAAATAAGCAAACAGATTAGTGAGTAATTTTCCAGTTAAATTTGGTGATTGGTGCCAGAATTGTATGTTAAATATTCAGAAGTAAATAGATTAAAGATGAAATGTGGCCCCCTCCCTTTTTCTGGGCCTAATTTACTGTGTATATTAAAACTTTTTCATGAGGAGAAAAAAAGTAAAAAAATGATAATTAAAAAATCCAAATAAACCCCTCTGAGCCTCCTGGTGCAGCCTGGCAGAGGCCAGAGCTGAGCCCTTCAGCTTCCTCTGCTTCTCAGCCCTCCCAGGCAGGGCCAGCCACTTCCTGTGGCCCAAACCACGGCCCTGCCAGGGGAAAAGGAAGGGGACATGGGGCTTAGGCATAGGGGGTCGCCAGGGACCCTGGCCCCCATGTGCTGGCCGTATATTTCTTTGCAGAGAGATATCCCCAGTCCATCAGTGCCAAACTCAGACCGTGCTGGGAAAACCCAGGCAGGGGTGAAGAGGGAGAGACAGCTGGTGGCCACTCCCTGCTCCTGGGGTACTCGGAGCACTATGAGTTCTTGGGCCCTTGTACCCAGGCCAGGTCCCTAACCACCATGCCACTCTGGCCTGGCTATGGCACTGGTCTGCTTTTGTGGAGATGTGGCTGCCCACATTCAGCTTCTGGTGGAGCCCTCACCCCAGCACACACACATGGCTGGGCTGGGCCCCTGCGGCTCACCCCCCTACATTCCTTCCCTCTCCTCCTTGATTCTCCGAAGCAGCCCACAGCTGTGCAGCTGACAGGGTGAGTCATGGCCCCAATAAGCAAATGTGGGAACAGAGGCCCAGAGAGGCCCATGGGCTGTCCCAAGGCCCCCAGCCCTTCTGGGAGAGAAATGAATCCAGAACAGGGCTGCTTGGCTGTTCCGCCTGTGCTCTCTCTGCTGCCCCCTGGAGGACACGGAGTTCTAGCACAGGCTCACACTGAGGAAGGGCACAGAGTGTGCAGACACAGGCAGGAGTGAGGAAGGAAAGAGGCGCTGAGCCCCGTTAAGAGTGAGCAGGCTGGCTCAGCAGAGAGGACGGAGGGTGGAACGGGATGACAGACCATGGGCCCAGCCTAGGAAGAAGGTGCTGTGGGGAGAGGGGCCTGCAGGTTGGGGGAGCCGGATCAACCTGGTAGACTGAGAAGGGAGGGCGATGTTGGGTCGTGGCCTGCAGTCTAGGTCCTCACCCTTCTGTCCCTCAGCATGCCAGTTCCAAGCCTGGCACCAGCCTCAGGCACAGCCTCCTCTGGGGCAGCTGCCTTCCTCCCTTTGTCTCAGGGGTCCTCTCCTGAGCCAAATCCCAAGCCAAGGGAGGGTAGATGGGGGGAAGCTGGGAAGCACAAGGGCTGCCTGCCCTCTTCAGAGCTTCCTCCCTTTCCTGTCAGAGGTCTCCCTGCGGCCCAATGACGCCATGCCAAGAAGACCTGCTGGCCTATGGGGCCGACCTGAGAGGTGGGGGTGGCTCCAACCATGACTCCCCACCTGGACATACTGAGGTTGGAATCACAGGAGGGCCTGGCCCAGGTCACAGTGCCCCACATAAACAGAGGCCAGACAGGCAGGCCAGGGGCCCACTTTCCAGGCAGAGGAAGATGGTGTGGGAGGACAGAAAGGGTGTGTCCTGCCCACCTTTGGACCTGCCCTGTCAGCTCTCTCTGACTTATGAGGTCTGGGCCTCAAACAGGGTGTATGAGGACCCGCTGTGATCTTTTATAAAACACTCCCCCTAGACACGTGGAATCCTCTAAGGGTTATTAGCCAACCTGCACAATGAAGTTGCTCTTCCTAGACCAATGCTTTGACATTTTAAAAAGTGATTGAGCCCTTTCTTTGAAAAAAAAAAAAAATCTTGTACAAGGCCTTTATGCAAAGCAAATAAAAGCAAAGTCCATGTTAAATGTCTTAATTTTCCATCCCGGCCTCCCACCTCCTGAGTCACCTCCCAGGGAAGCCCTAGAATTCCATAATGGAACAGCCATATGGAGCATCCCATAATGGCTGGGATGGGAAGTTGATTCTCTAGCTCTGAGTACCCAGATTTCTCCTCTCAAAGGCCCCCTCATTGATAGGTCCAGCCAGTTGACTGTGCTGCTAAGTACCAGGGCTGCAACAAGTAGAGGCAAAGCCATGTCCATCCAGGGCTGCCCGGGACAGTCGCTATGTCCTGGAGGGCTGGTCCAGCTGATGGTCAGGGTTGGCCTTACTCTTTCTCAGAAAGTTTATAACTAAATTCTCAGGGAATTCCCAGGAAGAAGCCACCAGTTAGGGATTAGAGAGTGAATAGGCCTTGCCCTCTTGCGGAGCAGAGGCCTTCCCTGGCTTCTTTCCTCTGGGGTCATGGCAATGAAGTCCTCCCTCTCGGCTCTTCAGGAAGATGGGAGGAAGGGCCTGCATCATTGTCTTCACATCCTGGGCTCTGACCTGGGTGCAGGGAACCCAAAATATGCAGATTTCTGGGTTTTTAGTTCTTTTTTCACTAAGTAAAAATAAAAAATCCACAAAATAATGCAACACAACAACAAATTTATTGAGCACCTACTGTGTATGGGGAAATGACAGGTTACTCATCAGCCTGCCTAGTTTGAGTGCTCCCAGGTGTGCCTCATGACCTCTTCGGACAGAGAAAAAAGTTCTCACTTTCTTTCACAAGTGCCCGGCCCAACTGAGTCCTGGCATGGCCCCTCCTCTCCTAGTAAACAGGCTTGTTGCCATGGTAACCAGTCATCTCCATTTCCACCTTCTCATTGATCTGCTTTGGATTTGCATGAAAAGCTAAGATTATTCCTTAACTAATTTCCAGTATTTTTAACTGTTTCCTACTTTAGACTTTCCAAGCAGATCAAGCTTTATTTTCTGTGAGTGTTAAAAAAAATAATGGCAACCAGATGCATCAGAACATAGTGCACAAACAGAGTTAGCAAGTGTTTAGACCAGCTGCTATACTTCAGGGGCTTCTGGATTTCTTTGCACAAAAGCCCCAGCCCTTTCTGATATAATTAAGCTGTGGGTGGGACCTCTGTGATTGGGTGGGGAGAGACTTTGCAGTCACAGGCAGGCTTTCTGTGCAGGGCCTCGGACAGAGGGACAGTTCCCCTACCATGGGCAACTCTTGCCACATGGTTTTGGTCATCGGAGAACCTATTCTGCTGAACACACAGAGGCTCACACACATCATGCATGGACTCATACACACATATAGATGCACACAGAGATACCCACACAAACAGACACACATGCACATATACACTCTGTGCACCATGAACCAGGCAGTCCCTCATGCACGCGCCCCTCCCAAACACTGGATATGATACTCACACTGTGGCAGCTTTTAAGCTACTAGCAGTTTGATAACCAACTCACAACATTTCTGACTACTTACCAGTTGGCTCTTGCTGACTCGAATGCATCACTATCTTTAGGACACTGTGCCTTCCTGTCCAGTTCTGGCTGCTATGGGAGTGACTTGGCTGAGGTGGTCTGAGAAGATAGGAAAGCAAGGAAAGGTTTTAACCTGGAGCCTAAACTTGCTGTGGAGGAGGGAGTCACTGAGTTCCCAGCCAGTGAGGATCCTATAAGCCCTGAGAGGCTTCAAGGGCCCAGGTAGGCTCTGAGGGGAGGAGCTACAGGCAGGTAGATTGGGAGCTGAACAAATAAATACCATTATTACAGCCACCCCAAGGGCGCTGGGTTTATTGTCACTGAGGTCTGATCAGGGCCAGCTGAGGAGAGGTTCATACCTACCTTCTCTTAATCCATTCCCGGAAGCCCACTCTCAGGTCTTCTGCCCCCAAATCATATCACAGAGTAATAGAGGCCTTGAGTTGTTCTTGATTCAGCTTCCGGAAGTAGGAAACAGCTTTCAGTGGTGGAGACTCTGCTGCCCAGGTAGTTGTCGCTGAAAGCCAGGGCCCTTCCTCTGGTCTCTGGCCCTTAGTTGGGCCTCACAGGAGCTGGACGTGGGGGTAGCTGTGCACATCAGGCAGCGTTTGGCTGCAGCCTAATCTGCCTCACCTATCCTAATTTTCCTGCAGGGTCCATGCTCCCTGGAGGTGCTCTTCCCAGCACCGTCCCAGGTACCTGGTCTTGCATTGGCTCCGAGGCACATTCTTGGCTGACAGCCCACTAAAGGACAGATACATGGGAGATGATGAATGCAGAAATGTGTGGACAGATGTAAAGGAAAATAATTTCAAGAAATGGTCTCTAATGCTCTACAGAGCACTTATTTTAACAAATGAGGCAGAGTAGTACAATGGATATGAACAGAGACCCAGAAGCCAGAGTGCCTGGGGTCATAGCCTGCTTCTTGCATTTACCAGCTATATGATCCGGGGTAAGTTCCTTTTGTCTCTGAGCCTCATTTTATCCACCTATAAAATGGGTCTATAAGAATAGGAGCTGCTTGAGAGTTATGACAAAGACTAAAGGAGTTGCTGCACATGTTAAAACTCTAAGAACAGGACCTGGTACAAAGGAAGTGTGACACAGTGTCAGCTGTTGCTATTACAGTCGAGTGGGGCAAGGATTGGCTCTCCCACTCCTAAGGATACCAAAATCCATGGATGTTCAAATCCTTTATATAAAATGGTGTTGTATTTGCACAGCACATCCTCCTGTACACTTTTAATCATCTCTATACCACTTACAATACTTGTACAGTGTAAACACTATGTAAGTAGTTGTTCTACTGTATTGTTTGGGGAATAATGACAAGTGGAAAAAGTCTGCATTTGCTCCGTATCTATGTAATTTTTCCTCAAATATTTTTGGTCCACACTGGTTGACTCTGCAGATTTGGACCCACAGATACAGAGGGCCAACTGTATTATTCTCATTGTTCAATAGTCCACTCAATCTCAGACGTTCAACTAAGCAAATTTTGGAGTTTATTTAATTTAATCCTTGAAACAATGCCATGAAGTTGGTGCTATTACTAGTCCCTGTCCATAGACTCAGAGTCTGAAGTTCAGAGAGGGTAAGTGACTTTCTCTAGGTCCCACAGACATAAGTAGCAGAGACAAACCTTGAACTCGATTTCTGGAGGTGCCTGAAGTGAAGGTGAAGTTCCTAGTAGCAATCTAAGCCATAGGCAGAATGCAAAGTCTTTTTCTTTTATTTTCTTTTACTTTTAAAAAAATCTGGTACTGGGGATTGATTGAACCCAGTGCCTTTGCACTGAGCTATGTTCCCAGGCCCTTTTTATTTTCCTATTTTGAGACAGAGTCTCACCAAGTTGCTAAGTTTCCCTGGGCTGGGCTCAAACTTGTGATCCTCCTGCCTGAGCTTCTTAGAGTGTTGGGATTATAAGTATGCGACACTACGCCTGTCTACAATAGCCTTTTCTTCAATGATCAAATCCAAAGACATTGAACCTTCAAGACCTCCCTAAAATCTGCAAGAAGTGGCAATGATACATCTCTCTCTTACTCATTCTGCAGTGGCCACACAGCAAATGAGAAGTCAGAACAAATGGTGGGACAGCCAGGAAAGGGCCCACCTTGTTTTGAAACCGCATGTACCTCATCTGTCACTCCTGTGTTATCTGGTGACCCAGGCATGGGGATGTTTGGGATGGAGCCTGTCCTGCTGGCAAGAATTTCATGTGGCTGAGCCTAGGACATTCATGGCCATCTGGGATCTTGTTTCAAACTGTTTCTTTCTTCAGTCATGGGTCAGACCTCTGTCCTCAACCACATCCTTCTCCCTGGGGTCTCCGTCTGTGGGATGTTGCTCATATCAGTGATGGCCAAACTGTTTTATTAATGTGAATCACTGAAGCCTGCAGAGCACAAGCACCCCACTTAGAGGACCACCTGTCCAGCCAGGACCCACTAAATAATTTACTGACTGTGGATTCACCTTGGTGCTGTCAGAACAGGATGGGGATGGCTGCCACCTTGCTCTGCCCTGGAAGTGCTAGCATGTGCACCTGGGTCCCCTGTGGCTGCACAGACCCCAGCTAGGACAGAAAGCAATAGCAGAATGAGAGCTCCCCTGCCCCTGGGATGGCCCCACCTGGTGTGGAGGGGGCAGCATGTGCAGGGCGGGCCAGAAGGTTCAAGCCTGAGCAGCCCAGGCCCAAGGCTGCAGGGAGCAGGCTGCTGAGCACGGTTCCAGGAAGGTAGTGGAAGCAGAACTGTGCCTCGAGTCTCCAGTGCATGCTTCACTGTTCTGTTAGACTTCACACACAAAACATAAACTCAAAGATAAAACTCTAAGAATTTCAAGGCAGCAGACATAGGGCCTGAAACCCAAAGCACAGAGCCCGCCTGGGCCTAGTCCACCACATTCAGGCTGCAGCACTCTGCTCAACAACTGGGTGTCCTCGATCTGCACCTCCACTTCACCAGGCCTCTTGCTTCATCATCTCCTCCCTAGTCCCATCTGCCACCTTGTGCCCCACCCTGAGCTCCAGCCAAACCAACCAACATGCCCTTCACCATTCTTTTTTGCCTCCCCTACTTTTGCCTGCACTGCCGTCTGCCGAGTGTCCTTCCCCGGCACCTCCTATTGCAAGGCATTTGTCCAGTTGGTCATCAGCCTTGTGATATCTTTCCTGACCTCTAAGAAGGTGGTGACTATTCCATTTCTTTCCTCTTGCTGAACATTATGCGTACATTTCCACATTCAGTCACTTACTTGTTCAATATGTATTCATTGAGCATCTACTATATTTGGTTATAGCCTTACTGATATTCTGACTCTCCCTTGAGAAATAACCAGCTCCCACAGGTCACTATCTGACTTCTAGTTATCTTCATAGCCTCAGAGCCTGGAGGCAACTAATAAATATTTTGTTACAGGGTGAATGAATGGATATCTAGCCGAGATCACCCCTACTCTTCCAGGCCCACGTCTACTGATATTTAAAGACAGCATTTTGGACCAGCACCTGGTCACCATGGCTTGGAGGCATAAGGTGGTGGCCTGTTGGGGCAGGTGGGCTTTGAGTAGAGCACCTGGGGCAAGCAGCAGAGGTTGGGAGGCAGAGGAAGGAAAAGTGGGCAGGCACCAGAGAGGGCAGGGTCTGTATTGCCTTGGAAGCAATGGGGAGCCACTGAAGGTTTCAGGTAGTAATTGTGACTTGACTTTGTGTTAGGCTGTGGATGTGGGTCCTACCATAAGATGAGTTGAAGGGTACAGGGCAAAGATAGGGGAAATTCATTCATGCCAATACTGATGTAGGAGGGAAAGTAAGCAGTTTGGGCTCAGCAAGATTAGTTGCAAGGGCATGAGAGTTGCAGGGTGGGAGCTGAGGAGAATATTCCAGACCCAGGGGGATCCATTCTCTATCACTTCCCCCTGGCCTGTGCCCAGCCACTGGGAACGCGTCCTTCTAAAACCAAGGAGGACCAGGCTTCATCTCTCCCCATGTGGCTTCCAAAGTTCGCTGACCTTCACAAACTATTAGGAAATGTAACAGCATGAAATGAGATGTTTGGTTCTAGATTTTCAGGGCATTTATTTGGCTTCTGGTTGTAATACTTGATCTATTTTGCGGGTTTTAGAAAAAGATTACATATGTGCGTACACAGTATCTAATATGTACCTATGTACCATGTACGCAAGTGGATACACAACGCATTCACTAAAGGACATGTCACATGTGCCACCCAACTCTGTACACCACCGAACTCTGTGTACAACATGCACACACAGGGGAGGAGCAAGGGACAGGGCCGCTCTCATCACAGCCACCACCCAGAGTGACTACGGCCACCCTGCTTCTGCTGCGGTCCCATCCACCATGACCCACCCGACCGTACTCCTCAGTGCGTGATTTTGACCTCACCCTGTCCCCTCGGGGTTTTCACGCATCCAAACCTCACTCCCTCTTCAACCCTACCTTCCAGTCTCATCCTCATCCTGTTTTCATCAATCCTGATCTCACCTCCCCACTCCTAGTAGCGCATCCTGACTTCACGCTTCCTGGCCTTATGTTGACCTCAGGCATCTCTGGTTGCGCGTTCGTCCTCTCTTGGGCCACAAGCTCTTGCCCTGTGCCTGCTGAGGGCCATCGTCACTGCAGGCCTGTCTTGGAGGTGAACTGAGCTTCGGGGCGTCATGAAAGAACTGTCTGGCTCCACTTATATGTTCTTTCTCTGCCTCTACATATGATCACATTTCCTCAGCTGCCTTAAATTGTTTTGGAAAAGAAACAGGATATAAATTGAAATCAATAGGCAACTGTATGTACTCAAGTCTCCTCGATCATTACAGCATTTTAATCCCCTCCCCACTCCATCTTGGTGCCTGCGTGCTGGGGTTCTACCTCTGTCCTCCACTCCTTGCTTCTGGGTGGCTTGGCCTTCTTCCCGTGGGGACAGGGTCAGGGCTGGACTCTCGCCTGGAACCCTGGTGGAAGCCTGGAGGGAGCTGGTGATTGGCTAGGGCGGGGAACCAGAGCTGGGGAGCAGCCTGACCTGTGCGGGCAGTGGTCTGACTTTGGTTTACATACCAATTTGTTCAGCATCCCAGGCTGTGCCTGCCTGGAAGTTTTTAGACCCACTGTCAACTCCCTTTCCACTCTCTGAACAGGGAAAGGGGACAGAGGACCAGGCATTTCATTACAGTGTTCTGAGATGGCTGGAGAGCCAGCCTGTGGAGGGGACACGCAAGGCAGCAGGCAGGGGGCGCCACCGACCCAGGACCCTCCAGGAGAGGCAGCACCAGACAGGTTGGACCTGCTGGCTCTCCTGACAGGAAAATCAAAACCGATTTCCACTGTCAGTGTGGTGACTCCTTCTGTTATGCCTCCTCCTGCTTGCTCCATGCTGCTGAGGACTGAGATGATTCTCTGGCTGTGGTCCCTGCCCTAACCTGAGCTCTGTCCTGTAACCCTAGTTAACACAGCTTCTGGACTCTGCCTCGAACCTGGGCTCCACCCTTAGGCACACTCGTGCCTGCCTGTCCTTCCTGTGCTTGCACATGTGTGTGAGCGTGCACCCCCCCCACACACACACATGCACACACCTCTCACGAGTTTTCAAGTCACCCACATTTTCCAGATCGTGGAAGTGTGGCCATTTAAGCACAAACTATTTATCATTTTAACACTTTAAAGGAAAAATCTTCCCTAAATGTTTTCAAATCTCCCTTGACAATCTGTATTTTTATTTCTTTGTATTAAAATAATAAAGCTGCAAGGTGAAAATGTGGTAACTGTAGGTGATTATGAAGCCATTCAGGACCCATTGAAGGGGAAGGACATGTACACAGGTGTGCACACACATGGGCTTGATGAGGGTGAGCCCTGTGGCCTGAGAAGGGGGTGTTCATCCTTGCTGTTCACATCAGTCTTTGTGCACAGTGTATACCCTTTCTCCAGAGTGGTGCAGTGTGCAACCTCTGTAACCACATTCAGCTGCCCTGCTGCCTTCTTTCATTAAAATGCAAGCTTCATAACTGATCCAGTGTCCATAAGAAGGCCTGGTATACAGCAGATGTCTAACATATATGGTGTTTGTTGAATAAATTAATAAATGTGCTTCTCCCTGAAGATATAACTTCTCATAGCCTCTAGACACTCTTCTGGCTCCAGCTCAGCCGAGAATCTAGAAGAAGACAGAGTGCTCTGAATAATATCCATGTCCCACCCAAAACTTACTTTGAGGGGAATTCTCATGCTCTTGGCTAAAGCGTGTTTGATCCTTTTTCACAAATAAATCATGAAGTTTGGATTTCTAGTCTTCATGCTCTAAAGTTGACTCTGAGCTCACTGAAGATGAGGAATAGCATGAGGAAGTGAGGATGCTATGGACAGGATGCTGAAAACTGTGGTCTGGATGTGTATCAGGAGAGGAGACAGAGACCCCATAGGCATCCATCTATGGAGCTCAGACACCCTAGTGCTGGGGTAATGATTCCATCCAGGGACAACCAGCTCTGTAGCCATGATAGCCTCAAAGTGCACCAATATATTAAACCTGGAAACATAGTGGTCACCTTGGTTGTCACCAGAAGATTAAATGCCATCTGGAGTGCTCTCTTTAAGAAAGTGTGTGATATTTATTTTCTATCCAGTTCTTCCAAGTGGCCCCCATCCCTGCACACTCTGGCCTATGGGCCCACACTAAACTATCTGGAAGCCAGGAGAGAGATGCACCTGTGTGGTCTCCAGTGATTTAGGATGAGCTGTAGGTACAAGTGTGGCGCCTTGCTCTCCCGTGGCCCCTGCATCTTCCGTCCGTTTTCCAGCCCTCTCCACCCACCCTTGCTCCTCAGAGGGGTGGATTCTTGTGTCCCCACAACAATGATTAATTGGCCCTAGCAGTTTAAGAATGCTTATTTGCACACAGTTATGAAGTGTCACAATATGTCTCAAATGCAAGCGGCTTCCATTAGAAGCAGAACGGCAGAGCGGGAAGTGCAAGCAATATTTCCTTAAAAGTTCATCGTAGGCAATGGGGTAGTGTGCGAAGCTAAACAAATCCAGGCAATAATGGAAATGTAGCATGAAATTACTTCTGTAAACAACAACCATTCATTATTTGAACATTTTTCATAAACCAGCAAGCAGGGAGAGGGCCAGGGGCAGGGGCAGTGGGTGGGAGGGAGGGTGCTGGCGGGCAGGGCCTGTGCACCCACTGGAGATTCGGAGATGCGGGGTGGAGCTTTCTTGGGCTCCCCGTGCCCATCTGTCTTGGGAAAAATGCCGAGGCTCAGCTCCATTCTGCCCAGCGCCTGCCATCAGGTTCCCTTTCTTCATTACGCGGCATAGGCACAGGCAGAGGGAATGTATGATTTAAGGAGGAAAGAGAGACCCACTACTTAATGTTGATTTGGCAGAGTGTATAACCCCGGAGAGAAATGTAAATAGCAGCCTGCAATAACATGACAGCCCACTAATCATATTTACAAACGATATTAAATCTGTCCACACGCAGGCCTGCCTGCGGATTGGCCCGGCCGTAATTGTCATTGTAACCAGCGCCGGCTTATGGGAGGATTTAACTGCAGTGATATAAGGTGAGTCGCGGGCTTATTATGACTTTATTATTACCCGGTTTATGTTTATTAAAACAATTTGTCATGCAGAGCAGGAATAGAGGAACAGGGGCATTAAATCGTGCCATATTCAACCTGGAGAGATGACTCGGGGGATGAATGGCAGCAGGCTCCGATCCTCCAGTCTGTCCTTTTAGGAGCTGAGGGCCCACCGGCCCTGGCCACTTGGGGCCCTGACCTGGCCGAAGCTGGCCACTCTGCCAAAACCTCAGAGCCCCATGCTACACGGCCAGGCGTCTTTTCTGCAGCTCCAGCTGCCTTTCAAATCGAAGTTGACTCAGGACAATGACGGGAAGGACAGGCCCCGAGCAACGGCAGGGTGCTTTGGGGACTGGTCATAAGGGCCACCCCTGGGACTCCCCTGCTGGTGGGGAAAGGAGCCAGGCCTTCGAGGGCTCCACAGAGAAAGGCAGCAGAAGCTCAGAGCAAAAGGTCTTGGAAGAAGTTTAATAAAAGCTGTTTTATTTTCTCTGGGGGTCCTTATTGGTTATTATCAAATTTATTTCATCCCCAATCTTTGTTCTCTGGTGAGGCAGAGAAATGGGAGGAGGAGTGGGTGGACCTGAAAGGAACAGGTCCACAGGACTAGTAAATAACACTCCCTTTCCCCAATCCAATTACCCAAGGCAGAGAGGCTCAGGAGGTGGGAGGCCAGGCCGCAGCTCCCCATGCAACAAGGGCTGCAGGCTCCTGTGCAGACTTAAAAGTCACAGCCATTCCCAGAAAGGCACAGTGCCCAACCTAGGGGCATCAGAGCTGAATCTTAGACTGTCACAAAAATGGAAACGTGATTTGTGGTCCACATGTCCTGGAGAGGGAAGAGCTGAACAGTACAAAACCAATCTTCATGGGTCAGGTAGCTGCTTCTGAGTAAAAATATCTCTTTCCCTCCAGGGACTCCACATCCCTTTCAGTGTCCCTATGAGTATTAAATAAGAAGGAGGTATCCCTTCCTCTAGGCAGGGGCAGGCCATGCAGAGCCCATGGATTGGTGAGCAGAGCAAAGTCTGGATTCCAACCCTCATTGGCCCCCTTAGCCCTTGTGAAGTGAACAACCTATACAACTGTACAAGTGTACAACTGTACATGTAAGCCCTACTCCCTCCAGCAGCCTCATGGCCTGAAATAGCATTATTTCAGGAACTTGTTGGCTGGACAAAGTCTCCAAAACCATTAATGTCCTGGGCAATGAAGTAGGGGGTCTCCAGAGGGGACTATGAGGAGTGGGAAAGGATGTTCTCCTACCACTATCTGCTAGGATGCATTTATCAGCGCAGGCCTCATGGTGGGTGAGCACATGATGGCAGAGACTGTGCAGGCTCCCCTCTGGGCTCCCGGGACTGCTGCCTGTGGGACATGCAGTTCTGCTCCCAGCAGAGGCCACCTCAGACCCCAGTGCCCCCTTTCAGCCCCACTCCCCCAGGGCCTGGGCCACCTCAGGGACCCTCTGCCCCACCTCCTCACTGTCCAGCCAAGAAGGCCTGCCTGGGGGTCCTAAGGTACCCTCCTTGGCCAGAGCCCAGCCTTCACTCTGAGCACCCTCCTGGCTTCTGACCTGTGCTCATACACTTCCTGCGTGGGGACCCCGCTGTCTCCTGGGGTGGCCTCTGTGGATGTTGGCACCCTCCTCCAGGGTCCCCCGCCTCCCATGGGGTCCCCAGGGTCTCTTGCTTCACTCATCGAGCAGCTTCCTGCAGCAGATTTCTGGGTCCTCCCTGTTAGATGCCTGCCTCCTGGAGCTCTGGGGTTCCCCAGGACCCCTGATGAAGTGTGGGTCCCTCCCAGCAGAAAGAACCCCAGGACTGAACCCCCACCCCTGTAAGTGCAGCCCAGACAGAGGTGGAGGAGTTGGGCCCCACCCTCGGGGCCTGGCTCTGGGATGGCTATGGGGACACCCGCTAATTGTGGGCCCCATTCTCTAGGCCTGCTAGGCCTGTGGAAGCCTGTGGGCCTTGGGTTCCTTTTGTCTCACTTAAGAAAAGAGTCCCCCAGCAGTGGCTCAGAGGAGGAACAATGAGCCTTTATTGTGGCTGCCCTTCTCCTCAGACACTCAACCTGCTGGCCGGGCGGGAGGGCTGTGCTGGCAAATTAAAAGTCTCTAAACTTCCTTTATGTCTCCTTGGACACTCCCCGAGGCTTGAACACTGAACTGGCTGGCCTAGCTCAGAGACAAAGAGGTCATGCTGGGGTCAGGGCCAGGACCAAAGGGCAGGGAGGATCTGAGATGCTGGGTGGGATGGGGTGGGCATGGTCTGGATGGGGGTGGCTGGGGGTGGTTCTGGGGCCCCGGGGGCCTCCTCACAGTCTCCACTGACTGCGAGTGGCAGATAGGAGTCTCCTGTGACCTGTTCCAGGCCTCCAAGGAGTCTTAGCCCCTCCAGCAGCCCCCACCCCACTGAGTCCTCAGGTTGATGTACACGTTGAAGGCATCGGTGGGCAGGTCAGGGTCTTGCCTAGGTGAGCCCCACCTGCCCACGCCCCTCCCACCTCCCACCAAATCTTGGCTCAGCCTCTGAGCACTCTAGCCAGGATGCAGGGCCCCATAACAAGGGAGATTGGGATAGTTCCCGGTAACTTCCGTTGTCCGTGCATTATCTAGCAACAGCCCCTCTTTTCACTCCCCAGGGTGCCAGGGTCTCCTTCTGTGTGCTGCTGAGCCCGGGCCGTGTTGCTTTTGGGCAATAGCAGAGTCACAGCACCAGGGTAAGCCCCACTGGGCCATCAAATTCCACATCCCATCATACATACGGAAAGTGCTGATTTGCCAAATAGAGGTGAGTTTGGGGGAGTAGCACAAAGGAGCCCTTTGGAATGCTTGGAAATCTAGACCTTGATGTGGTGATGGTTACATGAGGAGACATACCAAACCACCTACTTACATGCTCTGCTGTATGCAGATATCACCTACCTTCTCCTCAGTGGGCTGAGCACTCACTGGAAGGGAATAGGGACCATGTCTGACTCTCCACTGAATCCTTCCTGGCTCCTGCTAAGGGTCTGGCTCAAAAAACTGGTCATATGAGAGGCTCCTCTCCCCAGTTTGGGGGCAGCAGGTCTGAGGAACCTCATTGCTTCCCAGGAAAACATTTTACCATGTTTTACCAATACTCCAGTTATAATCCCCATTTTGGTGTCTCTCTCACAGCTGTTCTTCCACAGCGGGTGGGGGAATGAAGCCAGAACTGGGGTGCAGAGGCTGAGGCAAGGCCTAGAGTCCTTGGAGGTATTGAGCATGGAGACTAGCTTGGAGATAGCCAGAGAGGGCTGTGCTATCTTTGGCAGGGTGAGGTGCAGTTGAAAAGCTGAGCTGCTGGAAGACCCAGCAGTGAGACCCTCACTGGGACTGGCTCTCTGGAAGGAAGACAACTTGGGGCCTAGGCCAGGGGGACCCTGTGCACACCCAGGACATGGACCCTGCCCATGGGAATCCACTGCCTGTCTCAGGGCCCCTTAGGGCTGCACTTGCAGGCTCCTCTTGGGGGCAGGGCCCCTTGCCTCCATCACTCTATCTGATTGTCCGCTAGGCTAGTTTTTGGCAATTTCTTGCTCCGTTTCTTTAATCCCTAATTCTCTTCAAGCGCAGAAGGCAGAGGCAAAAGCAGAAGCCCCAAGGTGAGGGGTGGGCAGCAAACAGAAATGGAGGGAGTGGCTCAGCCTGAGACACCAAGAGGCCTGATGCACTGGGGGACAGCAAAGATCTGGGAGGATCCAGACTGGAGCTGTGAGACCCAGGGCTGAGGTGGCCTCCTCCTTAACCTCTCCAGCATAGGAGGTCAGTGTGAACCGTCTGTGTGCCAAGCTTGCAGGGCTGCAGTTATTTTTACAAGGTTGAGAAAAGAGCTTTGGAGTGAGCAACACCAAGGGCAAAAGCCAGACAACTGCGGAGAAGGTGCTGTATGGGTTTGCTCAGAACAGCGAACTTCCTAGCTCTGAACTGAGACTTTAACAAGATCAGTCCAGAGCTTAGACACAGTCTAGGCCAGTGTGGAGGGTGCACAGGTCCCAGAATGGTGACTTCACTGGCTGCTTGGGGCTGGGACAGAGCAGGGTCAGGTGACACTACAGACTTGTGCGCTCGTCCCTTGCAGGGAAAGCTTGGGAGGGGTGTTGGCATGAGGGCAAGCTCTGGAGAGCAGAGCTCAGTGGAGTCTGCAGCTTCTTAGAGGAAAACTCTATTGAGAAGCTCAAATCAAGGCAGTAATTAGGCCACTTATTTTGCAAAAGTCCAAATTAAATGGAAAATTTGGTGCTAATGAAAATGTTCCATTTTCCCCTTTTATTAAATCTAGCTCTGTACTTTCCAAGAGTTTGGGAATAGCCAGCCCCTGACGGCTTTCGCACAGCCAGTTCATATCCTCTGATTGTAGAGTTGCTGAGACAGAATGCACTCTCAGGGCCTCCAGTTACTGGCTCAATTGAAAAATGTCCTTCATAAGGCAGCAGTGTTAACCCACCCCAGCCACCCACTCCTTCAATCTCACCATTTCTGCCAGCCTTTTCTGGCCAGGCACCATCAACTGTGTGGGAACCCAGGAAGGAGGCGGTAGGGCGGGCTTCCTGCAAGACTGGGCTTCTGGGCCTCTTTTCCAAAGAGCCTGTGACTCTATGTCTTTAGGCTGCCTGCCTCCTGACAGATTCCTGGGAAGGTTGAGACTTCTAAGATTATGATCAGACCTACTCTTGGAGTCCATACTTACCAATGAGGGGGAAAGACAACTCGGTTTGCTTCTCTGGACTTCATTTTCCTCATCTCTAAGCTGGGGGTAATGCTGCTTTATGCTCTGAGAGTGTGGTGAGGAGAGTGGGTGTGAGGCATTGTAGAGCACCTGATACTCAGGAAGCGCAGTATCTGTGGCCAAGTCCTTCTTTGAAACATGCTATCTGGGGTGTGTGGTGAGGGTATCAGGACATGGGTTCTGGCACTCTAACCTCTCCAGGATTTGCTCTAGAATGTTTGGGGAGGAGATTGTCTCAGGAAACTCACCTATTCCCAGGTGGGTACCAGGGAAGGAACCTATCTGGACTGGCCAATAGGATGCCCAGCTTGGCAGCATGGGTATCAGGTATGGAGCGGTGAAGGGATACATGCAGAAAGTCTTTCCACACGAGCAGACAAAAGGATAGGAACAGGCACACAGATGCTACTTTTGGAACTGTCCCTCCAAAGGCCTAATTAAAGACATGGCTGCCAAACTATGGTGCTATTGGAAAGTGACGGAAGCTTTAAGAGGTGGGCCTTAGTGGAAGGAAGTTAGATCATTGGAGGTTATTGGAGGAGTTTCCTTGAAGGGGCTATTGGGACCCTGGTTCCTTCCTGGCTCTCTTTGCTTCCTGGCCACTGTGAGGTGAATAGGCCTCTTCTGCCATGCCCTTCCACCATGATGCCACAAATCCTGCCTTACCACAAGCCCAAAAATAATGGAGCCAACTCACCATGGACTGAGACCTCTAAAACTGTGAACCAAGATAACCATTTCCTTCTTTTAAAATTGGTTAATCTCTTAGTTACAGTGATGCAAAGTTGACTGACATAAACACACATGCACACACAGGAAGGACCAGCCCCTGCCTTCTTCAATGGGGCTATCAGGGCCTTGGCAATGGTGCCCCAGGGAGACCCACAGCTTGACACATATGCCAAATATAACACTTACATTTTCGTTTGACTCCTAATTATTCTATCCATAAGGGGTTTTCAAGAACCTATTGTGTATCCAGCACAGAGCTAGAGGAAGTTAGGGAGAACAGCATGTCCCCTACCCACACACACGCATACCTGATACCCAGATGAGCCAGGAAGATATCAGGTGACTTCTCTTTCATCTTTCCACGCTTTGTTACCCCACTCTATGGTTTTTCCCTTCCTAATTTTCTACATGATCATTCCCTAACCCCTACCCCACAAGGTTGCCTTTCTGTCTGCTTCATTCCAGGCTCCTCACCAGGATTATTATAACAGTCTTTGCATTCTAGTCCCTCCTTATCTTGAGAATTCTTCTAAAATGAAGATTTGAACTTTTTACTGCCTACTTTAGTTACTGCAAAACACCTGGGATGCTTAAGATAAAATAAAACTTGATTGTTCACATGTTTCACATCTCTGTCACCTCCCCAGCCTCCTTCTGGTCACATTCCCCTCATCATACCCTCCAGTTACACCAAACAGATGTAGTTTCTCAAATGCAAAGTGGTCTCACACTTCAGGTAGGCTTCAGTTGTTTTTGCCTTCTTGGGGTTACTTCTCATTTCTAGGAACAGAATTCTTCTCTCAGGTGAGGATCAGTTCTATGTGGTTTGAGTAAAGATGACTGAGTGATTGAGATCTGTAATCTAAGTGCATGCCTAGAACAATAAGAATACTCCATTCTACAAGGAACAATAATTAGCATACAAATATGAGCATGACTTAAACAATGCCCATTAGAATTAGAATCTTCTCAGGTTGTTGGATGGAAATTTGAAAGTGACCACCTCCTACTGATAATACTAATAGGAATAATTAATGAGAATAACTCATAGGAATAATAATACTAGCAGGAAATGAACTTTTGAGGATCACACAATTCTCTATGTAGAATAAGCCTAACAGAGTGATGAGAGACAGAACCTGGGAATTGGAGTTCCTAGATCCAGCCATGCCTGAATCCATATAACATGGACTTTTCGTTTATGTAAATTTTTCAAACTTTTCCCTTCTTTGCCTAAACTACTTTGAATCTTTCAGTGATATTCCCATTTGTTTCACTTTCAGTAATGTTTTTCTCTTACATGATTGAACACATATTTTGCTTTAAAATTAACAGTCACAGTTGAAGAAACAGTGGCTTATTTTTCTAATTAAGTTACCCAGCTACTGAATCTTAAGGCCTCAACCTTAATGTTGCACCTTATTATTTTCACTGAACAACAAGATCCTCTATTTTGATTATTCCTAGTGAGCGGCAATTTTGTTTTTCCAGTAGTTTCCATTTGCCAAATAGTCATGACAGATGGTTCAATATGGTGCCCACCACTTCCAGGGATTCCACCTGATGAGTCCTCTTTCCCAGGGCAACAGCCGTGGCAGCCTCCGCCCAGAACTCAGCCATTGGGACTTCTCTGTCAGGGCTGGCCAAGAAGTCCCGCTTTGGCTACCAGGGCCTCATTCTGCTGAATATGGCATTCCTGAAATCTCATGGATATTCTTTGTGTCATTTTAAAATATTTCTGTAAGCAATGTTCTGAACAGGTGATCTCTTCAGGTTTTACTTCTCTTGTTGTGAAGTCTTTAACACAGTCCAAAAAGCAGGTTTCTGTAAGTTTATTGTAGGTTCCCAGGAATTCCCTAAACTGTTTTATCTGATCAGATTCTGATATCTGTGCAGCCATATTCTTTTGGTTTATTTATGAGTCACCTTTTCTGATGCATGAGTTTCCTGAGTTCCTGAGAAGCAGTTGTCCACCCTCTGCTCAGGGTTCCGGTGAGGCCTGATTTCTACAAGGTTCTCCAAAGCTGGGCCCTCAAGTTTTCATTTAACTTTAGACTTCTATGAAAGTAGACATTTGGTCACTGGCTTTCGTCTGTACGAGGCTGGGGGGACTGCGACGACTATTGGCCTGTCGGTCTGTCAGGGTTAAAGAAGGCGCCTTGGCCGGAGAATGGCCTTTGAATCTTGACTAAGACAATGATTGAAGTGCGTTTCACTTGGTGTTGAACTAATGGTAATTCTCACTTCCCTTCTCTTATTAGAAATAAGACAATTCATTTTAAGACTCATTTTAAGTGCTAACTCTTTTGGAAAGTCTTTTTCATTATTTGATTCTGATGATAGTCCTTCTCTGTGCTCTCACAGTTTACCTCTTTCCATGTCATAATTATCCATTCCCACAAAATGTGATCATTTTGACGGTAGGATCCATGCCTACTTCTATTTTCCCTCTGCTCAGTAAATGGTCAGAGACCAGGCTAACATCTAGAGAGTAGACAGAGTATAGACAGTGGAATTCCACCAATATAAATATCAATACCAGATAAAACTAATCAACAGTCAAGATGGTTATTACTCCTAGAGAGAAAGAAGAGAATATATCTGGAGGGAAACACACAAAAGATGTCTGAGATTCTGGACTTACACCACTTTTTAATCTTGGTAATAGTTATACTTTTTATATTTCTTTAAATTCTGTGTACCCTCCATATCTGTGGGTTCTGAATGTACAGATTCAACCAACTGGGGATTGAAAATATTTTTTAAAATTGCATTTGTACTAAATATGGACAGATACTTTCTTTTCATTATCCCCTAAACAATAGAGTACAACAACTATTTACATAGTATTTATATATATTAACATTAGTACTATGAGTAATCTAGAGATTATTTAAAGTGTATGGTAGAATGTACAGAAGTTGCATGCAAACATATACCACACCATTTTATAGAGGGGATTTGAGCACCTGCAGATTTTGGTATGGGTGTTCGGGGTTCTTAGAACTAATCCCTCAGGGTTATTGGAGGGTGACAGTATATTGTTTTATACATATAGTATAGTTTGCTACAATGAGGACAAATACATGAAGTCTTTGTGGACCTAACTTTTATATTGTTTTGTGATCTTATTTCACTGAAGTAATAGAATATGTTACTAATTATATCAAATTTTTAACATCTGTTTAAATTTCCTTTGTGGCCCATTATACAGTCCAATTTAAAAATGTTCCACATGTTCTTAAAAATAAGGTACATGGCTCTAAATATGTACATATCAAATGTTAATTGTGCAGTTCAATCATAGGTACTCAAAATTATATGTTCTTGTTCATTTTTTGTCTGTTTTATAGGTTTCTAAAGGAAGATTAAAATTTTTCATTATGATGGTAGGTTGGTCACTTTCTCTTCCAGTTCCATCCATGTTTTACTGAATATTTCCTTTAGTATACTCTACCATCTTTCCCCTCATAATGCTGACATTTTTAAGCTTTTGTTATTAAGACCACCCAGGTTCAGCATCACTATAGGTGATGATTCACTATAGGAGTTGATGCTTTTTTTTACTAAAGTCACCTTCTTTATATCTGAAGACATTTTTGCCTTAAAAATATCTTTTGCTTGCTATTAATGTTATATTATTTCTTTGATGTATTTTTCTATCCTTTTACATTCAAGCTTTCAGTATAATTATGTTTTAGTTATTATCATGCTTATAAATGACTTACTGGATTTAAAAAATCTTATTGGAGAATATCTCAGTTTAAACAAGAGGCTTTAATCCATTTAAATTTATTGAGAGCATGATAAACTTAGACTTTTTATGCCATTTAAATTTTTTTCCACATATTTTTCTTTGGTTCTTCTGTTCTTGTATTCAGTTGGCTTTATTGAGTTCTTTTTACTGCTTCTTTTCTTCCCTATACTGGTTTGGATGCCACATCTTTTAAAAAGTCTAGATTTAATCAATATTTTTTATTATTCTCTACCATGCAAGTTTTTTAAATGTTTTAACTTCAATTCCTCCATCTTCTTGCTGTTGTTATAAAATATTTTAGTATCTATCCTGTTTTCAACTGCTTCCAAAAATTAGTCTTTATTTTTTGTGGTCAGAGTTTATTTAGATTAATGAAATATGTTTTCTGACTTGCTTATTATTCCTTCCTTTCGGTTTCCTTCTTACTAATAATCTATATCACTTAGCGGTTAATTCAGAAAGAGCTGTGAGTATAAATAAACACTCTGGATTTTTCTGATACGTTTATTTTGTCTCTACTCCAAATGGATTATAAATTGCCAGTTACTTTCCTTTATTACTTTGAAGATATTATTCCATTCTCTTCTGGAATCAATTTTGCTAATACAAAGTCGGTTGCCAACTCAACTACTGTCCTTTTTGGGGTATGCAGCTGTCTCTAGTTGCTTTTCTCTTTTATTTGCTACTCTGAAGTTTCTTCATGATGTATCTAGTTATGGATTTGTTTTTCTTATTTTTGTCCTTACCTTAATGAATTTGAGGGCTCATTTCTTTCTTCAGTTATGGAAAAGTCCTGGACATGTTTTCTTTTTTTCCTCTCATTTTTTCTTCTGTCTTCTTCTGGATCTAATATCAGGAATATTGTCCTACAGGGTCTTTCATTTTCATATGTGTTTTATAACTTCTTGCTGAGCTTATCTTTAACAAGGGTCAAATTTCTATTAGAGCATCATGTGCTGTAATTATTCTTTCCAAGCAGTGTCATAGCTGTTGTTCCTGGGTCCCCTAGAGCCACTTTTATTCATTCAGCTTGTAAACTGCATTCCACACAGATGGCATGCATTTGGATTTCATACCTGCTTCAGCTCATTCCCAGTGTTTCAACTTCTTGCGAACTCTTTTTTCTTTCTATCCCATCCACTGCCAGAGTCATACAGTACCCTTTCTTTTTGCATCTTGAGCTTGTAGATTTCATTTTTCTGGTTCCATTTTCAAATAGATGGCAGCCTTTAATGTTCCCAGTCATCTACAAGAAACTTAGTTCCAGCCTTATACTTTGCAAGGATATGAGCCTAATCTTCTGTTTCTCTGTGGATGTTGACACTCTAGCCACCAGGCCCTCAGGCCTATATTTATTTTTGAGAGACTTCTTCAATCACTATGACCACCACTGTGGAGCACTGCAGCATCACTTCCTGCTCACCATCCTAGTAGCACACATACACCTTGCTTCTGGTCCTAGCAATTTCCTTTCTTCTTCTTTTTTAAATTAGTACATGTTTTGCCATACATAATGATCGCATTTATGGTGGGATGTTGGTACATGTATGTTACACATCTTAATTTTTCTTTTTTTTTTCCCATCCCCTTCCCCTCCCATCCCTCCCGACTCCTTCCAACTTTTGGTCCTCTTCCCATTTGCAAAAACTCTATTTTCATCATTTTTCCTTTTCTTTTCATATGTGGTGCTATCCTGAATGTCCCTATCCATTTTGTTATTTTTATTTAGAGATTTAGATAAAATAAAGGAGATGCTTTCTTTAAAAGAAATTAATTTTTTGGTAGTTTTTTGAGACAGAGTCTTGCTATGTAGTTCAGGCCAGCCTTTAACTCCCCATGCAGCCCAGACTGGCCTTGAACTTGTGGCAATCCTCCTGCCTCAGCCTCCTGAGTGATGGGATTACAGGCAGGCACCACCATGCCAGACTCAATTTTTTAAACCTGTAAAATATAGGTACCATTATTATTTTTTATGTTCAATATTTAATTACCAACATGTTTGTACTATTTCCTGTGATGATCCATGATTTCTTACATCTCATTTTGCTTTCCCTTGGTGTCCACTTTTCTTCTTCTTAAAGGGACATAGGTATTTCACTGAAGAGTAACAGGAGTATATTAGCTTAGTCTTTGTATATGTATAAAGGATTTTATTTTGCCTGCACTTTAAGTTGATAGATTAGCAGGGTATAAAATTCCAGGGCAAGTATTTCCCTCTGCACTTGAAGTTATTATTTATATTTTTTTCTGGCATGTACAGATGAGACTGAGGATGTACTGAGGATTTTGTTATTGGTCTAGTTTGTATTTTTTGTTGTATTTTTTCATTCTGGTAGTTTTAAAAATATCCTTTAAAGTGAAATCTTGGTGTTCTGAAATTATACTATAATGTTTCTAGATGTATATCCATATTTTTTTCTGGTACCAAGGATCCAGCTCAGGACCTTGTGCTTGCAAGGCAGGTGTGGCACCACTGAGCTAAATCCCCAGCCCACCATTTTTATTTTTCTAATCCATACATTGGATATATTTCTAAATCTGAAAGGTCACATAATTCTTTTTTTTTTTTTGTATATCCTTTTACTGGTACATTTTAGGTGTACAGTATAATGACATTCATCATTGTAGATATATGCATCTTTACATACTCTCTTGGTTCTTATTTTTTCCCCTTTCCCCACTCTCTCTTCAACCCCTCCATCCCTCCCTATTTACAAAGACTTTGTTTCCATTTTTTCATTTTCTCATATTAATTCCCTTCCCTTCTTTCCTTTCTCCTACCCCTCCCACTTCTCCCTCCCCTTTGCCCCTTTTCTTCCTTTTTCACATTATTATACCTTTTAGTCCTTATTTACACTTTCAGTTTCTCACACTAGAGAAACTATTCAGTATTTACACATGTGTGTCCTGTTTATTTCACTTAAGAGTATCACCTCAATGTGCATCCATTTAGCAATAAATGTCTCTAATTTCTCCTTTTTGATGGCTGAGTAGTACTCCATTTTATTTTTAAAAACCACATTTTCTTAATCCAGTCTCCATTTGATGGGCATTTGGGCTGTTCCAAGTTTTAGCTATTACAAACTGTGCTGCTATGAACATGGGTGCACATATATCACTGTGGTATGATTCTTTTAATTCTTTAGGGAAGATACCAAGCAGGGGAATAGTGGGGTCAAATGGGACTTCCAGTCCTAGTTCTTTAAGGTATCTCCATACTGATTTCCACAGTGGTTGCACCAGTCTACACTCCTACCAGCAGTGGAGCAGGGTTCCTCTTTCCCCACAGCCCTGCCAGCATTTGTTGTTGGTTGATTTCATGATAGTAGCCATTCTTTCTGGAGTGAAGTGGAATCTCAGCCTTGTTTTCATTTGCATCTCTCAAATGACCAGTGATGTGGAACATTTTCATATGTTTATTTGCCATGTCCACTCCTTTATGTGAGAAATGTCTGTTCATTTCAGATGCCCATTTTTGGATTGGGTCTTTAAATTTGGGAGGTCTGATTTTTAAAAGTTCTTTATAGATTTGAGATAGTAGACCTTTGTCTGAGGGACTGCTGGTGAAAATTTTTTCCCACATTGTGGGTTGTCTCTTTGCATTGCTGGTAGTTTCTCTTGCTGTGCAGAAGCTTTTTAGTAAAAAGAGATCCCACTTCTTGATTGTTTGTGCTAGTTCACAGGCAACTGTGGTTTTGTTCATAAAGTCTTTTCCTACCCCAATGTCTTCAAGAGTTCTACCTAACCTCTGTTCCAGCTGGTTCAGCATTTCTGTTTTTATATTTAGATCTTTAATCCATTTTGATTTCAGTTTAGTGCATGGTGAGAGATATAGGTCTAGTTTTAGTCTTTGGCAAGTTGAAACCCAATTTCTCCAGCACCATTTATTAAAGAGACTATCTTTCCTCCAGCGAGGGTATTTGGCTCCTTTGTCAAAGATGAGGTGGCTGAGTGTGTCTGGAGTTGTTTCTGCATCTTCTAATCTGTTCCACTGGTCTTCAGGTCTGTTTCTTTGCCAGTACTATGCTGTTTTTATCACAGTAGCTTTGTACTATATTTTCAAGTTGGGGGTTGTAATACCCCCTGCCATGTCTCTGTTACCTAGAATTGCTTTTGCTATTCTGGGTCTCTTCTTGTTTCAAATGAATTTTTGGATTGTTTTCTCAAGGTCTATGAAGTATGGTGCTGGGATTTCAATTGGGATTGCATTGAATCTATATAGCAATTTTGGAAGTATAGCCGTTTTCACTATGTTGATCCTTCCTACCCAGGAGCAAAGGATATCTTTCCATTTTCTGATATCCTCTTCAATATCTTTCTTCAAAGCGCTATAGTTTTCAAAGAAGAGGTCTTTGATTTCTTTTCACATAATTCTTGATACATATTGTTTCTCTACTATTTTTTTCATTCTCTTCTTATATAACTTTTACTAGATGCATATTGGAGCTCTTGGATCTTACTTCCCTGTTCCCTGATTGCTCAGTTCTCTTTCTCTTTGTGATGCAATTTGAGTGAATTTCTCTCATAATAGCTTCCAACTCAATTCCCTGTTTCTCTGTTTAAATGTGCCCAGTCTTGCATCTGTTTTATCTATTGAATGTTTATGACTATATTTTTCCTTTCCTGGATTTACCTGTTGTTTTTGCCTGTATTTATTTTGTGATTTTTTTTTGTTTCCTTTTAATGAGACTTTTGTCTTTATCTCTTTGAACTTCTAAACATTCCTAAGTATCTGTCAAACTCTTCCACCAAATTAATTACATTTAGAGTGAATTTCTCTTCATATTGCTCATTTTATTCTTTGCAATGAATCCCACCATATATCTTGGGATATTGATTTGTAGGTTCATTTTAAGTGCGAATTTATTTTACCTCTCTCTGTTCTTTCCTCTTCATTTTTTTCCTTCCCCTTCCACTTCTCCTCTTTCTCCTGCTTTCACCCATTTTGGTGTGGCATGGGTTATATATCAGTAATTTGCAGTTCCTTCTCCTTGATGGTAGTAGGACTTTCACATACATTGTCAGAGTCAGCAAGCAGTTGGACTTCATTTCTGACCACGAAACTGCTTGGTTACTCCTTCCATTCTTTTGGAACACTGTAGTCCCCTTTAGCTATCTGAGTTGAACTGTCAGCTGCACTACTTAATGCTATACCAGGATTTAAACAGATTATGGCTTTGGGTTCTATTCACCATTTTGAGTTTCCTATTCCATTTAGAGTCACAAAAATGCTAATTGGTTGGGGGTGGGCAATGAGGATTGAACTCCTAGTGGTTTACTCTACCCCTGAGTTACATCCCCAAGCCTTTTTACCTTTTTATTTTGAGACAAGGTCTTGCTGAGTTGCCCAGGCTAGCCTCAAACTTGTGATCCTTCAGCCTCAGCCTCCTGGGTAACTGGGATTACAGACATAGTTCTGAAATTGTCTACACTGTCATTTCTCCTTGTAAAGACTAGATCAGACAGAGTGTGAAAAAACCCCGCACTCTTCTGTAGTTAACAATCCCTGCCCCACAATCTCTATTTGGAAAATCTGAGCAAGGAATATGATAGGCTCAGCTTGCATGGCTGGGCCCAGTGTGCTGTGCAATGACTGGTTCACCTTGGAGCATATGCCCACGTTGAGGTGGAGGTGGAGGAGGAGCCTGGGCACCTGGACTACCTTACCATGGTCATATGGGGCAGAGAGAGAAGATTCCAAAAGAAATGAGAAACGATTCACCCCAAGAAGGAGATAGGGTCATGGGCTGAGCAAAACACAGTCATGGCTGCAACAGGCCATATCAAGAGTCACAATTTTCATGATCCGAAGCACTGGAAAGCTAAGATTTACCCTTGTATTTTCATTTTGACACTTTCTGAGTGCCCAGTGAAGTATTGAGTGCCCAGTGGAGCTTAACTAGACTGACTGAAAAATGCATTCTGACAGGAGAATACGTTACTGCAACCCAAGAAAGAGCCAACCTAGGAAGCTCACTTCCTTTCAAGGACCACACAGGCCAAGAAACAGATCACATGGTCACCAGATAAAGTCCCCTCAATTGAGACATTTTCTCAAGTCCCAGAAATAGTCCAGTGGACAAAGAAGGCTGTCGTTCCAGACTTAAGCAATGAGAAGCCTGGTGCTGAGCTGTGGGCTCAGATGCCAACTTGGCTCCAAGGTAGGAATAGTCATTTGTTTAAATCCTAGTTTGAGTAACTAGCTCAGAGTCATGGGAGGGGCAGGGCAGGGGCTCTGGTGAAAGAACAAGTGGGCCATGGATCTTGACTAAGCAAGGCACAAACCCCTGTCACCCACCCCACTGTTCTTGGCTGGGGTAGGAGAGATGGAGATTGGTGGGTTCCCAAGTTAGCTTCTACCCTGTCCCCCTAGTCCCCTGTTTGGAGGTCTGCTCAGCAACGCCACTACCACAGTCCCAGTTAATGGCATCTTTCATTTCATTTAGAGCTTGATTTGTTTACAAACTAATAAATATGATTTATAAAATGTGCCCGTGGTTTGCTAATTACTGCACATATGGCGTTTTCATTTTGTAAAACTGGCATTTCCATTCTTTGTAGATTATGACTTTGTGTCCCCAGTGCTAATTAGTCTGATTAGGCAGATAACTTCTCTGTTATAGGCTGAGAGGCTGAAGGCTGGGGTGCTGAGGGTGAAGGCCAAGGCTGCAGTTGGCCTTGCAGGAAGGAGCCAGGGAGGCCCAGGATTTTGCGGAGGACCCTGGAATGTCAAGCAGCCCATTTCGTGTCCTTCTCCAAATCCAATTAAGCACAGTTCGTTAGCACAAATTTCTTAATCAGGCTTAATCTTCCCACTGAATGCACAATTTCTGGATTGTCACTGAGCTAGGTCAGTCTGGGGGGGAATCAAGGGGCTAGTAGGAACCTTGGCAGAAAAGGAAAGGGAAGGCTGCTGGACTCTTCCCAGTGGGCTGGTGAGAAGGATGCACAGCACTGGGCTTGTCCACAACCTGAAACCTTGGATGGTCAAAGGGGATCCTTGGGCCTTTAGGCCAACTTAGGAGCCTCACATGGGAGGTGCAAGTTGTTTAGTCTGTAAGATCTGTCCTCGGGCCCCAGGAAAGACTTGGAAGTGATGCTTCTAGCTCTGGTGGAGGAGCATGGGGAAGGCTGAGTAAGAGGCTCCGACCCTTTGGGAGTGGGTCTCAGCACAGCTACCTGTCTTTAAAAGGGCCTAAGTCAGGAGCAAAGGTAGCCATGTCTGGGGATGAAGTCCACTCTAATTTTCTAAAATGTGTAACACCCAAGATTCTTGTGAAATGAAAGAAGGGAAGAAAACCCCTGCAAATGACTGGTGTTGGTCTCTTGGCAACCTTGGTGAGCTTGGCTGGCACCAGATCTGTGTTAGAAAAGTAAGAAAACATGTCATTGCTTGCACCCCAAGTGTTGTAGAGCAATTTGTACCTGCTTCATGAGCTCTCAGGGAGATGACATCACTAAAACACATTTCTTCCCAGTGATTGTTATATTTTAAGCAACATCTAGAAAAAGCCCCCCATTGATGATTGCACAATGGTGAAATTGCAATGGATGTGCATGGAAATCAAGGTCTGTGGACTCCAGGTGAGGCCATGCAGAGGTTTCCTAGGGACTCAGAGGCCACACAACAGAGGCAATCCTCAGGGCCCAGCCATACATATTGAAAGAACCTGGTCCACATTTCCAAGCCATTCCTACCCTGTCATGCCTGTCCTCTTGCCTTGGCTAGGAGGCTTTATCTCTTACTGTATCGGTGACATATCTTTGCTCCCCTGTTTCCCTGTGCTTTTCCTGTCATGACACTTAACCAGCTGGGTTACAATGACTATTTTTCTGCCTGTCTTCTCAATCCATAAACCACTTGAGGGCAGAACTGTAGGTTCTTTGATCTCTGCTATAACCCCAGTGTAGCTTAACTTGCTGGATGAATGAAAAAATGGGAGGGTGAAAATGTGGGTGAAGAGTTCTTGAAACTACCTCCTCCTGCCTTTTTCCCTGCTTGGGAGCTGAAAGGGGTCAGTGTAGGACAGAGTTGGTGTTATGGATTGGATCATAAGGGTCTCCCAAAGCCCATGAGTTGAAGGCTTGAACCCCAGCCTATAACACTGTTGAGAAGTGGTGGAACCTTTAAGAAATGGGGCCTAATGGAAGGAAGTTAGGTCACTGGGGGCATGCCCTTGAAAGGCATATTGGAGCCCTGGATCCCTCTTCTCTTTCTGTTTGCTTCCCAGACAGTATGAGGTGAGTGGCTTTGCTCTATCACTGGCTCGCTCCTGTGATATTTCAGCCCCACCACAGACCCCAAAACATTGGAGCCAACTGACTATGGACTGAAACCTCTGAAACCATGAACTAAAATAAATCTTTCTGCCTCTAAGTTAACTTATCACAGATATTTGTCACAGTGACAAAAAGCTAACAGAGAGGGTGAGCAATGGCAACAGCATTCACTTGGGCCTACTTCTCTGTCTCTTTGGCAGTGTAGGGTAGGAGGTGCTAAGATGCTAGGATTGTCTGAGCCCAGGTTGGCCTTCCTCATGGTGTCAGGAACCTGGAGCTTCCTTGTAGGTCTGGGAGGTTCTAGGAGAGTGCTGACCTTAGAAAGTGAATATTTCAGATTTGGTCCTGGTCAACCACGGAAGGATCACTTTGTCTGTGTGAGCTTCAATTTTCTCCTTTGAACAATAGACATCAAATGATCATTCTGGTTTCCTCCTTGAATATATGATTCAATTAAGTAATTATAGGTATCAGCGTGTGTGTGTGTGTGTGTGTGTGTGTGTGTGTGTGTGTATTCCAGGGCACATGTGTGTGTGGATGAATTTCTGGATATGCAGAAGAGAGAAGCAAATGCTGAGCAGCCCAGACAAGGCCAACCCCGGCAGTGGCCTTCAGGGCAACCATGTTTTACCAGCAATCAGGTGTATCCTGGGGACTCTGCAGGGCGGACCCCAGCCCCTCCCTTCTCCCCTCTCCCAGAGTCTGATGTGGTGGAGACACCTTAAGAGGATTGCCTTGGATCATCTATTTGAATTTCACAACCCACATCCTGGTGTAGGGATATGATTCTTCCTCTTTCTTTAAAAATCTTAATGTATTCTGCTTTAAAATTGTTTTGAAGTAATAAAAGGATTTTCACAGCAACAAACGAGTCTCTGGACAGACTTAATCTGAGGCCAGAAGCCAGAGACAAGGATTTACCTCCCATAAAGGCTCCTTTCACGTGAGGCAAAGTGGAAGCTCAAGTGTGACTCCTGAAGAGGACCCACAGAAGGTCAGGGAAGAGCGTCCCAGAACCCCACTCTAGGGCACAGAAGCCTTGAGAATGGACACAGATCCCAAATCCTCCTTCAACCAACTCCTGGTGCTGTCTTGGCTACAGCACTGTCACATTGGGCCTCCACCATCGGCCTGGTTTCCACCCTCTTCAGGGTCTTCTCCATGTGCCCTGGATGGCTGTAGCTAAGGCTAGGATAGAGGACAGAGGGCATTTAAGCTGAAAGCCAAAGGGTAAGTGTGACAGAGGGCAAGAAACTACAAGCCCAGGACAGACCTTCTCCCAGCCTCCAGTCTACACACACCATTTCCGGGATACCTTCTCTTGAATGTCCCACAGGTCCCTCTGACGCCCATGTCCGCAGCTAGAGTCCTCACTAGTCCCCAGACCCACCATAACTGCTGTGCTCCCCATTATCAGGATGGCATCACCCCTTTCCTGACCAGGGCAGAGCCTGCTGGCATCTGGAAAGGAGTGAGATGGGGTTGCTCACTTCCCCCAGAGACTGCAGGCTCTGAGAGGGGCTGATGGTGACCTCAACCTGATCAGAGCTCACTGCTCACCTCCACCTGGGGACAAGGTTGATTGGAACCTGTAGCACAGCAAGGACTGGGGAATGGAAAATGAAAGGCCATAAATAACCCCCAGGAGTTCCACTTCCTATGCCCTTCTCATCCTCTTCAAGATCTTGCCAGAGGCACCAAACTGTCTTTAGTGCAACCATTTTGGCCTCTTCTTTTGATTCTATCCAATGGGTAGCAGTAATAATGTACACCTCTGCACAGGTACCCATACGCCCTGCACATACTCCCCACATGTGGATACTGATTATGTGCATAGGTGCCACACAGCACCCTAAACATGTGTAACATCCAAGCACACATGCAGCTGAGCAAGTGCACACCCACATCTGCACACAAAAGGAGACTGCGCATGGAAGTCTCACTTTGCAGCCCAGGGGTAAAAGAGCACAATGTGGGCCAATAATGGCTGATGGGCCCACATTTCCAGATAAAATCTTGAGATGAAAGAGAAAAGAAAAAAGGAAATGATAGCACTTATTTCACGAGCTGGGACTAACAGCCCCTGTGGCCTCTGCCTCTGGTGGCTGCTTACATGTAGGTCATGAGTCACATGCTGCTCTAGGGGTTGATCAAATCCTGCCACCGAAGGCAAAAGGGCTCTGCTATTGTTTGAACCTTGAATGTCTTCCAAAGGTCCTTATGTTAAAGTATTGGTTTCCAGGATGATTCTATTGGGGGATAGTGGAGTTTTGGAGAGGTAGGTTTTGTGGGAGGTCCTGAGGCCACTGGGAGCACACCCCTCAAGGGGGTTGTTGCCCCTCTCCTCCTCTAAACTGCTTCCCAGCCATGAGGTGAGCAGTTTTGCTCTACCATATGCATCTGCCACGATGTGCTCCCTCACTACCAGCCCAAAACAACAGGGCCAACCAACCATGGCCAAGAACCTCTAGAACTGTGAGCCAAAACAAACCTCTTCTCTTTGTAAGTTGATTGTCTCAGGTGTTTTGCTACAGTAATGGAAATCTGACTAACTTACGCACCCTACCCAGAGATGCTCTTGGGGCATCTTCTATGTCTCTGTTTTTTTCTCAAGCCATTGAGGAAGCTATTGCAGTGTGGGGAAAAGTCTCACTGGATTGTACCCAGATATTTCATCTGTAAATGGGGATAGGGACACCTGGCTGCTATCTCTCTCCAGGGATGATGAGAATCAGTGCCAGTGAAAGTTCTTCAAAGCTGCAAGGCTTTGTGTATATTTTAGTGGTCATTAATATGTTCTTCTGCCTCCAAAGCTGGCCTCCCTGGAGGACACAATGCAGTGTTTTTGAACATGAAGTGAGTTCCCCAAACTGTACCCTCCCCCTCTCCAGCATTTCTGCCGTGGGTTGTCAAAAATGGTAATCTTCTCTCAGGCCTGAAATTATGAGCCTGCTTTATTGGTCAAAGGCCATAATAATTTGAGCTCTTATTTTATAAACTCATTTCTGCACAGTGATATCCTGATAGGAGCAGGAATAATAAATCACAAACATGTCCCTCAAGATTGCATTGTAAATGTCAAACTAGACAGGAAATTGTAATTAAAGAAAGGAAATTGCTACAAAGAAGCACTTGATTTTAAAATGAGCCAAGCATAGAATTTTCTAAGCATTTAATTATAGTCCAATTTCAACTGACTTGGCTTTTGCAGTCATATTTCTTATTATAACTCTTCCACATAATAACCAAATCTCCCTGCTCACATAGGTCTGGCCTGTCAGAGGGTAGGGACACTGCATAAGTACAGGGATTAGGAACTTTATAGGGACAGTAATCATGGTGGAGTCTGGGGTGATGTACACAGGTGCTGGGATTTTAAATCAACCACAGTCAGATTTCCAGCAAACAAGGGGAGAAACCTCACACCTGTGTGGGACCAGATTTGGCCAGACTTCAGTATGGTGAGAAATTCATCCAGGCATTTGCTTCTGTTAGGAGAAAAGTGGCTCACACTCCCGTGTTCTGTTCTGAACCCCTCAGACACACACAAACACAACCCAGCCAACCCTCCACCTGCAGACCCCATGCGCCCAGGCTGTAGCTTTCCCTGGGCACAGTGCAAACCCTGCATCTGGCACCTGGACACCAGGAGGTTGGGATGTACCTTCAACCAGGTACTCAGCACCCAGAGGCTCTAGAGTGGCCAAGCACACAGGACATGGTGCCAGACAAGCCAAGTTCAATTTCTAATTCTGCCCCTGACTATGAGTAAGGCTAAGTCACATAACTTCAATGAACCTTGTTTGTTCATCTGTAAATAGGGATACTGTAGTCTTCATCTCCTACCTGAATTGGTAAGTGTCTGCTACATGGTTAACACCTGTAAACGGAAGTTATTATCATTGTTAACACAACCTGAGCCTGTGTTGTGCCCAAAGAGAAAGACAGAGGATTCATCTCTTGATTAATATGGGTAACCCAAGGAGATGGAGTTGGGCCAGTGCAATTAGTGATGGATGTGGAAGGGGTGGCACTCAGACATGACCAGGGGCCCTTTTTTGCTACCCCCACACAATGAGGAGGGAGCAAGATGAATCAAGAAGTCTTTGCTGGCCCAAGAATTGGACTCAAATTAACCTCCCCACCAGGTCTTCTTATCTCTCTGTCAAAGGTACAGGACTCAGAAACTGATTAGTTGTGGGTTTGACTCCTGTCCACTGGGGCTGCTGCTCCTACGTGAAATCTCCCAAGCTCTCCTGCAGGTTAGCCTCTTCCCCTGAAGGGGCAGCAGGAAGACTCAAAAGCAGAGGTGGGGATCCTTTCTGGAGTCTTCTCTTTTTAGACAAGTCAGCTGGTTGTGGGCATCAGGGTAGGTAAAGTCTGGGGTCAAAACCCTGCTGCTGTCTCAGTGGAAATACTGCCCAAGGAGGCCCTATGGATGGGAATCTAGCAGGTCTGAGTCTTGTGCTAATTGTGCACTGCACAAGCACCAGGGAATATTTACATGGACCTCAACTGAATGCCCCCCTTTTAATTGTGCAATGTACAATCTCCTGAACATGGTAAATCTAGACTCTGGGCCTTGTGATAAATGAAGGTGCAAGGAGGCTCAGAGTGGCAAGGGGTGTAGAACAGTTTGAAGATGAGGACATTAAATGAAGGGTTGAAAGTCCTATGGATGGAAGTAGAACTCAGAAGGGCAAAGTCCTACTGCAAAGACGTAATTAGAACTGCAGGTACAGGGAAGAGGGGCTGATGAGTCTTCCTCCCTGAGTACCTGTGTTCTATGGGGTTTGTCTCATCTGTGTCCCCAGGGCAGTCAGGGAGTAGGACTTCCCAGAAAATGTTGACTTGAGCACCTGCCTGTCGTCTAGCAGCGCATCCCTCATCTATACTGGCAATGAGTCAGCTGCAGGGATCTTAGCACATAGGGAAGACTCTGTGTGTGTGTGTGTGTGTGTGTGTGTGTGTGTGTGTGTGTATGCGTGCCAATGATATAGGGCCAGTTTTCTGGGTTGTGGCCATCTGGGGGAAATGCTTCGTGGCAAAACACCATCGGAGGTGGTCACAGAGTGCACACATTGCAGTGAAGGCATTCCCAGGAGATGGGACAGCCAGGCACAGGAAAGAGGTACAAAAAGACTTTCATTCACTCACAAAAGTGTTGATGTGATCATGTGCCAGGCACCATTCTAGGCACTGGAATACTTCAGTGAACAACACAGACAAAAACCCTTGTTCTTCTGAAGTTTCCATCTCAGTGGGAAAGGAAAAATAACAAGTACTATGACAAGTCATATAATAAATGTTATTTAAAAACAACAACAAAGCAGAGCTTGGCGTGGTGGCACAATTGTATTTCAGCTATAGGAGGCTGAGGCAGGAGGATAGCAAGTTAGACCCTTCTACACATCCTGGTTCAATCCCCAGTGCCAAAAGAAAAGAAAAGAAAAGAAAAGAAAAGAGGCTGGAGATTTAGCTCAGTGGTGCTGAGCCTGCCTTGCAAGCAGAAGGTCCAGAGTTCGATTCTCGGTCCAAAAAATAAAACAGAAAAGAAAAGAAAAAAACAGGGAAGGAAATATGGAATACCAGGCAGGATTTGCAATTTTAAATAGAGTAGTAGTCAGACTTTCCTTGGAAGACAATATTTGTGCCAAGACTTGAAAGAGGTAGAGGAGCATGGCAAGCAGAATTCTTGGGAAGAGCCTTCTAGGCAGATAGATGAAGAAGCCCAAAGGCTCTGAGGTCCAGCATGTTTAAGGAACAGCCATAGAGCTGGTGTGGAGTAAGCAGGAAGAAAGAGTGAGAGACAGCAAAAACGGAATGGCCACCAGGTTCTGTGGGCTATATAAGCTGTTGCAAGGACTGGAAGATAATCAAGATCTTCCTGACTACATCATTGAGAATGGACTGAGTGGGGTGAGGGGGGAAGTGGAGACAGTGTGGACTCAAATCCTGGCTGAACTACCTACTGGCTGTGTAACTCCAGCAATCATTCAGCTTCTCTGGACCTTACCTTCTCTCATGTCACCCAAGCACTGATCATAATGTGCGTTTCACAGGATCCCAACCAAGTTTAAAATAGTGAGGGACCTCAGCGGTAGCATTGCTATGTGAGTGCTGGGAACCCTATTTCGGAAGAGAGAGAGACAGGTCAGCACTCTGGTCACAAGCTTCCAGGGAGGCAGGAGAAGGCAGGGAAGCCAGGCAGGCTGCAGCAGGGACAGCAGCCTTTGCAGCAGTCCAGGGCAGAGATGAAGGTGGCCTGGACTGAGGGTCAGGGCCAGAGGTGAGGGATGGAGAGGACTGGGAGGATTTGAGAGAATGTACAGGTGGATCTGGGGATGGGCACATGGGGAAGTCAGGGGAGAGGTTGGAGAAATGGGATTGGGCGCTCCTCCTGGTGCTCAGAGTGGCCCTTGGCCCTGCCCTCTTGAAGCCTTGCTGCCCCTTGGTCCCAGCATGCTCTACTCTGGTGGGTCCATGAGCACCCTTTGAAGAAGCCCCCTCTCATGGGATTCTGACAGGACCCGGTCCCCAGTGCTGAGGCACTTAGTACTGGGACCCCAGCCAGCCGTTTTTCACAGCTGGCCCATGCTCCAGCCCTGGAGGCCCTGGCTCCCCTCCCCTGAATGCTACACTTCTTCCACCTGCACCTCCAGGACCCCATCCTGGTGATCACAACCCCCCTACCCTATCGTGCCAGAAATCTGCTGGCACTCCTGCCTCAGCGCAGACCCTGTGGTTAGTTGCTGGGCCCTTCCCTGTGTATGACTGGCTTTGCTTGCCCACGTGTCCTCAGGGGCTACACTGGAGGGAGCCTGCCCACTGCCCCCACCTGTGCCACCATCTGGGGCCACCCAGGGCCATTGTGAAGGAGGCAGATATGAGCTCTGGATTATAACTTACTGTCCTGTAATTTGTGACCCCTTGATCAGGAGACCCCCCCCAAGACTTCCCCTGTGAAGACAGATCTTCAGGAAGGCCCTCCAACTCCCAGTTCAGATGAGATTTTAATGAGGACATTCATTCACTGGGGGAGGTGGCCAGGTCAGGCAGCAGAGCCAGCTTGCCTGGCCCACCCTGGGCACATGAAGCCATTCTTCCCTGAAGAGAGAAGGGGTCTGCAGCTACCACCTGTGCCATCGCGCCAAGGCTTCATTTCATTCCAGCCAAGACACAAAACCATGTCCAAATTTCTCATCCTAGCCTTCATAGCCCCCATCATCCCCTTCTGGCCCACAGAGCATTCTGTAGCTGGCCATGCCCTCTTCTCTGCCTGTCCTTCCTGCCTTGTACACTCCTGCGCTCCACTTTCCCAGCCAGCTCGGGCACTGCCTCTTCCCAGGAAGTGGGAGATCCGGGGACCTCCCTGGGAGCTTGTGACCAGAGTTCTGACCTGTCTCTCTCTCTTCTAAAATAGGGTCCCCAACACTCATATAGCAATGCTACAGCTGAGGTTCCTCACTATTTTAAACCTCGTTAGGATCCTGTGAATCTAACATTGTGATCACCGCTTGGTTACATTCGAGATAAGGTTGGTCGAGAGAAGCTGAATGATTGCTGAAGTTACACATCCAGTAGGTAGTTCAGCCAGGATTTGAAGCAAGTCTCCCTGATCTCCTTCCCCCAACTCTCCTTTCCCTTCTCTTTGTCCCCACAGCTGCTCTCCAGCCATCACCAGAGGGCCCTCAAGGAGAGAGAGCCTCAGTCTCCAAGCCTTAGCCCTGCCCTCCCGAGACCTTCTGGGGGCTCCTACCTGGCTTCCCTACAGCCCTGAGCCTTTCTGTGCCCCCTCATGGGACCTCACTCCATGAGAATGTGAGGTAGGTGCCCAGACGGCATTCAGTTACAGGCAGAAAGAACAACCAGCCTCCCTCAGTCTCAAGCCCAGAGCCAAGGCCGGACTGGGAGGAGCCAAGCTGGTAGGGATCTCAGGCAGCAGAAGCTGATGACAGAAGATTCAGAGGGTCCGGAGGAGGCCCTCGCTGAGGACAAACGGGACCTTCAGCAAAAAGACCCAGCCATGTCTAAGGGAAAGGCAACGTCCATTAAGTCCATTAACTTTAACACTGAAATCAATGTTGCAGCCACCAGAAGTAATTAGCGTAATTCACATTTCAGATCAGGAGATTTTTGAAAACCAAGTTTAATTATGTTGAAAAATGACAACTTCATTTTCCCTCCCTGGATAGGTTCCCCTGATGTTCCCCACACTTTCATTAAAAAGAGGACTGGTTGCAGGATTTTTTTTAATGCTATTAAGCAAAAGAAATACTTTGGCTATTTCAGAGCTAATAAATCAGCTCAGATGCCCACAACATAGTCTAAGTAGATTTGAAATATTTCCTTCCTCATTTCAGGGCAGAGTGTGTGGTTTTAGCCCTGAAGGAAACTAGTAGGGGCTCTCAGGCAGCCAGAGTAGCTCTAGGCGATCACCAAATCCGTTTTACAGGTGAGCAAGCTGAGGGCTGGCCAAGACAGGAGATTCGCTCAAGGTCACCTTGTCTGGCCCTATACTTAGGAGCAAGGGATGCAGAGACGGTCCCTGCATTCAGGAGTGGGCTGCTCTGGGGACATCACAGAACAGCTTGAGGAGTCCAGAAAGGCCAACTGGGGCAGTTGACATGGGATCTGAGGCTTGCAGGATGTAGGACTTAGCAAAGGGAAAGAGGAGAAGGCTGCCATTCCAGGAGGGTGAGAGATGACAGCAAAATCCAGGCACCCTCATCTGGGTCCGGGTAGAGGATGCTTGCTCAGGCTCTCACAGGTCACGAAGTCTGCGGGTGCCCAGCTCACCTGTAACTTCCCGGACAGACGCTCACCTGCACTGGAGGATAGCAGGGCTCCCAGGAAACTCTAGATGGCCCCCAGCAGGCCCTCCCCGCTTCATCCCCACCTCATCCCACCTCTCAGCATCCCTTACTCCAGCAGCACTCCAGCTCACACCCAAGAGTCTTAATCCCACCTCTGTCACTCTCTTAGACAGGTCACCACCAATAGCCTCATCGTCTTCACTTTCAGCTTCCCTCAAATCAACCCATCTCTGTAGCGTCTGGCCCCTCCAATAGATGCCTGAGCCTCCCCCAGCCATGACTGGGTCCCATGTGTTTGTTTAAGAGGCTGCCATGGTGCTAATTGCTGTGTTTATTCCTGCTCACCAAATGTGCTCCGTTTTGCAGGCATTTGCTTGGATGGCTCTTGAAGCCTGGTCTTGCTTGTTTTTCTTTTGAGGTGGGGGAAGCAGAAGCATCCCTCTGACCTATATTTCTTAGCACTGCCCTTCTGGGGCCACAGACTGGTACAGGACTGGGGCCTGTCCCCACCTCTACCCTGTCCCTCCCCTCTAAAAAAGGGCCCTGGGCTCTGGTGTAGATCTGGGGAGTTTAGGTTTGCTGCCAGCGACTGGGGAAGCATTCCCCTCCATGGAATTGTGCCTGTTTTCCCAGTAGCCCCCATGGCCAGAAAAGCAAGCATTAGCTCATTGGTTGTGCAGTCTGGCCTGCCCTGTTCTCTAAGTAAAGGAACAACCTAGATGAGAATGTTGTGCTTCACTGGATCTCAGAAGATGAAGCAATAAATGTGAGCCATCCCAGCCTTCAGGGATCCCCAAGAGGGCTGCTCAGCCAGGCGGGCCCCCACCTCCAAGCTGCTCCATTGTGTCGGCTTGCAGGCCGGGGTGGGGGGCGGGAGGGTCCAGCCTGCCGGGGTCTTCTCATCACAGCCCCTTGCTGAAAGGCACCTCCCCCTCCCCTGGGCCCCACCAGCCAGGCCAGGGTCAATGGGATTAAAGGCTCAATTCACGCCAGTCAGTTCTCTGGTAACACGATTTCATTAGAGGCAGGCCGGGAGGAGAATGGACGGAAACAGCTGGTGTATAAATTATAAAGTCTACTTTGTACTGAGTGAGCACACCTTTTCCCAGCCACATGACTAATTAATGTGGCGGGGAGTGGACTTGAAGTCAAATTGCCTTTCCCCCTCTCTCCTGGGGCTTGGTTAACAACAGGTCCCTGCAAAGCTGGGAGAAGGGAAGATTATGCAAAGCTATCATCATATGAAAATAGCGCATTAACATACTGCCTGTGAGCTGTGTCCAATCAGTTCCCTCCCAGTGGCGTGTGTACGAAACAATTAGGGTGGCATTTCTACCACGCTTCTTTAATACATTTTGGCATTAATATAATCAAGGAGTGGGGGCCTAGACATCTTGCAGGCGAGGTTTTCTGGAACACCCCTGGGAGGCTGGGTGGGGAGGGTGAGTGAGATCCTGAGCTGGCAGGGGTGGGATGCAGGCTGAGCTCCTTTGGACCAGAACCCTGGGCGCAGCTCTGTGATCTCAGAGAGCCCTGGCCTCTGCCAGCCACCCACGACCTCGGTGCACCTGAGAGCAGACTTCCTTGCCCCAGCAAGGGAGCACAGAAGCCATGCTCCTCAACCAGCAAAAGCAGGAAGTTCTAGAGGTAGAGTGAGCCTTTAGAAATGCCAATCATATCTCTTAATCCGCTGCACAAATCCCCCAGTGACGTCCCATGTTGCTTCTAATAAAACCCACACTCCTCAGGGGGCCCTGGTCTATCCCCTGCCTCCCTTTCTCCTTCCAGCACCACCTTCAGTCACTCAGCCTTCTCTTTACTCCTCACACACTGCGATCCAACCTGCCTCAGGGCCTTTGGACTTGCTCTTCCCTCTGCCTGGTGTGATTGTCCTTCCTGTCCCACATGTGTAGGCTGCTCAGAGAGTCCTTTCCCAACCAACCTGATCTAAATCAGCACCACCCCAGTTGCCATCTGCTTCTTTGGTTTGTTTCCATCTCAAATGTCTTATGAATGGATTTTGTCCCTGGCTTATTTGCTGCTTCCCACTAAAGAGTGTAGGCGCCTAGGGGCCTCGTCTGGTCGGTATTTGGAACACTATAGTGGTAACTAGCACATAGCAGGTGCTTAGCAAATCATTCTTGGATGAGTGAGTGGCATCTGAAAGCTCTAGGGGGACCAGTAAGACCTAGTAGGGATGCTGCCTTTGCTGCCATCCCCTGCATGACCCTGGGCAACCTCACTCCCCCTATTACTCACCAACCCTTTATTCAGCACCTGTTGGTTGCCTAATCTTGAAGAACTGGGAGAAGCTAGAGCCAGATGTGGTTCCTGCCCTGAGGGCCTCACAGCCTAATTGGCGAAGCAAGTTGAGATATGAGAAAGAAGACCAGCTGCCTGAGTCAGGACTTGAACACAGTGGTGCAGGGGAGGAAAAGGTGGGAGCCAAGAGCCCAGGGCCAGTTTATCACTGACGTGTGCCCCCAGTTCCATTGTCAAAGCTCTCTGAACTTCAGTTTCTTCATCTCCAAGGCAGATGACAGTCGATGCCATCCTTGGAGCTTATTATGCCCAACCGCCCATTTCAGAGAACGGCAAAGCGAGGCCCAGGAATAGGACAGGGCCTTTCCTAGGGTCAGAGGAGGAGTCAGTGACAAAGCTAGGGCCAATGCCCAAAGCAGGGCCAATGAGTTTTAGTGGAGTGACAGATCCTTTACTTTCCTTTACCACCCACCCCTTGAACAGATGCTGCTCCTTTGGGGTTTCAACTGGCACCTGGCCCCAATCCCACAGCCCAAAGAACAAGCCAAGAGCCCTAAACATTGCTTCCTTACAACAAGAGGGAGCGTAGCTGAGTGAATCCACCACTCTGAGCTAGCCTCTTGGGCTTAGCCATGAGATACCTGGAAAGGGCCCTGCTGCCGCTCCCCAGATTTTGGATGAATGAAGCCTCATTTCTGTGCAAGCCCCAGCACAAACAGCCCAGCTTAGTGCCCTCCGCCCTTAGCCTGCCCTGATACCACTGAAATTCACCCCACTGAGCCCCAGCACAGGCAGCCATGTGATCAGATGTTCCCTGCTTGCCAAGCACTGCCCTGGGGCTGGGGAGCAGGAGGAAGTGGACGTGCTTCTTCTCACAGAGCTCACACACAAGAGGAGGGAGACACACATGACTACTGCTGTGGGTATTTTAAAATACTGAGAGATAGTAGTACCATACATGCACATACCATAGGAGAAAGGCACAGTGTCCTGGAGGAGACTCCTGGAGAAGGTGACATGTGAGCAGAGACCTGGATGGAGTGAGGGGTCAAGGACTACACACGTTGCAGAAGGAAAAGAAAGCTTAGTGGCTCTGACCTTAGAGGGAGCTTGGCATATTTGGGGAACAGGAAAAGGCACCAACATGGTCACAGAGTAAGCTAGAGAGTAGGAAGGAGACAAGGTTGGAGGACAGGTGAGG